>NC_092038.1:45843098-46209505 GCF_003086295.3 Arachis hypogaea
GCTAGTGACATTAAAGAAGTGCTTATTGGGAGGCAACCCAATTTTTATTTATCTAATTCTATTTTATTTTTATTGTTCTTTTATGTTTTATTAGGTTCATGATCATGTGGAGTCACAAAACAAATACTAAAATTAAAAACAAATAAAAAATAGCAGAAGAAACAGCACACCCAGGAGGAAGGGCTTACTGGCGTTTAAACGCTAGTAAGGAGCATCTGGCTGGCGTTCAACACCAGAACAGAGCATGGATCTGGCGCTGAACGCCAGAAACATGCAGCAATCTGGCGTTTAAACGCCAGGATTGCACACTGAGGAAAGCTGGCATTCAACGCCAGAAACATGCTGTAGACTGGCGTTGAACGCCCAAAACAAGCATAAAACTAGCGTTTAATGCTAGAAACAAGCATTAATCTGGCGTTAAATGCCAGGATTGCATGCAGAGGGCATTTTACACGCCCAATTGGTGCAGGGATGTTAAATCCTTGACACCTCAGGATCTGTGGACCCCACAGGATCTGTGGACCCCACAGGATCCCCACCTACCTCAACTCACCTTCTCTCTTCTTCACCAATCACCTCAATCTATTTTCTTCATCACCTCTTCACCACTCACATCCATCCATCCTTCCCACCCAAACCCACCCTAAATGGCTGAAACATAAACCTCTCCCCCTCTCCTCCATCTCTTCCTCTTCTTCTTCTATTCTATCTTCTCTTTGCTTGAGGGCAAGAAATTTTTAAGTTTGGTGTGGTAAAAGCATAGCTTTTTTGTTTTTCATAACCACCTATGGCACCTAAGGCCGGAGAAACCTCTAGAAAAGGAAAAGAGAAGACAAAAGCTTCCACCTCTGAGTCATGGGAGATGGAGAGATTCATCTCAAGGGTCCATAGCTCAGTAGAAGAGCATTTAACTGCACATCAAGAGAGCATGATGAATTCCCTCTTCAAGAAATCCCTGAGATACCTCAGGGGATACATTTTCCTCCACACAATTATTGGGAGCAACTAAGGATAGGAGCACCAAAGTTACTAGGGATCAAGCAACAAAGGTAAGGAAGAGACATAGAAGAGTTCAAGGACATCATTGGTCCATCAAGAAGAAGACGCCACCATCACTAAGGTGGACTCATTCCTTGTTCTTATTTCTCTATTTTTTTTGGTTTCTATGCTATATGTTTGTTTATGTTTGTGTCTTTACTACATGATCATTAGTATTTAGTAACTATGTCCTAAGGCTATGAATAATTCCATTAATCCTTCACCTTTCTTAAATGAAAAATATTTTAACACAAAAGAACAAGAAGTACATGAGTCTTGAATTTATCCTTGAATTTAGTTTAATTATATTGATGTGGTGACAATACTTTTTGTTTTCTGAATGAATGCTTGAACAGTGCATAATTTTGATCTTGTTGTTTATGAATGTTAAAATTGTTGGCTCTTGAAAGAATGATGAACAAAGAGAAATGTTACTGATAATCTGAAAAATCATAAAATTGATTCTTGAAGCAAGAAAAAGTAGTGAATAGCAAAAGCTTACGGAAAAAAAATTTTTTGGCGAAAAAAAAGAGAAAGAGAAAGAAAAAGCAAGCAGAAAAAGCCAATAGCCCTTAAAACCAAAAGGAAAGGGTAAAAAGGATCCAAGGCTTTGAGCATCAATGGATAGGAGGGCCCAAGGAAATAAAATCTAGGCCTAAGCGGCTAAATCAAGCTGTCCCTAACCATGTGCTTGTGGCATGCAGGTCCAAGTGAAAAGCTTGAGACTGAGTGGTTAAAGTCGTGATCCAAAGCAAAAAGAGTGTGCTTAAGAACCCTGGACACCTCTAACTGGGGACTTTAGCAAAGCTGAGTCACAATCTGAAAAGGTTCACCCAGTCATGTGTCTGTGGCATTTATGTATCGGTGGTAATACTGGAAAACAAAGTGCTTATGGCCACGGCCAAGACTCATAAAAGTAGCTGTGTTCAAGAATCAACATACTTAACTAAGAGAATCAATAACACTATCTGAAATTCTAAGTTCCTATAGATGCCAATCATTCTAAACTTCAAAGGATAAAGTGAGATGCCAAAACTGTTCAGAAGCAAAAAGCTACAAGTCCCGCTCATCTAATTAGAACTAATATTCATTGATATTTTGGGATTTATAGTATATTCTCTTCTTTTTATCCTATTTGATTTTTAGTTGCTTGGGGACAAGCAACAATTTAAGTTTGGTGTTGTGATGAGCAGATAATTTATACGCTTTTTGGCATTGTTTTTAGATAGTTTTTAGTACGATCTAGCTACTTTTAGGGATGTTTTCATTAGTTTTTATGCTAAATTCACATTTCTGGACTTTACTATGAGTTTGTGTGTTTTTCTATGATTTCAGGTATTTTCTGGCTGAAATTGAGGGACCTGAGCAAAACTCTGATAAGAAGGCTGACAAAGGACTACTGATGCTGGTGGATTCTGACCTCCCTGCACTCGAAATGGATTTTCCGGAGCTACAGAACTTCAAATGGTGTGCTCTCAATGGCGCTGGAAAGTAGACCTCCAGAGCTTTCCAACAATATATAATAGTTCATACTTTATTTGAGATTAGAAGACGCAAACTGGCGCTCAACGCCAGTTCCATGTTGCATTCTAGAGTCAAACACTAGAAACAAGTCACGAACCAGAGTTGAACGCCAAAAACACGTTACAACTTGGTGTTCAACTCCAAGAGAAGCCTCTGCACGTGTAAAGCTCAAGCTCAGCCCAAGCACACACTAAGTGGGCCCCAGAAGCGGATTTTTTGCATCAATTACTTACTTCTGTAAACCCTAGTAGCTAGTCTTGTATAAATAGGATATTTTACTATTGTATTAGACATCTTTGGATTATTTTTGGATTACCTTATGATCCTTTGATCACGTTCATGGGGGCTGGCCTTCGGCCATGCCTGAACCATCACTTATGTATTTTCAATGGTGGAGTTTCTACACACCATAGATTAAGGGTGTGGAGCTCTGCTGTACCTCGAGTTTTAATGCAATTGCTACTATTTTCTATTCAATTCAGCTTATTCTTGTTCTAAGATATTTGTTGCACTTCAACATGATGAATGTGATGATTCGTGACACTCATCATCATTCTCACTTATGAACGCGTGATTGACAACCACTTCCGTTCTACCTTAGACCGAGCGCATATCTCTTGGATTCCTTAATCAGAATCTTCGGGGTAGAAGCTAGAATTGATGGCGGCATTCATGAGAATCCGAAAAGTGTAAACCTTGTCTGTGGTATTCTGAGTAGGATTCAGGGATTGAATGACTGTGACGAGCTTCAAACTCGCGATTGTTGGGCGTGATGACAAACGCAAAAGAATCAATGGATTCTATTCCAACATGATCGAGAACCGACATATGATTAGCCGTGCTGTGATAGAGCATTTGGACCATTTTCACTGAGAGGATGGGATGTAGCCATTGACAACGGTGATGCCCTACATACAGCTTGCCATGGAAAGGAGTAAGAAGGATTGGATGAAGGCAGTAGGAAAGCATAGATTCAAAAGGAGCACAGCATCTTCATATGCCTATCTAAAATTTCCACCAATGATCTACATAAGTATCTTTATCTTTACTTTATGTTTTATTTATTATTATTTTCAAAAACCAATATAATCATTTAAATCCGCCTAACTGATATTTACAAGATGACCATAGCTTGCTTCATACCAACAATCTCCGTGGGATCGACCCTTACTCACATAAAGTTTATTACTTGGGAGACCCAGTGCACTTGTTGGTTAGTTGTGTGAATTTGTGAAGAAAGTGCTGAGTTAGTAGATGCACATAAATGAAAATTTTCAACCACAAGATGAATTCTACCTTCTATCACAACTTCACATGGAAGAATATTCATGTCCATCGGTCCAAGAGCCATATGATCCCTATCATGATATCCAAGCTGAACAAGAGTCAAGGGATCGTCTCAAGGAAGCATTGGATCAATTTCAAGCAACCATGGAGCATGTTGTGCAACAAGTGGAAAAAATGGAGAATGTTGAACCACCACACCCTAATTATGATGAACCACCCTCTTATTATGAACCCTTCCTCCAAAATAATGAACCCTTCCATCCACCCTAACCTCTAATGGATGAAAACCTTGGTGTTCTCCTTCAAGGACAAGAGGAGATGACAAGGGATGTGCAACAATTCATGACCGCCTTGGATGAGGTGGTAAACCGGCTAGCATCCCAACTTTTGGACACTCAAGGAGCTCCCATTGCTACATGTGGAGAATCTAAAAAAGAGCATAGCATGAAGGAGAGATTGGAAACTCCGGTGGAAAAGGAGGAAAGCTACTTTGTGTTGGAACAAATTGGAGAAGCCTATGATCATTGAAGAAGAGGAAGAAGTGGTGGAAGACTTAGGAGATGCGAAACCTCCATGGGAAGCTAAAATTATAGAAAACCCCTCCAAGAAGATTGAAGTTGATGTTGAGGAGGAACGTGCACAACCTCCAAGACATATCCCATATGAAGACTTGGAAGGAATAGAGAAAGAATTGAGTTCCCTTGGAGATAAGGATCAAGCATCAGATCCTAGTGGTGGTGAATCCTTTGAAATTGAAGAACCTTCTCCCGATGAAGAAGAGAGCGATGTGGAGGTAGATTTCTCTCAACTTCCCATTTATGATTTGAGTGATGGAGAAGATTTAGATGAAATTGATGGACAAAGGATTGAATTTGAAAAATCTTGTGAAGAGGTGGAAGTCCTTAGAAAAAGAAGGATGGGAGTTGAGTACGCTTTGTCAAGATCTTTGAAAGATTCTTTGCCTAGGTTGTCATATATTCCTTCACTTGAGTGGGTAAAACTCATTTCTTTTAGCTTTATTGTCCCACTTGAGTATGGTTTGCTTGAAACGGATGGTCAACTTAGCATGATTTACGGGATAAAGCGTAAGAGAAAAATGTTCAGTGGATGGCGTTGCAAATCAAGGCTCATTTTGGTTGATACATCAAAGCTTAGATGCAAAGGTTGGGCTAGTGCTCACTTGAATGGGTCTCAAAGGAGAGTTTGGTATCACCTTGAGAATTCATCTTCCTTGCCACCCGGATGGATCAATGATGATCAACCTCAAGACGGGTGTGAAAATAAAGTGTGGGATCCCGGACTACAAGAAGAGTATCAACATTGGTAGCCCATGGTTTGTGAAGAACTCCATCAAAGCTTGGAGATATTGATCTTGAATGATGGAGCTTATTGGAAGTCCAAGCATTGGTGGAAGTTCCAAGATGAGTACAAGCACAAGCCACCTTGATGAGGAGCTCCCCATAAGTCCAATTTAAGGACAATAAACAAAAGTCCACCTTGATTAGTTTGTTGAGTTTAATTAGTTTTTTATCATGTTAAATAAGGTTTTAGGGTGTTTTGGTAGCTGTTTGGAGGTTTGGAAGGCTTGGATTGGTGCAAAACATAGAGAAAAATTTTGAAAAATAGAGCACCATCCACGCATACGCGTACAGTGCGCGTACACGCACTCCAAGCATTTTCGACCATCCACGCGCACGTGCACATGGCGCGCACGCGTGGATGTAGAAGTTCCACCCCCAGCCAATAACCCGAGAGTTATGGGAACGTTGCTCGTGCATTATGCCTGGGGCACAAACGACCTCATGCGTACGCACGTATGGTGCGCACGCGTCACTCTCGAAGAAAAAAAAGGGGGGGTGGGGAGAGCAGGGATGCGTATGCACGCTGTGCGCGTATGCGCCCCTTCACAGATGCGGCACTATACTTCAGGCCGAGAGTTGCGCCAACTCTGGGCCAACATTAAGCTCCTGGCATGGATAACCACCCACACGGATGCGCACCGTACGCGTCCGCGCCTCTTCTCTACTCGCCCATCCGCGCGCGCGCTATGCGTGCGTACGTGCGGATGCCCTTATTTCAATCCACTTCTTTTCTTCTCCTCTTTCCATTTCTTTCCTTCTCCTTTCTTCTTCCCCCCTTCTACCCCTCATCCAACACTTCCAAACACCATTGATAACTATTTATTTTAGTTAGTTAGTTAGTTAGTTAGTTAGTTAATTAGTTAGTTGGTTAGTTAATTTAGTTAGTTTTAGTTTAGTTTTCATTTTATTTTCTCTCTCTTCATTATAAGTGTTGGATTATTGACTTTGTTTACTATACATTGATGCCCCTTATTGCCTAAATGCTATTTTAGCATGAATGTTTTTAGATAATCTTTGTTGGATTCTATGATTGAGGTTATATTTTGCTACTTGGTTTTGAGTTTTTCATGCTTACTTTTTGAAAAATACCAAGTGATGAGAATTTCCTTCGAGCTTGTAACTCTTTTGAATTGCATGTTGTAGCTAGCCATAACGTAATTGGAATCTTTTTCCTCTATTAGGCAATTTCTTGATGGATGTTGTGCATTTACCTTAATGCATTGTATTTCATGATTATATGCATCCATATGTGTTTGACTTGAATGCTTTCATGCTTCTTTAATGCTTGCTTTACCTTACAAGCTTACTTAAAGCATCTCAAGCATACTAGAATGAGTAAAGTGTATGCTTCTTTTGTGACATAGCTCTTTATACTAATGTGTGTTCTAAACCGCGCAATTTAGATTCACACACCTTATTGTCATAACTGTCACATTAATTCACTCACTCCATTCTAGTGATTTACCTCATTCCAACAATTATGCTTCCTTGCTTTTATATCTTCTCATCTTATGGTGTTATATTTTTATTTTTCATGATGGATGCACCACAAGCAATAATGGGAGCGGAAGAAAGAACACGCAGCAATCCGGAGATTCGCCGTACCCCCTTGCTCATCTTTGAGTGCACCGAGGACGGTGCAAACTTTTAAGTGTGGGGAGATCGTCCGACCGATCGGCGATTTTGGGTGACAAATTTCTAATCCCAACACTTTTGCATTTCATTTTAGGTCTTTTTAGGATTTTTACTTGCATTTTCTTAATTTTGCATATATATACACAATAAGCTTAGTCAAAATAGTGAAAATTTTCAAGATTTCTATCTATAGGGCACCTCAATTGATTTGAGTGAAAACTTTTCATAAAACTTGCTTGAATCACATATATTGTGGATCATGTTTTTGAGATAAGAACACACAAGCAAGTGAGATTTGAGCCTATTGATGTGGTTAGATCTTATAACCACTTATTTTCCATTCTTGTGTGAATTATTCTCTTTCTATGATTGTAATCTTTGAGTTGTTTAATTTTCTATTTCCATCATTTTGTATATCTATATGATTGAGGCCATCATTTCATTAGCTCACTTACCCAAATAGCCTACCTTTTACTCTCCATTGTTAGCCAATTTGTGCCTATGATTAACCCACTTGTTCTTAATTTAGCACATTACAAGCCTAAAGCGGAAAATAATAAATGTCCTTATTTGGATCTTTGATTAGCTTAGGCTAGTGTGTGTGAGTATCATTCAAGAGTGGGAAAACTTGGGACATTAGTTGGAAAAAAGGGTGTATTTTGTATTTTGTTGAAAATGTTGGGAATTCGGTACATACTCATGTATTGATTAAATGTAAAATCTTATGCATTGATGCTCTTATATATAGAAAGAAAAAATGAGAAAAATAAAAGAAAAAGAAAAGAAAAAGAAAAGAAAAAGAAAAACAATATGAAAAAGAAAAAAAATATAGAAAAAAGAAAGAAAAAGAAGAAAAAGAAAAGTAATAAAAAGGGGACAAAATGCCCCAAGTGAAGCTCAATAAAATCAATACATATGTGTTGTGAAATAAAAAGGAATACATGAGTATGTAAAAAAGTGAAAATGGGTAGTTAGATTAGAACTTAATTGTATAGGATATCATAGGTTAGGTGGAAAGTTTAAGCTTATCAAAGATTCAAATTCCAAGCTCACTTAACCATATATGTATCCTACCTTGACCCTAATCCCATTACAACCAATGAAAAGACCTCATGATAATTATATGCATGCATGAAATAAATGTTGATTGTTAGAGGAAAAACAAATCTTGGAAAGCATGATTAGGAGAGAATTGAGTGAATCAAGCCTAAACACTTAGGCGAATAGAGTGCAAACACATCTGGTGAGGGTTTGATGCTCAACTACATGTTTTCACCTACAATCATCACCTTTCATGCAAGTTTGTAAAAATATTTAATAACTCAATCCAATTGTGGATTAGACTTGCTACTCCTTAGCCCTTGTTCATATATGTTTCTTGAGGAATTGATTTATTTTGACCAAGCAATTGTATTTATTTAGATAGTTGCATTTAGATAGATTGCATATAGTTTTGTTCCATTGAATAAATTCCATGCCCTTTACTTCATTCTTGGTTTAAGCATGAGGACATGCTTGGTTTAAGTGTGGGGAGGTTGATAAACCCCATTTTTAGGGTTTATCTTGTGCTTAATTTAGGAGATTTTATGACCTTTTACCCACATTTATTCAATGAAATAGCATGGTTTTATGATTGTTTCCCAATTTGTGCTTAAGAGTGAAGACATGCTTTCTAGGCTTTAATTTGATTATTTTTATTCACCTTTGATTCCACTAGATGCCTTGATTTGTTTGTTAGTGATTTCAGATTGAAAAGGCTAGGAATGGATGAAAGGAATGAAGAGGAAAGCATGCAAAGTGGAGATATCATGAAAAGCCAAAGATTTGGAAAAAGCCCAGGGACGCGCGCGCGCACTATGTGCCTACGTGCGAATTGTGAAAATCCCTATGTGCGCGCACGCACGCTGTACGCGTACCCGCCGGTGGCCGTACGTGATTTTTTAATAGAAAACGTGCTCAGCGATTTCTGAGAGCTATGAGGCCCAGTTTCCAACCAACTTTGGCGCCAAAATGCATATAAGAACCAAGGATTGAAGGGGAATCATTATCTTTCATTCACTCCAATCATACACACTCATTAGGATTAGTTTAGAGTTAGTTTTAGAGAGAGAATCTCTCACTTCTCTCTAGGATTAGGATTAAGATTAGGCTTAGTTCTTAGATCTAGGGTTTAATTCATATCTTCTTTTACTTCTTCCTTTCAATTCCTTGTTGTTCCATTCATTCTTCTTATATTCTTTTGTTGTAATTTCCTTTATGTTGTTTTTATATTTTGTTGTAGATCTACTCTTGTTCCTTCTCTCTTCTTTCCATTCTATTCAAGGTAATTCATAATAATTGTGTTTCTTTTGATTGTTGCTATTAATTACTTGCAATAATTGTTGTTAGATTCTATTCTTGTTGTCAATTTGCTTTGCTTTTCTTTTGTACCTCCCAAGTGTTTGATGAAATGCTTGGTTGGATTTTAGTATAGATTTTGTTCCTCTTGGCCTAGGTAGAGTAATTGGTGACTCTTGAGTTATCTAATGCCTTTGTTGATTGATAATTAGAAGTTGCTAATTGATTTGAATGCCTCTAAAGCTAGTCTTTCCTTTAGGAGTTGATTAGGACTTGAGGAATCAAATTAATTCATCCACTTGACTTTCCTCCATGGTTAGAGGTTAACTAAGTGGTAGCAATGAAAAATTTGTGGTCACAATTGAGGAGGATAACTAGGATAGGACTTCTAGTTCTCATATCTTGCCAAGAGCTTTGTTAGTTGTTAGTTTATTTTCTTTGCCATTTATAATTCTTGTCTAAAATCTTAAAAACCCCAAATATAATTCACAACCAATAACAAGGCACTTTATTGTAATTCCTAGGGAGAACGACCCGAGGTTCAATACTTTAGTTTATAAATTTAGGGGTTTGTTACTTGTGACAAACAAATTTTTGTATGAAAGAATTAGTGTTGGTTTAGAAACTATACTTCGACGCGATTTCATTTATGAAATTCTAAACCGTCAAAAATCCAATCATCATGTGCATCCGCACACGACCTTGTGCGTCTGCACATGTCACTTTTCGAACGTTAATTCGATAAGGAAAGGGACTCACGCTTTGTTTTCCATACTCACCCCAACCCTTCCCTTTTCTTCTCTCTCTAAACCCACAACACCACCAACCCCTCTCAGCCTTTCTTCCTCCCTGTAACACCCTACCATACAGAGTCTTATGCTTAAGTCATAATTCAGAGATGGCAAGGTATTACGACCTCTAAAATAAAAATTTAGTACATATAGTAGTATGAATGATTGATTATAACTAGGAGCCTTTGTAGAAAAAGGGGTAAACAAAAACCATCGCAACTCTAAAGCACAACACTCCGATCAACAACGTAACGAATAAGGATAAACCAACGCGAGATTATATATATACAAAGGAGTGTCAAAAACAGGAATATCAAGACTCAAGATCCGGCTGCGAAGATAACCGGTCCGAGCATAGCAATATATACATATGATAAAATAAGGAAAACCCCAAAGGAAACCCAAAGGGACACAAATACATAAAACCTATTCTCCAAAATCTCCCATAAGAGGAGTCATCACAGTTTGTATTATTTAATGGAGATAAAAGTATCTAAACAAAACATATAAACCAAAACATAGCCTCGAGAACAAAGGATCTTCGCAAATCTAGAAGTCTCCAGCATGCCTCAACGGGAAACCACACGTCCTGCATCTGAAAACCACAAAATCCGCATGGGTGAGAACCAGAGGTCCCCAGCATGGTAACAGCTTCCACATATATAATACATAATAATGGAGGAAAGCCGAAGACAATCCTAGAACTTTCTCCAAATAATATCAAAGCTTATAAACAAACTAAACCATAAAGGGCATCTGACTAAAAATTCTTCAGTCTAACTAATACTTCCCTTTCCAATTCCTTCAGACCTCCCAACCACCAGCAGGAGTATAAAGTAGCAAACGCAGTTATATCAAGCAAGAAATATACAATTAGGAACAAGTAAGGCATTTAGACAATTAGCAAGTAATATGCAGTCAAATAGGCAATCTCAAACAATTCACATAATATGCATATGATGAATGCCTGTCCCTAGTGGCTGATGATATCATCTGTCGGTTATAGAGCCAACCCGACAAGTCCTGGTAGCTAACCATTGGACTGTCCCTCTGTTACGCATCCCCAACTCGAGTTATACTCATCATAAACTTGATCATAATCATGATCTATTTCCATCACCTTCACTGGTGAATACATACGGGGGCAAGCTCATCCGGGTCTTTCACAGTGCCCGGCCACACTTATGACATAGGGTCAAAAGAGTATCAAGTCTCAACCTGGAGCACGTGGTGGCTAGCCACTGCTACTACCCAGGAAAACTCGTATCTCCGATAGTGGAAGTGCAAATCACAATTATCAATAATTCAGCATAAACATGCATGAATTCTCATCCATGGATCAACATCCATATCAGCCATTCCGGCTCACGGTTAAATCCATAACCAGCCAATATATAAACAATTACGGCCCTTCGGCCAATGGCATAACCAGCACTTCCACCACCATCCTCCGCATCTCACATAATCATGCTTGATCCTCAATGATCATTCATTTTTCCCTTGCTTCACTCGCAAGTTACCTCATTCCCTAGCCCCTTTTTAATAGCTAGGCATGTCATATTGATTTAAGATATGAGTGGTGAGATCGGAGGCTTAGAAGTATGAAATTTGGCTTTTAAAACTCAAAAATCAACTTTGGGATGAAAACAGGTCCACGCGTACGCGCACTCCACGCGCACGCGTGAATGGCCTCAAAACTTCATC
Source organism: Arachis hypogaea (assembly GCF_003086295.3). Taxonomy (NCBI): domain Eukaryota; kingdom Viridiplantae; phylum Streptophyta; class Magnoliopsida; order Fabales; family Fabaceae; genus Arachis; species Arachis hypogaea. Next base: position 45,854,776 of record NC_092038.1, read on the forward strand.
GATGCGCAAGCGTCATGCACGCTAACGCGTGGATTAAACATTTGCCAATCGACGCGTACGCGTCAACCACGCGTACGCGTGGGCGTCCTCGTGCCCCAGGCACAACACTGGCACAGTTCTGGCATAACTCTCTGGAAAATGGCTGGGCATTGGGTGCAGCACAATCGGCGCGCCCGCGCACATCACGCGCACGCGTGGATGGCATTTTCGGGAAGAACGGCGCGCACGCGCCAAGTGCGCCCACGCGCAAGGGGTCATTCTGCTAAAAATTTTCTAAGTTAAAAGCTGCAGAATTCACCAATTTAAACCCCAATCTTCCAACGGACATAACTTTCTCATTTTAAATCGTTTTCACCCGTTCTTCGAACGGCATGGACATCCCGGATCCAATTTCATTTCTAAATAGATTTGGCACAAAACAGAGATCCGTATTCCAAGTTATGTCCCACCAAAGTATGCCCAAAAACCATGTTCTTCATAAAAACCACAAAGTGCCATTTTCAAAACAAGCCATTTCCAACTCTTTTCTAAATCAATCAAAACATGCCATTTTCATCCCTTTTTCTTGAAATCAATCAAAATATATCAAATTCAACATCAAGCCTCCTCAACTCACACATTGACACTTCACCACAATTTATCAAAATCACTATCTCATCATTTTAACCCACTTCACCCAAGTGGCTCAAACTCAAACATATTGACATATCATATACTCTTTCTCATGCCAATTATCAACAACACCAATTCCACTAAATCATCATTGTACACAATCAATTTTATACTCACCATCAACATGGTTCAACCCACAATTCAACCATAACCAATCATCAAGCATATATCACAACATGCATATTTCTCATACATCATACCACCAAGGCATCATTAATCATCATCACATATATGACCACATCATATATATCAATAATTCAACAACATCAACAATTCAATGCCTATCTTAGAGCCTCTAGCCTAAGTATTTCCTACCACATTACATATTAGATACGGGAAACCGAAACCATACCTTAGCCGATTTCCCAAGCTCAACCGGAGCACTTCCAAACCACTTATCCACAAGCTCTCAAGGCCTCAATACCTCCAAGAACAGATTTTTCACCACCAAATCCCTTTTTCAATCTTTTCAAAATCACCAATCAAGCTCCAATATCCACACATACACAACCTAAGCCACAATCATCATACCCATACACAACATCTCAAAACCCAAACATCATAAAATCACAAATCACACTAGGGTTGAGAATCTTACCACACCCAAGGTCCAAGGTGACAAGATTAACCTTCTCCTTCAAGAGAGTTGGGTCCTATAACATCAAAGAACCCAAAATCTCAACATTTCACCCATGAAACTCGAAAATAAGGGCTGGAATTTCGAACAGAAACTTGTGGCTTACCTCAAGATTGAGTGTATGGGTTTTGTAGAGCTCTCCGCGGTGAACGCGTGGCCGCAAACGGAGCGGCAATCGGAGCTCTAGATCAAAAGTTATGGTGGTTTGAAGATTAAGCAAAGGAGAGAACTTGAGAGAGTGTTCTTCTCCCCCCTCACTCTATTTCAGCTTGTGTGGGTAACAAATGAGGAGAGAGAGTGCTGAAAACTAGGGTTTTGGTTAAGTTATGTTGGGCCAAGGGCCCACTTTAGGTCCAATTGGCCCGGTTTGGCCCGTTCGGTCCAATCTTGGTCCGAATTCTATAAAATTGGTACCGAAATTCTCGTCTCAATATCCTCTATCACATTTAACCATAAAAATCACATTTTAGGCTTTCTAGAATAAATTCTCATTTATAGGTTAATTAACCAGGTTTTACATTCTACCCACCTAATTGGGAATTTTGCCCACAAAATTCAAATGCAATTACCTGAGAATAAATGCGGATAATCCGTTCGCATCTCCGACTCAAGTTCCCAAGTGTGTTCCTCAACACCGCCTCGACTCCATGCCACTTTGACCAATGAAACCTCTTTTCCACACAACCGTTTGATACTAGTATCATCGATTCTGACCGGAGCCACTGGAAGCGTCAAATCTTCCCTCAACTGAACCGACTCAGGTTCCAACACATGGCTAGCATCAGGAGTGTACTTCCGAAGCTGCGACATGTGAAACACGTCATGCAGATTCGAAAGATGAGGTGGTAGAGCCATCTGATACGCCACCGGTCCAATCCTCTCCAGGATTTGAAATGGACCAATGTATCGAGGATTCAACTTCTTTGCCTTAATCGCCCTACCTACTCCCGTGGTCGGAGTAACCTTAAGGAAAACATGATCTCCTTCCTCAAATTCTAAGGGCTTTCGCCTCTGATCGGCGTAACTCTTTTGACGACTCTGCGCCGTAAGCATCCTATCACGGATTTTCTTGACTTGTTCAGTAGTCTCAGCTATCATTTCCGGCCCTAACAAGCTTTTCTCTCCAGCTTCATACCAACATAGCGGAGATTGACATTTCCTCCCATACAAGGCCTCATACGGAGCCATTCCGATGCTCGCATGATAACTATTATTGTATGCAAACTCCACTAATGGCATATACCGATCCCAACTCGCCGGTTGGTCCAAAACACAAGCTCTCAACATATCCTCTAATGTTTGGATTGTCCTCTCAGATTGACTATCTGTTTGAGGATGGTAAGCCGTGCTTAAGCTTAATTGGGTTCCAAAAGCTTTCTGAAATGCACCCCAAAACCTTGAAGTGAAACGAGGATCTCTATCAGAGATTATAGTAGCAGGTACACCATGAAGTCTCACAATCTCCTTTATGTATAACCGTGCTAGCTCCTCAAGGGTGTAAGTCATCCGAATGGGCAAAAAGTGAGCTGACTTCGTTAGTCGGTCCACAATCACCCAAATAGCATCAAAACCAGCCCTAGTCCTTGGCAATCCCGACACAAAGTCCATTGCAATACTTTCCCACTTCCATTGTGGAATCTCTAAAGGTTGCAACATCCCGGAAGGTCTTTGATGTTCAATCTTTACCTTTTGACAAGTTAAGCACTTTGATACATATTCCACCACATCATTCTTCATACCCGGCCACCAGAACATTGCCTTTAAATCATGGTACATCTTAGTACTTCTCGGGTGAATGGAGAATCCGCTTTTGTGTGCCTCCTTTAAAATATCTTGCCTCAAGTGCCCACATCCGGCACAATGATCCTACCCTTGAATCTCCATAACCCATCTTTTTCTTCCGACACTCTCCATTGTTTTCCTTGCTCAATAGCCGGTAACACCGTCCATAACGCTTCATCATTTTGATGAGCCTTTAGGAGTTCGGACTTAAAGTCACTTGAGATTTCTAATCGGCTCAAACACAAAGTTCCGGATACTTCTCGAGCACCAATTTTCAGACTCTCAAATCCCTTGAGCAACTTCTCCTCTTGAAGCATCATCCAAGCCGCATATAACGACTTCCGACTTAACGCATCCGCCACTACGTTCGCCTTTCCCGGATGGTAATGCAACTCAAAGTCGTAGTCCTTCAACAATTCCATCCACCTTCTCTGCCTCATATTAAGCTCTTTCTGATCAAAGAGATACTTCAAGCTCTTATGATCAGAGAAAACTTGGAACTTAACCCCATAGAGATAATGCCTCCACACCTTCAAGGCAAACACAACTGCAGCGAGTTCCAAATCATGCGTAGGATAACTAACTTCATGAGGTCTCAACTGTCGTGAGGCATACGCCACCACATTATAATGCTGCATCAGCACACACCCTAGACCCTTCAATGAGGCATCACAATACATCTCAAATGGCTCATTCGGCTCAGGTAACACTAACACAGGTGCAGTGGTCAACTTTTTCTTCAATGTCTGAAAGCTCTCCTCGCACTCAGGAGTCCAAACAAACGGAGTGTCTTTGCGGGTTAACTTTGTCATTGGCAAAGCTATCTGTGAAAAGCCCTTGATAAACCTTCGGTAATAGCCAGCTAAACCCCGGAAAACTCCTTATCTCTGTTATGGTGGTTGGTTGCTTCCAATCCATCACAGCCTCCACCTTAGTTGGATCTACGGCTATTCCCTTCTTACTCACCACATGGCCCAAAAACTTCACCTCACTCTTCCAAAACTCACACTTCGATAGTTTTGCATAGATTTTCTTCTCCTTTAGAATCTGCAATACGGTCCTCAAGTGTTCCGCATGCTCTTCTTCAGTCTTGGAATAAATCAGTATGTCATCAATGAAGACAACAACGAATTTATCCAAAAACGGACGGAAAACTCTATTCATGTAATCCATAAATACCGCAGGAGCATTCGTCAATCCAAAAGACATTACAGTGTACTCGTAATGACCATAACGAGTCCTGAAAGCGGTCTTAGGGATATCCTCATCCCTCACCCTTATCTGGTGATAACCGGATCGCAAATCGATCTTGGAGAAAACTCCAGCTCCTTGTAACTGATCCATGAGATCATCAATTCTCGGCAATGGGTACTTATTCTTTATTGTAACCTTGTTCAGCTGCCTGTAATCCACACAAAGCCGCATACTCCCATCCTTCTTCTTTACCAATAATACTGGAGCACCCCACGGAGAGACACTTGGTCGTATAAAATTCTTTCCCAACAAATCCTCTAACTGAGACTTTAGCTCGTTCATCTCTAACGGTGACATCCTATAAGGAGCACTTGAGATTGGTCCCGCCCCGGGCACCAATTCAATAGCAAATTCAACCTCTCGGTTAGGTGGAAACTCATCAATATCATCAGGAAACACTTCTGGAAACTCACACACAACCGGAATCTGCTCCAACCTTTGATCATCACCCGAAACACCCGCGGCTAACAACATGATACCCTGACATTCGGTTCCGGAACAGTTCACCATCATCGAATTCAAGTAATAATTATTCACCACGACCGGCCCTTCGGTATCTTCCGGCATAAAGTACACCGACTTTGTAGAACAATCTAGCAGAACATGGTTCTTAGATAACCAGTCCAATCCCAAGATAAGATCAAGACCAATCATCGGTAAGCAGACTAAATTATGAACAAAATCACGCTGCTTGAACCTAAAGGAAACTTCCGAGCATCCTAGCCTAGTTACCATGGCTTCGTGGGTAGCATTGTACACTCTTAGATCATAACCTAAAGTTACAATCTTCAGTCCTAACTCATGGGCTTTCTCAAATGCAATGAATGAATGCGATGCTCCCGAATCAAATAAAGCATTTAAAGTTTGTCCAGCCATTTCACAGTTACCTCGAATAAGTGTCTCGGATCCCTCAGCTCCTACAGCTGAAGTGGTGAACACCCGACCAGTCTGTTGTGCTTTCCCAGCACCTTGTTTCTGCTTCTCAGGACAATTTGCGGCTTTATGCCCCGCCTTTCCACAAGTGTAGCACAAACCCCATCCGGCCTTGCATGGTATTCCCGGATGGTGACTTCCACACCTAGTACAAGCTTGATCATTCTGAGGCTGCTTCCTATACCTTTTTCCTTGGGAGTTGTTGTTGTTGTTGGGCCTCCTAAAAGAGCTTCCCCTCTTGAAAGACGGACCTCTAGGTGCAAAGCTCTTCCCTCGGTTCTGTGGGAATGATCCCTTTTGACTCCCTTTCTCAGCGGTTGCCCTCTTCACACACTCTTCAGCAACCCTACACTTGTTTACCAACTCGGAGAAAGTCCTAATCTCCATTGGTCCCACTGAACTGAAAATATCACTCCGGAGTCCTCCTTCATACTTAACACACTTCCATTCCTCATATTCCACCGGAGTCCCTTGGCACATACGAGAGAACCTGAACAGCTCCTCAAACTTGTCAGTATACTCTGATATGGAAATAGTACCCTGCTTCAGCTGTAACAATTCAAGCTCCTTGGCCGTCCTAGCAGAAGTCGGAAAGTACTTCTTATAGAACTCTTCTTGGAAGACATTCCAGGTGATATAATCATCACCCTGCTGCAGAAGACGTCGGATACCTTGCCACCAATGCGACGCTTCACCTATGAGCATATAGGTAGCAAACTCAACACGCTGTCCTTCAGGTACCACTTGTGCTTGCAGTGCTCGCTCTATAGCCTGAAACCATGTATCAGCCTCAGTCGGACTAGTAGTTCCCTTGAACTTAGGCGGATTAACCTTCAAAAAGTTTGCCAGTGTCATCGGGCCCTGAACTCCACCTCCATCATTACCATGGTTGTTCATCTGTTGACCAAGAGCCTCAGCAGTGGCTTGCATAGCAGCAGCCATGTTCTCCAACGCAGTCATAAAGTTCACCGGGTCATTAGGGTTATTCTCCAGTGCACGAGCATTCGTACGACCTCTCGCACTACCTCTACCGCGTCCACAAGGCGCCATCTGGTTCCTATACACACCAAACAATCGATATTAAGTTGATCAGTCTCAATATCGGAAGTCTAGTGCTTCAAAGTCCCAAATGCATGCTCATGAATGTTTATGCCAATTATATCAAGCAGATATACTAAAGTGGGCCCATAACCCACAGGTCCCTGGATCGAAACCAGGCTCTGATACCATAATGTAACACCCTACCATACAGAGTCTTATGCTTAAGTCATAATTCAGAGATGGCAAGGTATTACGACCTCTAAAATAAAAATTTAGTACATATAGTAGTATGAATGATTGATTATAACTAGGAGCCTTTGTAGAAAAAGGGGTAAACAAAAACCATCGCAACTCTAAAGCACAACACTCCGATCGACAACGTAATGAATAAGGATAAACCAACGCGAGATTATATATATACAAAGGAGTGTCAAAAACAGGAATATCAAGACTCAAGATCCGGCTGCGAAGATAACCGGTCCGAGCATAGCAATATATACATATGATAAAATAAGGAAAACCCCAAAGGAAACCCAAAGGGACACAAATACATAAAACCTATTCTCCAAAATCTCCCATAAGAGGAGTCATCACAGTTTGTATTATTTAATGGAGATAAAAGTATCTAAACAAAACATATAAACCAAAACATAGCCCCGAGAACAAAGGATCTTCGCAAATCTAGAAGTCTCCAGCATGCCTCAACGGGAAACCACACGTCCTGCATCTGAAAACCACAAAATCCGCATGGGTGAGAACCAGAGGTCCCCAGCATGGTAACAGCTTCCACATATATAATACATAATAATGGAGGAAAGCCGAAGGCAATCCTAGAACTTCCTCCAAATAATATCAAAGCTTATAAACAAACTAAACCATAAAGGGCATCTGACTAAAGATTCTTCAGTCTAACTAATACTTCCCTTTCCAATTCCTTCAGACCTCCCAACCACCAGTAGGAGTATAAAGTAGCAAACACAGTTATATCAAGCAAGAAATATACAATTAGGAACAAGTAAGGCATTTATACAATTAGCAAGTAATATGCAGTCAAATAGGCAATCTCAAACAATTCACATAATATGCATATGATGAATGCCTGTCCCTAGTGGCTGATGATATCATCTGTCGGTTATAGAGCCAACCCGACAAGTCCTGGTAGCTAACCATTGGACTGTCCCTCTGTCACGCATCCCCAACTCGAGTTATACTCATCATAAACTTGATCATAATCATGATCTATTTCCATCACCTTCACTGGTGAATACATACGGGGGCGAGCTCATCCGGGTCTTTCAAAGTGCCCGGCCACACTTATGATATAGGGTCAAAAGAGTATCAAGTCTCAACCTGGAGCACGTGGTGGCTAGCCACTGCTACTACCCAGGGAAACTCGTATCTCCGATAGTGGAAGTGCAAATCACAATTATCAATAATTCAGCATAAACATGCATGAATTCTCATCCATGGATCAACATCCATATCAGCCATTCCGGCTCACGGTTAAATCCATAACCAGCCAATATTCATAGCGTACACAGCTATTCCGGCTCACGGTTCAGTTCAGAACCAGCCAATATATAAACAATTACGGCCCTTCGGCCAATGGCATAACCAGCACTTCCACCACCATCCTCCGCATCTCACATAATCATGCTTGATCCTCAATGATCATTCATTTTTCCCTTGCTTCACTCGCAAGTTACCTCATTCCCTAGCCCCTTTTTAATAGCTAGGCATGTCATATTGATTTAAGATATGAGTGGTGAGATCGGAGGCTTAGAAGTATGAAATTTGGCTTTTAAAACTCAAAAATCAACTTTGGGATGAAAACAGGTCCACGCGTACGCGCACTCCACGCGCACGCGTGAATGGCCTCAAAACTTCATCGACGCGCAAGCGTCATGCACGCTAACGCGTGGATTAAACATTTGCCAATCGACGCGTACGCGTCAACCACGCGTACGCGTGGGCGTCCTCGTGCCCCAGGCACAACACTGGCACAGTTCTGGCATAACTCTCTGGAAAATGGCTGGGCATTGGGTGCAGCACAATCGGCGCGCCCGCGCACATCACGCGCACGCGTGGATGGCATTTTCGGGAAGAACGTCGCGCACGCGCCAAGTGCGCCCATGCGCAAGGGGTCATTCTGCTAAAAATTTTCTAAGTTAAAAGCTGCAGAATTCACCAATTTAAACCCCAATCTTCCAACGGACATAACTTTCTCATTTTAAATCGTTTTCACCCGTTCTTCGAACGGCATGGACATCCCGGATCCAATTTCATTTCTAAATAGATTTGGCACAAAACAGAGATCCGTATTCCAAGTTATGTCCCACCAAAGTATGCCCAAAAACCATGTTTTTCATAAAAACCACAAAGTGCCATTTTCAAAACAAGCCATTTCCAACTCTTTTCTAAATCAATCAAAACATGCCATTTTCATCCCTTTTTCTTGAAATCAATCAAAATATATCAAATTCAACATCAAGCCTCCTCAACTCACACATTGACACTTCACCACAATTTATCAAAATCACTATCTCATCATTTTAACCCACTTCACCCAAGTGGCTCAAACTCAAACATATTGACATATCATATACTCTTTCTCATGCCAATTATCAACAACACCAATTCCACTAAATCATCATTGTACACAATCAATTTCATACTCACCATCAACATGGTTCAACCCACAATTCAACCATAACCAATCATCAAGCATATATCACAACATGCATATTTCTCATACATCATACCACCAAGGCATCATTAATCATCATCACATATATGACCACATCATATATATCAATAATTCAACAACATCAACAATTCAATGCCTATCTTAGGGCCTCTAGCCTAAGTATTTCCTACCACATTACATATTAGATACGGGAAACCGAAACCATACCTTAGCCGATTTCCCAAGCTCAACCGGAGCACTTCCAAACCACTTATCCACAAGCTCTCAAGGCCTCAATACCTCCAAGAACAGATTTTTCACCACCAAATCCCTTTTTCAATCTTTTCAAAATCACCAATCAAGCTCCAATATCCACACATACACAACCTAAGCCACAATCATCATACCCATACACAACATCTCAAAACCCAAACATCATAAAATCACAAATCACACTAGGGTTGAGAATCTTACCACACCCAAGGTCCAAGAAGACAAGATTAACCTTCTCCTTCAAGAGAGTTGGGTCCTATAACATCAAAGAACCCAAAATCTCAACATTTCACCCATGAAACTCGAAAATAAGGGCTGGAATTTCGAACAGAAACTTGTGGCTTACCTCAAGATTGAGTGTATGGGTTTTGTAGAGCTCTCCGCGGTGAACGCGTGGCCGCAAACGGAGCGGCAATCGGAGCTCTAGATCAAAAGTTATGGTGGTTTGAAGATTAAGCAAAGGAGAGAACTTGAGAGAGTGTTCTTCTCCCCCCTCACTCTATTTCAGCTTGTGTGGGTAACAAATGAGGAGAGAGAGTGCTGAAAACTAGGGTTTTGGTTAAGTTATGTTGGGCCAAGGGCCCACTTTAGGTCCAATTGGCCCGGTTTGGTCCGTTCGGTCCAATCTTGGTCCGAATTCTATAAAATTGGTACCGAAATTCTCGTCTCAATCTCCTCTATCACATTTAGCCATAAAAATCACATTTTAGGCTTTCTAGAATAAATTCTCATTTATGGGTTAATTAACCGTTAATTAACCAGGTTTTACACTCCCTCCTACGTGACCAACCTCCGGCGACCTCCACGCCGCCACCGTCGCACCTCCCCTCTCTCTCCCTTTCTTTTCCTTTCTTCTCCCTCTTCCCCATTCCCTTTTCTTTCGTCCCTGTCTCTGCCATCAGAACCAGCACCAGCCCTCAGGCCGCGCCTCACTGCTGCGCCAGACACCACCAGCGGCGGCGAGCTTCTGTGCCGCTGCGACCATCAGTCACCTCCCCTCCATCTGCTTCCTTTCTTCTCTTCTACATTGCAGGTTTCATTTCTCCCTGTTTCATTCCCTTCTATTCTATTTCATTATGTTGCTTTTGTTTATTTTTGCCTTTAATTTTTGCTTTAGAATCTACGTGGTTTTAGGATTAGATGACTTGTGATTGCTATATTGGACATGTGATGATGGCTGATTTTGGTGAATAATGTTGCTGAGACTGAGTGCTGTGTTATCTGACTGTGACTGCTGCCATGTCTAGTGAACTGTGATTGCTGCTCCTTGTTCCTGCACATAATATGCTCGTATAAATGCCTGATTAGATTTTTGAGACCATTTTTTGTGTCTGATCAACATAAAATTGGCATTTTCTTCCGATTGGTATGTTTACTTCAAACTTGTGCAATTTTATGTTAAATATGGATGCTGCCTGGAATTTTGTGAATATGCACTCTATGTTTATGCTGCAATATCAAACTGATCTTCATTCTGTATTCTGAGTATCTCGTTTGATGTTAATTTTGCGGTGCATACCTTCCTTTACTAACTAGAATGCCAACTATGCATTCCCTAGCTGATTTTGTTCCTAAAACTAAATTGGATTGAAATTGATAGTATTGATCATCCTCTTTGGTATTTTTGAGTGCATAGTATGCTGAATGGTGCATTATGTGCTGACTGCTATGTCCTTTTGTTTTAACCCAAACCGACATTAAGCTTCAAACTTTTGAAAAATCTGTTTAGTACCCTTCGCAGTAGTACTTATGATGTTTGTTTGTGAATTGGTCAAGTGCTTTTTCATGTATCATTCACCTTAATGCCAATATACATGGCCAATTGTTCCTCTATGTTTTTGAACAATGCGTCCAACTTTTCAAACAACCGTTGCTTTGGACAAGTAGCCATGCATATGTGGTCATTTTCTATCTACCAACATGAATATGCCATGCTTTCACTGTTACCTTAATTTTTGCCTTTTGTGCTGATTTTTGCAAACCCTTTTCATTTTCCAAGCACAGCTGCAATCATCAATTTCTTCAAACCTCAATTTACTTGTATGATGCACCTAAGACATACACATGCCTGTATTGTTATTCACTCATTTCTTTGTTGCTTAGGTTGCTTTATCTTGGGAAATACATTTCTTTTGAACCTTTAACTGTTTTATACATGTTATCCCTTGATTCGGTATTTATTTACCTAATTTGCTCTTACATGAATTATTTGATTATTTCCTCTAGATTTCTGTGAATTCTGTACACCTCTCCTAAGTTGTACTTTGTTCTTTTTGTCTTTTTCAGGATGCATCAAAAGGGGAAGGAGAAAGCCAATCCTTTGACTCATGCTCCTCCTACACCCCCAGCACTCAACCTGAAGTTTTTATAAATGTTGAAGCCCAAGAACAATACAAAAAAATAGAAAACAAGGCCTTTCACTATGAGCAAAAGCTGAACCTACCTGAGAAATATGCGGCCCAAATTTTGGATAGACTGAATTTTTATCATTGGGAGTTCGTAAAATTTGATCTGGTGGAAGTTAATGAACACCATGTCAAAGAATTTTACGCAAATCTCCTGTAGAGAGATGCCCCCACTGTCTTTCTCAGAGGTGTCACTCTGGACACCTCTGATACTGCTTTAGAGGCACTCTTAGGTATTCCGCATATTCCTAAGGCTCGTAATGCTTATCCTCAGATAGTGAAAGATCTATTATCGAGCAAGCTATCTCTAGACGTCGTTCTAAGAAAGATTGGCACACTTGAGGCCAAATGAGAGTACAGTAGGGGAGAAAATTCGGTCCCTCAGAGCATTGCATGCACTGACTTTAACCCGGAGGTGAGGATTTGGCAGCAGATCATCGCCGACTATATTCTTCCAAGCACGCATGCCACACACATCTAGGTCCAAGTGGTAGTCCTCCTCTGGGCCATTATGGAGAGGAAGAGGATTTCTGTTCTTCCCCTCATCAGAGATTCGATGTGGAAGGTGACACAGCAACTGAAATATAACATTCCCTTTCCATCGTTGATCACCAGGTTAGCCACTCTGTCTGGGGTGGAGAAATGTTAGACCGACCGGATGTCTCTCCGGATAAGCAAGCAGCCATTCTTTTCGTACGACGACTACGACAGACCACCACAGAAGAAGAGGAAGACTACTGAGCCTACATCATCATCAACAGAGCCATCAGCACCACCAGCACCTCCTGTGCCCACACCCCGACCCTAGACGCCTTATGAGCTGGGTCGGGAGAACTTGCAGACTCTACACCGCATTGAGCACCGCAACACTCACCGCTTCCAGTGGATAGTGGCGAAGTTTGACATCATGATCCTGGGCCACCTCCTCCTAACATACTAGAGCCTGAGGAGCCAGCAGCTGAAGCTGGCAAGGCAGATGAGCCCATTGAGCAGACAACAGCAGAGGCCACAATAGAGGAGCCTACAAATGAGATGATTGAAGAGCATAGAGTTGAGGAGCCGGCAGCTGTAGCCGAGCCGATTGTTGAGACCATATCAGAGACAGTTGGCCAGACACTAGAGGAGCCTAGAGCAGATCCTGCACTATAACTGTCCACTGACATCATCGTCTACCAGTGCCACCACCGCCCACCACCACCAGGCGGTGGAGCTTCATTGAGTTGATCACCCCCGATCCATTCTTGGCACGGAGGACCGTGCTTTATCTAAGTGTGGGGGAGGATCTTCTAATTTTGGGTGTAAACATTCTCTCCTAAACACTTTCATTTAGTTAGTTTCAGTCTTTAGATGCTTTTGTGGATATTCTTGGTACTTTGACTTATGCACCTTCTATTTTGGTATATATATAGTAGTTGCTTCTAGTTATCTTTAGTATCGCATTTTCATTTTGGTATATATAAACATATTGCATTTTATATTGCTTGGTATATAGTATAGATATGGATTGTGATTGGATGTTGTGAATAGTTTATGCCTAGTTTATCTTGATCCTAATTGTTCATGTTATGTTTTTGCTTGTTAAAAATTAGGAGAAGAACTAGAAAATTTTGAAAAATTTTGCATCCATCACAACATACATACATATATAGGAAATAATTTTGGTGAAAAATAACAAATTTCTCAAGAATTTTGCTTCAAGGGCATTCTATTGAATTGATTAGAAAATTGTTTTTAAACTTGCTTGAATGAATTTTTTTGAAACATAGAAGAGTAAAGAACAATTGCCTTGTGAGATTTGAGCCTTAATGAGTGGTTATACATCTTTAACCACTAATTTTGTTCATTGTGTGAGATATCTCTTCTATGATTGTGATCTTGGTTTTGCTTAATTCTTTATTTCCAATAATTGATGTTTTGAATTGCATTGAGCATGATTGAGGCCATTTTTGTCTAAAAGCTTACTTTTCCCATATAGCCTACCCTTTGCATTTACCATTATTAAACCCCTTTAAGCTTTATTTACCCCATTGTTCTTAATTTTAGCACATCACAATCATAAGCAGAAAACCATGAATTACCTTGGATTGTATCCTTGATTAGCTTAGGTTGGAGAAGTGTGTTTCATTTAACTGTGGGGGAATATTGGGAAACATTGGTAGTGATTTAAAATATTACTTTTGGGTATTTATTGAAAATCTTGGAAAATGGGTGCATTCATGTATGAGCTACTAAAACCATATGCATTTTAACTTCCATTTAAAAAAAAACATCATCATCATAAAAAGGGGATGAAAGTACCCCTAAGTGAAGGAAAATAAATAAGAAATGCATATGTGATGTGAATGATGAGCCATACATGAGTGATTGTGAAAAAGAATTGATGGAAGGTTAGGATTGCCTTTTTGTTTTGATTTGGATGATATAGGTTGATATGGAGACTTAAACTAATCAAGAATCCAATTCTTTAGTCCACTTAGCCATATCTTCCCCACCTTGCCCTAACCCCATTACAACCATATGAAGTCCTCATGATAATTTCACTCATGCATCACTTGTTTTGTCGATTGTTAGATGAAAAACAAATCCTTGAAAGCATGATTAGTAGGAGATTTGAGTGATTGAAACCCTAAAAACCGAGTGATCAGAGTGTATACACACCTAGTGAGGGTTCAATTACTCAACTCTATGTTTTCATGCCTCTTATCATGTATTCTTGCAAGTTGCTTCGCTTTAATGAGTTGGATCAATTCTTTAGATTTTGGTTGCATTGGATTATTCCCTTGCTTTGCCCTAATTTTCTATACGTGCTTGGGAATTTGATTGTTTGTTTTCACCAATTTCATATAGATATTATAGATAGATATGTAGGTATAGATAGTATATACATACTTGCATGCATATAGATAGTTGCATTTAATAAGTTGCTTACCCCTTTTGTTCATTCTCCTTGTCAGTTTAGCATGAGGACATGCTATTGTTTAAGTGTGGGGGAATTGATGAGTCCATATTTAATGGTATATTTTGGCTTGATTTGAATGGATTCTAGCATATGAACTCACACTTAAGCACCAAAATAGTATACTTTTGTGTTTGATCCCTAATTTGATCCTAATTGTGAAAACATGCAATTTTGTGCTTTAATAGAGCAAATTAATCCCGCTTTTACGTCATTCGATACCGTGATATGGTTTGTGAGTGATTTCAGGACTTGAAGGCAAGAATGGATGGGCAAAAGCGGAAGAAAGCATGTACAAGGGAGAAAACATGAAGAAAACAAGAAAAAGCACACACAGCGAAGTGTGCGTGCGCACAGCCCTGCGATTTCCATGTGTGCGTGTGCACAAGCACCTGTGCGTACGCATAGGTCAATTTTCAGCCGAGTGTGCGGACGCACACGTCTGTGCGTCCGCACAGGTTCCTGCACGTGAATTCATTAATGAAACACGTGCTACACGAATTTTGGGGGCTCTTGGCCATTTCGGAATGCTGAATTGCTGAATTGAAGTGCTATATAAAGGGAGAATCAACACATTTGAAGGGGGAGGACTTAGAATTTATTTTCCATAGTTTTGCATAGTAATTAGGAGTAGGAGTAGTGTAGAATAGAGAGCTCTCCTAGGGTTTATGTAGCCTTCTTGTAGCATTTTATAGCAAGCTTTGATTCTTGGATTTACTTCTTTAATTGTAAGTACTCTCAATTTCTTCTTTAATCAAAGCACTTTTATCTTCATTTCCTTTTGGTTCAAGTTACTTTGGTTATAATTGCAATTTTGATTTCTTGAAGTTTTGATTGATGAATTTACTATTCCATGCTTATTTATGTTTGATTGCTTGTTTATATTTGGTTTTGTTGATAGTTGGTTATAGTTTTACATTTTACTTTGTAATTTCTCATGTTTTGGTTTTGTGGCCACCAAGTGTTTGTGAAAATGCCAACTCTAGAATTTGAGTAGATTTTCACCTCTTGGCTTGTGGTTTGAGTTCCTAGGATACTAGAGTCATAATGTCCGACATTTAGTGGTAATTCTTAGGTAGTTAGTTGGCTCTTGTTTCCATTGACCCTAGCCTTTTATCAACTTGTTTGATAAGTTGGTTAGGACTTATGGATTAAGGTCAATTATGCTTGCTTGACTTACTTCTCGATGGTTGGGGTTGACTAGGCAAGATTGACTCATGACAATTACCATAGTTGTGGTTATGGCAATAATAGGATTCCTTGGATTCTCAATTCCCAAGTCAAGGTCTCTTTTATGCATTAATTCATAATTTTGCTCATTTCTTAGTTCTTTGATTTCTTAAGTCCCTTTAATCTTTCGTTCCTTGATTTTAAAAACCCCTTTTTTGTCTTAACAACCAAGGAAGTAACACTTCAATTGCATTCCTAGGGAGAACGACCCGAGGTTTAATACTCTCGGTTTATATTTGTTTGAAATTATTATTTGATTAAGAGAATTCATTGTTGGTTTGGACTATGCTACCAACGAATTGATGCTTGTTTTGATTGATTCCAAACTATATGTACTAATTCTCTTCGTCAATATGCCCACCCCAACCAACTAAGCACAAACACAAGAAAAATTATCTACAACCATGTGATTCAAATGTCAATGCCAGAACAACTTAAAATCTTTAAACAAGTTGCGTATTAGGTGTTAACAAGTTATAAAGCAAATGTTAACAACTTCCACTCTACTATAGAAACAAAACCAAAAACATCTTATTTCTTTAAATAGCTAGAAATAGCTGTAATTACATGCAAAAAAAGGGGTCATTACCAAGAGACTGTTGAGCGAGAAATTCCGCAAAGTTTTGTTTCTTTATTTGCTGTTGCTAAATGCTTGCATTAAAGCCTTCCACTCTAGCCTTTGCAGAGGCAATAGCATCCGACAAGGCCATTCGTTTGGCTTCTTGGCGGGTCTTAACTGCACTATCAAAATAATATACAACAGAGAAATTTAATTTTTTTAAAAAAATAACAAAAAAGGGGTTGCATAGCGGTAACACTAAATTATCAATATGTTCCCAAAAGGTTACACGATAATTATTGCAAACACGGAAGAAAACTAAATGAGCGATTTCAATTCTAACTAAAAACCACAAAAATAAAACTAAAAAGAAAATCTAGAATGAAAAATAAAAAAGGAAGTTGTAGAATAAAGAATGAGAAAAGAAACCCAGGAATACCTGTAATTGCTTTGACTAAATCATCCTCGGCTTCTCTAACTTTACCTTTAGCCTCTTCCAATTGCCCTACAAAAAAAGAATAAGTAATACAAGAATAAAACCCTAAGAACAGTAACATTTCTGATTTGTAGCCCAGAGTAAAGCATGAAGTAGAAACCCTAAGACCTTGAATTGAGCTGTTTGATGAGCGGTGGACTTGAGGGATTGGAGGGATTTGGAGAATGAAGTGGCCAAGTAATCAATTTTGCGCAGTTGAAGAGGGATCTCTGTGTCACATATCGAGCTCACCCACGATTCCATCCTTCTGTTTCTTCTCTCTCTTTTTTTACTTTCTACTCTTTCCCACGAATGCTTTTCAGTTTTCCTGGGAGTCACTTCCCCAGCTTTATTTAAATTAATTTAGCCTGCCACGGCCACTTGTTTTAATTTCTTCTTGTACTTATTATTTTGGGTTCAATTTGGGTCCATAGTTTAGACCAAAAAATTTTTTCATTTTTAATTTTTTTTTGTATATAAAATTGCCTTTAAGATTTAATATAGTTTTAAAATCGTTCTTTGGACAATTATGCCCTCAGTATCATCATCTCCATTACACCTTTATAAGAGAGAGAAGTAGAGACTTGACAGATAGAAGGAAAAGCTCAAAGAGAGAAGAGGAGAGAAGGTAACCTCGCCGCTGCCCTTGCCTCGCCATCACCTTGCTCTCACCGTGACGCACTTAGCCCTTGCCCTCGTGTTCTTTGATGTCGTCGAGGAGGTGGTGGTGGTGGTCGAGTAAAATAATTATTGAAAGAAACTGCCATTCCCAATCCTAGAGACGGCGATCAATAGAGTGAACCGCTTCTTATTTTCCGTGAGACGCGAAGAGGGCATCTTTACCTCCACCACTTTCAGGTGCTTGTTTTTTCGATCAGCATCCCCGTAATAAACCATAATTTTATGGTTTATTTTAGATTGAATTGAGAGTTTTAGGAAGTGCCTCATTAAATGAGGCATCCCAAATGCCAGTACTATGCTGACACATTCTGCAATGGGTTTTTGGGTTAATAATGTAATTGTAATTGACCCATGTAGTTTTTGTGTATTGTGAATGTTGCCACAAATTATATAATAATTGAAGAAGTTTCTTTTGGTTGCCCACTAGTGCGCACGAATCCCCACACCTTCGTACAGTAGTACCAGCAAGTGCACTGGGTCGTCCAAGTAATATCTGAGCGAGTCAGGGTCGATCCCACGAGGATTGTAGTTTGAAGCAAGCTATGGTTATCTTGCAGGTCTTAGTCAGGCAGAATCAGAAGGTTATTGGAAGAGTTGTCAAATTTGTATTAAAGGAAATATTGGATGTAATATTCTGTAAATAAAAAGGAGTCTATGATAGGAATAGAGTTGAGGATTAGAGTTGCTTTGTCGTTTTGAACTAACTCTGGTATGACTACTCTCTTTGCTTGTGAGTGATTTCTTCAATGGCAGGCTGTATGTGATTGACACTGGTTTGAGCAACTGCCAATACTTCTCTAGATCTGAACCCCAAGTTTAGTGCGGATCCATTCTGATTGAGGGTGAAGCTCATTAAGTCCATTCTCCTTAATGATCCTATTCAAAACAGGACAGGCAAGGTCGGATCTTTCAGATAAGAGAATGCTGCATCTTTGGGTTCTAGCCTCTACCACAGAGACCCTAATCTCCCCGAAAATTAGCTGAACTGATGGCTTGAGAAGTCCCCAACGAAGTCGTGGATTAACCGTTTGAGTGACGTATATTCAAGCTATTAGTTCATCATTGTCCGACGAAAGACGCACTCTGAACCCATGTAGACGCGGGTATTTGTCAGGCACGTTCATCTTAATGTGATAAATAGAGCTGATTTTCACTGATCATCCTACTCACCACGTTAAAGTACGAATATACATCTTAGAATTAATCAAACACGGATCGAAGAGAAACAGTAGTACTTTTATTAATTCATATGACTCAGTAGGGCTCCTCCCCTCAACCTAGGAGGTTTAGAAACTCATATTAATATGAAGAACAATGGTAAAACATGTATGATGTGCGACTATAATGGTTAAAGGTATGAATAACATAAATTTAATCCCTTAAATACTAAACAGATGATTAGTAAGGTTAAAATAGTCTATTTAGTGCTAAAATCCACTTCTGGGGCCCACTTAGTGAGTGTTTGGGCTGAGCTTTGATGAGATCCATGTGCTATAAGGTCTCTTAGGCATGGAACGCCAACTGGGAGTCCTCATTGGGCGTTTGGATGCTGGTCTCTGCTTTTGGGCGCTAGACGCCAGGAAGGAAGCAGGAAGCTGGTGTTGGATGCCAGTTTTAGGCCTTCTAATCCAAAGAAAAGTAAAACTATTACATATTGCTAGAGAGCTCTGGAAGTCATATTTCTATAGTCATTAAGAGTGCTCCATTTGGACTTTTGTAACTCCATAAAAGCTCTTCCAAGTGTAGGTAGGTCAGATCCAGACAACATCTGTAGTGCTTTTTCTGTCTTTGAATCAGACTTCTGCTCCAGCTCCTCAATTTCAGCCAAAAATGCCTGAAATTGTACAAAAACACAAAAACTCAAAGTAGAACCCGAAAATGTTAATTTAACACTAAAACCTATAAAAACTTAATAAAAACTAAATAAAACACAATAAAAACTATATGAAAATGATGCCAAAAAGTGTATAAAATATCCGCTCATCACCCACGGTATCCCCCAACCCGACAGGTCAAAGACTAATCTGTTATGGATCTGAGCTTCATTTAAGGGTCTGTCACTGGCCAATGAGTTGTTGCATGCACAATGCGGTATTTGAACCCCCGACACTTGCTTAAGCGGACGAGTGAGTTGACCACTCCACCAACCCAAGTTGGTTTAATAATTGAAGAAGTTGTTTTCTATATTTTGCATTTTTTATCTAATATCTTGATCGGCGTTATCATTGAAATTGAGTGGGCCGGCCCATCAGATATTTTGTTAAGAGATTTTATTTTTTAAATGGCCATGAGGCTATGTTTTTTGAAAATAGAAAGATAAATGTTTTGCAAGTTTTTTTGGCAGTTTCCATTGAAGCAAAAGCCCTAAGTTCCCTAACCCTCAGCTCTGTGGCCTCTGTGGCTCTCTCTCAACTCCAGAAGACCAGAATTTTATTTCGACCGTGGTAGTGAGGAAGTTGCAACCTCCACATCATCGCCGTTCTTCAAGTGTCGTTATTAGAGGAAGATCCGGACAGGTATTGTAACAATTCGATGTATGAACTATTCCAGGAAGAAGGGGTCATCGAGGAGAATGCAGCGAGCAATGGAGATGATGTATACGGTGATGGCTTTTATCCCAACATCTCAAACTGAGTTTCCAAAAAGTCAGATCTCTAAATAGCTGAAGTTATGGTTTCAGATTTAGGAGCTTGATGCAGCCAATGCATATATGGGAGAAGATAAACACTAAAGCATTTCTAGTACTGAAGATTAGTTCCTGATGGTAAGAATGTTTTATTGTGGTTTCTATAGTTATTGTAGTTGTAGAGTGAATTAAAATGGTGATGATGTTCTTGGATTATTCAAAGAATATTTATTTGGTGGTTGATGGTAGCTATTAAACCCGTGGAATTCAATAGAGCTAAGGCAGGGTCCTCTACATTGGGTCTATTTCTTAGGCTGGAGGTTCATTATATTGGTAATGATTGCCTGCAGCAACAAAATAGTATTTATAAAAAATTTGTTACTTTGATTAACAACTATTTAAACGATGTGAAATCTTCAATATAGTTTGTATGACTATACAATCTCTCTTGTAATGTTGGAATAAATAACATTAACTTCACTTAATCTAAACATAAATTTTCTTTATGTTTTAATCATCTTTTAATTAACTCCTTTCATTAACTAAATAAAATTAAAACAGATTTTATAGTAAATTGTCATTTTTTTTGTCAGGAGTAAACTGCTATTTATTTCAGACTTAGTTTTTGGATCAATTCCAATATCAAATTCTATTTTAAAATCCAAATTGACAAATACAATAAACACCTATTACCAATTATAAACCAAAAAAATATGCTAACCCAACTACTAAAATGTATAAGTTACAACTATTGAAAGCCCAACTCACAAAAAAACCAATTTTTATAAATTTCTACTCATACATATAACTATTATGTTTTCGCCACAAAGTGTTTAGGTAGAATTGCAATTACAATACAACTGGTTCTACTTGCTTGGAGGTCAGAAATAACACCTAATTCATGCACCCTGTCATTGCACAATACACATGTCTAATTCTGGAGCCAACACGACGACAAAACGTATGGGGCATACTGACAGCCTGATCTGGGCAGGTGCAGATTTTGTCAACTCTTTTCATACTTATTCATATTAATTGCATGTTTTTATGATTCCTTCCTAATTATGCTTTGTAGTTGAAAATATGCTTCCTAAGCCTTAAAGATGTTAATTTTAATTCTCTTCTATTATCATTCGATGTCGTGATATGTTTGTTGAGTGATTTCAGGATCTATAGGGCAAGAATGGTTTGGAAGATGGAATGGAAGCATGCAAAAAGTGGAAGAAACATGAAGTATTGAAGTTTTGAGGATCTGGCTTTCGCGCGTACGCATGGCTCATGCGAATGCATGACCTGCGCAAAGCTCAACTTGCACGTACGCATGACACATGCGTACGCATGACATGAAGCGCGTGATTTTCATAGAATTGCATGTGCCAGTGATTTCTGGACTTTTCTTGGGCCCGAATCAACTTAATTCTAAAGGGAAAGAAGCCAAATATTGAAGGGGAAATAGGGACACACAAGTATACACACATTTTCATAATTTTAGCTAGTTTTTGTTTATAGGTTTCTAGAGAGAGAAACTCTTCCTTCTCTCTATGATTTTAATGCACTTTAATTACATTTTGTCTCAATTCCTAGTTTGGATCTTGTTGAATTTCCCTTTTGTTGGTTTAATTGTAGTTTCTCTAGCTTAATTTCACTTAAAAACTTTGTTAGCTATTTTCTCTTAGTTTGTTTATTTATGGATCTTGTTAATTTTGAATTTCTATTAATGCATTAAAGATTTCATGATTTATATGTGTTAATTGAGTTATGATCTTTGCCAATTAGTAGTGGGTATATTTAATTTTGCTTAATTTTCTCAATTACATGATGTTCTTTTTGCTTGCTCACCAAGTGTTTAATAGAATATTTACTTTGAATATGGAGTAGATTCTTTTTCTTGGTTTGGGGATTGAGTAATTGGGTATCAGTGAGTTGTTAATGTCCAATTCTAGTCGATAATTGAGGTTTGTTGATGGTTTGGTTTCCACTAACGCTAGTCTTTCACTAAGTCAAATTAGTGAGTTGGCTAGGACTTGTGGATTGAAATCAATTATGCTTACTTGACTTTTCTTCATTGTTAGAGGAAGACGAAGTAAGAATACTCTTGCTAATTACCATATTTGTGGTTAACAACAAGGATAAGAAGCCTAGTTCTCACCCCTAACAACGACTCTTTAGATTAATTGATTGTCATTCCTTTCCGTTGACTTTGATTTCTTAGCTCTTTTACCTTAATTTCGTGTTTCTTAGTTACATGCCATTTTTATTGTTATCATCTTAGTTCATGCTTGCTAGATAGTCAATTACTTGCTTGGTATTTCCAATTGTCACATTTTAATTGTTAATTGTTAATTGCTCTTGAATTCTAATCACTTTACTTTTCCCACGAGCAATTCAAAATCCCCCAAATTTCCTAATCAATGATGTGCATTCAATTGCAAGTCCTAGGGAAAACGACTCGGGATCCTACTTCCGATAATTGATTTGATTCTTGTGACACTCTTCTAAACTCTGACTGAGAGTTGCTTGTCAGTTTAGGCTATACTTGCGACATTCGAGTTTGAAAACCTTTGAATTTTCTAGACCGACATTAATCCTCTGTCACTGGTGCACGAAACTGGCTCTGCAGAATTTGCACAGATAGACTGACAAGTATATCGGGTCATCCAAGTAATACCTCAGGTGAGTGAGGGTCGATCCCACGGAGATTGTTGGTTTGAGTAAGCAGTGGTTACCTTGCAGATCTTAGTTAGGCAGATAGAAATTATAGTTTGTCATGAAAAATGCATAAAGCAAAATAAATAAACAAAACGTTACTGGATAGATGAGAAATCAACGATATGAGAACGGTTGAGGCTTCGGAGATGCTTTATCTTTCCGGATTAACTTTTCTTACTGTCTACTTCAATAACTTTCTGATTCTTTGAATGGCAGTTGTAAGTGATTAACTCATGTCCTCTCATCAAGTTAACCTCATCCACTGCAGCAATTCACCACGTTGAGATGACTCATGCTATCTCATCAAGCCACCTCTAGGTTTCTTACTGTAGTAGAAGATGAAGCTCTAAGCAATCAACTCTCCTTCACAATCCTACTCAAGGTGTCACAGACAAGGTATATCTTCCGGATCAGAAAGTGCTGCTTCTCTGACTCTAGCCTTAACATCACAGAGACTTCACTTAGCCACGGTCAACGAAATTTTATGTCACGTATCCAAAGTTGCCAGGTACTCGATTGGAATCCGCAATGCAATCTCTAGCTTTGGTTCAATGCTATCCGGGTCAGGACTCGCACATAATCCATGTAGAACAAGGGCGATTGTCACGGGTCACCCTCAGTTCATGAAATGAAAAATGAGAATGCATAAGAGAATAGAATCAGACGTATTGAACTAGAAAGGTAGTATTATTAATCCATGAAACTCAGCAGAGCTCCTAACCTTAACCTTAGGAGGTTAGTAACTCATGCTGTTCGAAAATTCAATGGGAAACGTAAAAGTGGGCAAGAGTTTAGGTAGAATATCCTAAACATGGGTGATATTCTCCTATATATACTAATCTAATAACTAAGAATTACAGAAATATGATAAACTAGTCTTGCAGTGCGAAAATCCACTTTTCGAGTCCACTTGGTGAGTGTTTAGGCTGAGCTTGAGTATTTTTCACGAGCGAGTACCCCTTAGGGGCGTTGAACGCTGGCTTGGGACTCCCTTTTGGGCATTAGACGCCAGCTGCTCCCCTGTGGGCGCTGGACACCGAGAATGGGGCTGGTGGCTGGCGTTGAATGCCAGTTTTAGGCCTTCATTCCAAAGAAAAGTATGAAATATTATATATTTCTGGAAAGCCCTGGATGTTAACTTTTTATAGCCATTGAGAGCGCACAAATTGGACTTCTGTAACTCCAGAAAAGCTCCTTTAAGTGCACGGAGGTCAGATCCTGATAGTATCTGCAGTCTTTCTCTGTCTCTGAATCAGACTTCTGATCAAGCTTCTCAATTTCAACCAGAAAATACCTGAAATCACCATAAAACACACAAAATCAAAGTAGAATCCAGAAATATGAATTTTGCACTAAAACCTATGAAAACTTAATCAAACTTAAACAAAACATAATGAAAACTATATGCAAATGATGTCAAAAAGCGTATAAAATATCCGCTCATCAGAACACCAAACTTAAACTGTTTCTTGTCCCCATGCAACCAAAAATAGAGTAGGATTAAAAAGAAGAGAAGGATACAATAAATCTCAGAATTCTCAATGAAGCTCAGTTTCAATTAGATGAGTAGCACAAGTAGCTTTTTGCTTCTAAATAGATTTGGCATCTCACTTTCTATTGAAGCTCAAAATGATTGGTATCTTTAGGAACTCAAATTCCAGATGATACTATTGATTCTCCTAGTTTAGTTCTTTTTTATTCTTGAATGCAGCTCCTTTAGAGTCTTGGCCGTGACCCTAAGCACTTTGTTTTCCAGTATTACCACCGGATATAGAAATGCCACAGACACTTAACTGGGTGAACCCTTTCGAATTATGATTTAGTTTTGCTAGAATCCCCAACCAGTGGTGTCCAGAGTTCTTAAACACACTCTATGCTTTGGATCACGACTTTAACTGCTCAGTCTCAAGTTTTTCACTTCACACCTTCACACCACAAGCATATAGTTAGGGAAGCAGCTCATTTGAACTTTTTAGGCTAAGATTGTGTATCTTTCAAGCCCTCCTAACCATTTATGCTCAAAGCCTTGGATCCTTGCTTTTTCCTTTTGGTTTAAAGATCTATTGGCTTTTTCTGCTTTTTATTTCTTTTTTTGTTTGCCTCTCTCTTTTTTTCCCTACTTTTCTTTCTCTTTCACGTTGCTGCTTTTTCTTGCTTCAAGAATTAATTTTTGAATTTTTCAGATCACCAATAATACTTCACTTTTATCATCATTCTTTCAAGAGCCAACATTCTTAACTCCAATATCAAATGTTCACTATTTATTCATGCATTCAGAAAATAAAAACAATGCCACTACATCAAATAATTGAACTATTCTTAATATAAAATTCAAAATTTATGTATCATTACGGCTTCTGAAAAAATCAAAATTTTATTCAAGTTTAATGAGATGATAAGAGGAACATTTTATAGCTAATTGGAAAATAAAAAACTTAAATCCTAATAATACTCATGCACTTCTTAAATTAAAAGACAGAAATTTAAATAAACATAAAAACTTAAAGACTACTAGTGATAATATAAATCTAAACATAAGAAATAGGAATTAGAAATAGCCACAAAAATAGGGAGGTGGAACTCAACCACCTTAATCATGGGAGGCATTAGGCTCTTCAGGGGATAATTTCTGACGCTTCAGTTCTTCTAGCTCACGCCCTTCCTTCTCTTGTTCCTTGACCAGTTTGCAAAGCATGCTAGTATCATCTTTTTGCTCCTCTCTTAACTAATCCAGCTGGGTTGCAATTGTGCAATAGATGCTTCCAGCTGGGTCCAATATTCAATCGCACCTGAAGAGGCTCAGGCACATTCCTTTTAGGTTGATCAACTGGTACTTGGATGCTTTCCATCACATGCTTGGTGATTGGGCTTTCTGCTGGGATAAATGAGTCTCTGTTAATTATGACTCCAGCTTCTTTACACAAGCGAAAGATAAAGTTTGGATAGGCCAATCTAGCTTGAGTTGACATCCTGTTTGCAACCTTGTATAGCTCCAAGGGAATCAATTGGTGGAATTCCACCTCATTCTCCATCACGATGCAGTGAATCATCACGGCCCTTCTGATGGTAACTTTAGAACAGCTGCTAGTAGGGAGTATGGAACGCCCAATGAAATCTAACTAACCCTTAGCAGTTGGTTTGAGATCTACTCTTCTCAATTGGTTTGGACTACCTTTTGTGCTATTGATCTACTTAGTTTCAGGCAGACATATGTCTTCTAGAATCTGATCCAACTTTGGATTACCCACTACCCTCCTATTAAAGGATTCTGGATCAACCTTTTGGGGAGGTAACTTGAAGATATCTCTCACCTTGTCAAGATGAAAATAGAGAGTCTTCCCTCGCACCATGATGCGAAAAGTATGGAATCCTTGTCCATCTTTCTTTTGCTTATCTGTCATCCACAGATTTGCATAGAATTTATGGATCATTGTTATTCTAACATTGATCTTAGGAACAGCCAGGATCTCCCAGCCTCTCTTTCAAATTTTCTCTTGGATCTCTGGGTACTCATCTTCTTTTAATTCGAATTTGGCTTCCGAGATCACTGTCCTTTTGCACATTATTTTGTAATAATTTTTTTTATGCTGCTTTGTGTAGAATCTGAAAGGTTTTAAAAACAACTGTTTGGTTGTCTTTTTTCTTGCTTCTTGAAGTGGGATTTCCATTTTTTGGAGTCATGGAATTCGAATGGAGTGAGAAAGAAAGGCTCTTTCCACACCAAACTTAAAAGGTTTGCTCGTCCTCGAGCAAAAGAGAGGAAAGAAGACGAAGAGGAGAAGAAGAATTCGAATGGAAGGAGGATGAGGGTGGCCGAATGGTATAAATAAGGATGGGGAGGGTGAAATTTCAAAATTTAATTAGATAAAAGATAAATAAGATATGATTCACAATTTAGTAAAAGATAGAAAAAGATAAGTTTTTAAAATCAAAAGGTATGAAAAAGATAAAAAGATAAGGTAGAAGGAATGAAAAAGGTTTTTAAATTTAAATAAAAGATTTGAAAAGGAATTAAAAAAGATATGAAATTTTGAAAATGATTTGAAAAAGTCTTGAAAAAGATATGAGGTTTTGAAAAATATTTGAAAAAGATTTGAAAAAGAATTGAAAAAGATTTGAAAATATTTTAGATTTGAAGTGAATTTGAAATTAAAAGATGATGGTTAAAAGAATGTTGTTTAAAAGAGATGATTAAAAAGATAAAAATTGGAAAAGATAAGCTTTGAAAAAGTCAACAACTTCCCTTAACCTATTTTGGGCGTTTGAACGCCTGGTGCGCGTGTACGCAAAACCCACACTATTTCGTACAATAGCAGCAGTACCAGCAAGTGTACTGGGTCGTCCAAGTAATACCTGAGCGAGTCAGGGTCGATCCCATGAGGATTGTGGCTTAAAGCAAGCTATGGTTGTCTTGCAGGTCTTAGTTAGGCGGAATCAGAAGGTTTTTTGTTGGATAAACTTTGAATAATTATATGTCATAAATGCTTGGATAAATGGTAGAAATAGAGTTGAGAGTCAGAGTTACTTTGCCTTTCTGAAGTAACTCTGGACTACTATCTTCTTTGCTTGTGAATGATCATCTTCTACGGCAGGCTGTAAGTGATCAAAGCCATTGCCCGTGGTCATTGATCTCCTCTGCTAAAGAATAAAAACGGCCATGGCCTTTGGCCGTGGTTAATCAATCTGACGAAGGGTGAAGCGCATAGCAATCCATTCTCTTGGCGATCCTACTCAAAACACCACAGATAAGGTCGAATCTTCCGAATCAGAGAATGCTGCTTCTTAGGATTCTAGCCTATACCACGGAGACCCTAATCTCCCCAGAGATCGGATGAACTGGTGTCTCGAGAAGTCCCCAACGAAATCATGGATTAACCGTCTGAGAGATGTATAACCATAGCTGTTGGCTCGTGCTTTTCTTCCAGGTACTCACACAAACCCAAGTAGACGCGGGTGTTTTTCAAGCACGTTCGTCTTGATGTGATGAACAGAGCCAATTTGTCAGATTGTCCTGTTCACCACGATGAAGATCGGGATATACATCTTAGAGATAGATCAAACACGGATCGAAGAAGAAGAAATAGTACTTTTATTAATTCATAGGACTCAGCAGGGATCCTCCCCTCAACCTAGGAGGTTTAGAAACTCATACTGAAGTAAAAACAATGGTAAACAAATTGATGCTCTCCTAAATCAGAGAGTGTGAAAAAAGGTCAAAGACTCTGAATTACATAAAGTTAATCCCTTAAATACTAAATGACTAGTAAGGGTAAAACAGTCTATTTATTGCTAAAATCCACTTCTAGGGCCTACTTGGTTAGTGTTTGGGCTTAGCTTTTATGAGATCCACGTGTAGTAAGGTCTCTTGGGCATGGAATGCCTGCTAGGGGGTCCTCTCTGGGCCTTTGGATGCTGGGCTCTGCTCTTTGGGCGCTGGCCACCTGGAATGGGACAGAAAGCTGGCATTGGATGCCAGTTTTGGGCCTTCTAGTCCGAAGCAAAGTATAAACTATTATATATTGTTGGAAATCTCTGGAAGTCAGCTTTCTGTAGTCGTTAAGAGCGCTCCATTTAGACTTTTGTAGCTCAAGAAAAGCTCTTCTGAATGCAGGCAGGTCAGATCTGGACAGCATCTGCAGTGCTTTCTCTATCTCTGAATCAGACTTTTGCTCCAGCTCCTCAATTTCAGCCAGAAAACACCTGAAATTGCCCAAAAACACAAACTCATCGTAGAATCCAAAAATGTGATTTTAACACTAAAACCTATAAAAACTAAATAAAAACTACTAAAAACTATATGAAAATGATGTCAAAAAGCATATAAAATATCCGCTCATCAACGCCCAGAATGCTTTGATTCTGGCGTTCAGCACCATGCTGATGGTCTTTTTAGGCGTTGAACGCCTAGCCAGTGCCTCCTGGTTGGTGTTCAACGTCAGCCTGCTACTTTTCTCTGGGTGTTGAACACCCAGCCAGTGCCCACTGGCTAGCATTTAATGCCATCCTTGCTTCTTCCATTTAGGGCATTGAACACCCAGCCAATGCTCCCTGGCTAGCGTTCAACGCTAGGATTGCTGCACCTTGGGGGCGTTCAATGCCCAACCAGTACCTCCTGGTTGGCGTTGAATGCCAGTGTTGCTGCATCTTGGGGGGCGTTTAATGCCCCTCTTTCCATCTTGTCTGGCGTTCAAAGCCAGCAAGGGGCCTTCCCTAGGGTGCTCTATTTTTTGCTCTGAATGCTTCTGCTTCTGTTTTGCCTACTGCACATGATCACAAATCTGAGGAAACAATTAAGAAAATGAAACTAATATAATTAAAATATACTTAATGAAAACAAAAATGACTTTAATTATGGTTGGGTTGCCTCCCAACAAGTGCTTCTTTAACATCAGTAGCTTGACGATACTACGCTCATGTCAGCAATAGGGGGGAGTTGTCTTGCTCAATCTTACCACCCAAGTAATGTTTCTCTCTCTGGCAATTAACAGTAAATCATTTTTCAGAATAATTGCAATGGAGTTCTATATGATCATAGGGTGATACATTAGTGATCAGGAAAGGTCCTGTCCAATGTGACTTAAGCTTTCCAGGAAGAGCTTCAGTCCAGAATTGAAAACCAGAACTTTCTATCCAAGTTCAAAGACTCTAGAAGAAATCTTTCTGTCATGCCACTTCTTGGCCCTTTCTTTATAAATATTTGCATTCTCAAATGCAATAAGTCAGAATTCATCCAACTCATTTAGATGGAGCAACCGTTTCTCTCCTGCTGCCTTTGTATCAAGGTTAAGGTGTTTAGTTGCCCAGTAGGCCTTGTGTTCTAACTCTACTGGCAGGTTGCATGCCTTCCCATACACCAATTGATATGGTGATGTTCCTATAGGGGTCTTGAAAGTTGTTATGTATGCCCAGAGAGCATCATCAAGCTTTCTTGCCTAATCCTTTCTAGAGGTATTCACTGTTCTTTCTAGGATTCTCTTTAGTTCTCTATTTGAGACTTCAGCTTACCCATTTGTCTATGGATATTATGGGGTGGTCACTTTATGGCGAACTCCCTATCGGCTCAGCATAGAGTCAAGTTGTTTATTACAGAAATGAGGTCCTCCATCACTGATAAGTGTCCTAAGGACACCAAACTTGCTAAAGATGTTCTTCTGAATGAACTTCATTACTACTCTAGTGTCATTTGTGGGCGATGCAACTGTCTCAACCCATTTAGAGACATAATCTACTACCACAAGGATATAGGTATTTGAGTATGAAGGTGGGAAAGGACCTATGAAGTCCATACCCCATACATTAAATAGACAATCTCTAGGATTCCTTACTGAGGTATGTCGTGACCATGAGGGAGATTGCTAGCCCTTTGGCAACTATCACAGCGACGGACAAACTCTCGGAAATCCTTGAAGAGTGCGGGCCAGTAGAAACCACTTTGGAGGACTTTAGTGGCTGTTCACTCTCCTCCAAAGTGTCCTCAATAATTGGAGCCATGGCAATGCCATAGGATTTTCTGTGCCACTTCTTCAGATACACAGCGGCGAATTATCCCATCCGAGCATCTCTTAAAGAGATATAATTCATCCCACAAGTAGTATCTTGCATCATGAATGAGCTTTCGGGCTTGCTGCCTACTATTTTCCTTGGGAATGAATCTTATAGCCTTGTAATTCGCAGTGTCTACAAACCAAGGTGTTGTCCGAATGGCAAAGAGTTGCTCATCCAAGAAGGTTTCTGATACCTCAGTAGACGGGGGAGATGTCCCTTCTACTAGTTCTATCTGAGATAGGTGGTCAGCCACTTAATTTTCTGACCCTTTTCTGTCTCTGATTTCTATATCAAACTCTTACAGAAGTAGTACCCATCTTATTAGTCTGGACTTGAAATCCTGCTTGGAGAGTAGATATTTGAGAGTAGCATGGTCAGTATAGATAATGACCTTAGATCCTATTAAATAAGATCTGAACATGTCAATGGCATAAACCACTGCAAGTAATTCCTTCTCTATGGTAATGTAGTTCTTCTGCGCATCATTCAGAACACGACTGGCATAATAAATGACATACAGAAGCTTGTCATACCTCTGCCCCAGGACTGCGCCAATGGTATGGCCATTGGCATCACACATCAATTTGAATGGTAAGTCCTAGTTGGGTACAGAGATGACATGCGCAGTGATAAGCTTAGCTTTCAGGGTCTCAAAGGCCTGCAGACACTCTTGGTCATAGACAAATGGAGTGTCGGTAGCTAGTAGGTTGTACAGGGGTTTTGCGATTTTAGAAAAATCCTTTATAAACCTCGTGTAGAATCCTGCATGTCCCAAAAAACTTCTGATTCCTTTGACATTGTTGGGTGGTAGTAATCACTCAATTACTTCCACCTTAGCTTGATCTACCTCTATTCCTTTATTCAAAATTTGATGTCCAAGAACATTTCCTTCAGTCATCATGAAGTGTCATTTTCCCAATTTAAAACCAGGTTTGTCTCTTGGCATCGTTTGAGAACTAGGGTCAGATGATCAAGGCAGGAATCAAATGAATCACCAAAGACGGAGAAGTCATCCATGAATACTTCAAGGAACTTCTCTACCATATCAGAGAAGATGGAGAGCATACACCTCTGAAAGGTGGCAGGTACATTGCACGGGCCAAATGACAACCGCCTATAAGCAAACACACCATATGGGCATGTATATGGCATCGTTTCTTGATCATGTAGATCTACTGCAATTTGATTGTAACCAGAATAACCATCCAGGAAACAATAAAATGCATGCCATGCTAGTCTTTCTAACATTTTATCTATGAATGGTAAAGAAAAATGATCCTTTCTGGTCGCGTTATTGAGTCTTCTATAGTCAATGCACATATGCCACCCTGTAACTGTCCTTGTTGGAATCAATTCATTCTTTTCATTGTGAATCACTATCATGCCTCCCTTTTTGGGAATAACTTGGACAGGGCTCACCCAGGGGCTGTCAGAGATGGGATAAATAATCCTAGCCTCCCATAATTTTGTGACTTTCTTTTTCACCACTTCTTTCATGGCTAGATTCAGTCGCCTTTGTGGTTGTACCACTGGTTTGGCGTCATCTTCCAGTAGGATCTTGTGCATGCATGGAGTTGGGCTAATGCCTTTAAGGTCACTTATTGTCCACCCAAGGGCTATCTTGTGTGTCTTTAGCACTTGGATTAGTGCTTTTTCTTCCTGTGGTTCTAAGGCAGAGCTTATAATAACAGGATAAGTATCTCCATCTCCGAGAAATGCATATTTCAAGGAGGATGGTAATGGCTTTAGCTCGAGTTTAGAAGGCTTATCCTCCTCCTCAGGAGTTTTCAGAGGTTCTTTTATTTCCCCTGACTCTTCTAAATTAGGCTGAACATCATAAAAGATGTCATTCAGCTCTTCTTCGAGTCCCTCAGCCATATTCACTTCTTCCACCAGGGAATCAATGATATCAACACTCATGCATTCCTCTAGAGTGTCTGAATGCTGCATGGCTTTGACAGCATTTAGTATGAACTCATCCTCATTTACTCTCAGGGTCACTTCCCCTTTCTGAACGTCAATAAGAGTCCGTCCTGTAGCTAGGAAGGGTCTTCCTAGAATGAGGGTTGCACTCTTGTGCTCGTCCATTTCCAGTACCACAAAATATGTGGGAAAAGCAAAAGGTCCAACCCTAACAATCATGTCCTCAATCGCGCCTGATGGAAGCTTAATAGAGCCATCAGCAAGTTGAAGACATATGCGGGTAGGTTTAACTTCGTGAGTTAAACAGATTCTCTTTATTAATGATGCATGTATTAAGTTAATACTTGCTACGAGATCACATAGGGCTGTCTTTGTGCAGGCATTCCCTAAGGTGCAGGATATCATAAAGCTCCCAGGGTCTTTGAGTTTCTCTGGTAAGCTCTTTTGGATGACTGCACTGCATTCTTCAGTGAGGAGGACTGTTTCTGCCTCTCTCCAATCCTTCTTATGACTTAAGATATATTTCATGAACTTAGCATAAGAAGGTATTTGCTTAAGAGCCTCTGCAAAAGGAATGTTGATCTCAAGTGTCTTGAGATAGTCTGCAAAGCGGAAAAATTGTTTATCCTTTTCCGCTTGAAGGAGTTTTTGAGGATATGGCATCTTGGCCCTGTATTCATCAACTTTAGTTGATGTAGGTTGAATGCCTACTGAAATGGAAGGGGGTTTAGTAGCATTCTTAGGAAGGGTCTTATCAGCACTTGTATGTGTCTAATCATCCCTGGTTGGGCATTCAACGCCCTTGCTGCCCCTTTCATGGCCCTTTCATCAGCTGGGCTTCTACACTCCTGTTGGAAGCCTGAGTTTCTCGCAAAGCCTCTTGCAATTCCAGCAACTACTGTGCAAAGGCATGTAACTGTTGAGATAATGGGCCATCTTGTTCTGGAGGGTTGGACTCAGTAGATATTGCCTTAACCTCTCCTTTTATAGAAGTCTCATCAATCGAGTACAAATGCTGATTCATGGCAACTATCTCAATAAGTTCGTGAGCTTCTTCAATTATTTTCCTTATATGTGTAGAACCAACAGCAGAGTGGTCTAGAGATATCCAAGCTATGTCTGTGAGGCCATAATAAAAGATGTCTAATTGCACCTATTCTGAAAATATTTCAGTGGGGCATTTCCGTACCATTCTTCTATACCTCCCCCAATCATCATGAAGAGATTCATTATTCTTTTGCTTGAAGCCTTGGATGTCTAGCCTTAGCTGGGTTAATTTTCTTGGGGAAAAGTATTGATTCAGAAACTTGTCTACTAGCTGTTTCCATGTTTTCAAGCTAGATTTGGGTTGGTTATTTAACCACCTCTTTACTTGATCTCTTACAGCAAAGGGAAAGAGTTGCAGTCCATAGACATCCTGATCTACCCCCTTAGTGTGAACTGTATCAGCAATTTGTAAAAGTTTGCTAGGAACTCAGTAGGTTCTTCCTATGGAAGTCCAGAGTACTGACAGTTTTGCTGCACCAGAATAATGAGCTAAGGATTTAACTCAAAATTACTTGCTCCAATGGGAGGTATAGTGATACTTCTCCCATAGAAGTCAGGAGTAGGGGCCATGTAGGACCCCAAAGTTCTTCTGAACTGTTCATTCCCACTTGGGTTCATGGTAAAGAAAGGTAGGAGAGATTGAATGTTAAGAAGTAAAAAGAGAAACTAGAATTAAAATATTTTTTTATTTTATTTATTAATTAAATTCAAAAATAAGAAGGGGATTAAAAGCTAATTAATTAAAAATATTTGAAAATTAAATGGATGATTTTCAAAAAAAAAAGAGAGAGAAAGAGGTGAGAAGTTTTTGAAAATAGAAGAGAGAGGAATTAGTTAGGAAGTTTTGAAAAAGAAGAAAGAGAAAACAAGTAACTCATTAAGATAGATTTGAAAATAAGATAAGATTTGAAAAAGATTTAATTTTGAAATTTGAAATTAGAATTTTGAATTTTGAATTTTGAATTTTAAAATTTGAATTTTGAAAATTGAATTTGAAACAAGATAAGATAAAGATTTTGAAAATTGAAATTGAAATTTTGAATTTTGAATTTGAAACAAGATAAGATAGAGAATTTGAAAAAGATTTGATTTTTGAAAAGATTTGATTTTGAAATTTAAAATTATGATAAGATAAGATAATGATTTGAAATTTAATCAAAAGATAAGATAAAGATTTGAAAAATTTTTGAATTTTAAATTTTAAAAGAAAGATAAGATAAGAAATAATCAAATTAAAAGAAAAGATTTGAAAAGATTTTAAAAAAAGATAAGATTTGAAATTTGAAATTAAGATAAGATAAGATATTGATTTTGAAATTAAAATTTGAAATTTTGCTTGAAATTTTCGAATTTTTTTTTAAATAAAGATAGAAAAGATATTTTTTTGAATTAATGAAGAAAGAGAAAAATAACCAAAAGACACCTAACTTAAAATTTTTAAGATTAAGAGACACTAATTTTCGAAAATTAAGAAAACAAACACCAAACTTAAAATTTTTAGATCAAAATAAGAAAAGAAATAAGAACAACTTGAATACCAAGAAAAACACTAAGAACAATTTGAAAATTTTAAAGAAAAGATAAACACACAAGGGACACCAAACTTAAGAATTGACACTAGGCTCAAACAAAAGACACTATTTTTGAAATTTTTTTTTGAAAAGAAAGCAAGAAAGTTCGAAACTTTAACAACAATAAGAATAAAAGATAATGATCAATAAAGAAAAGGTTTTGAAAAAAATATTTTTTGAAAAGAAAACAAAAGACTCAAACAAAAGTAAAAAGTACCTAATCTAAGCAACAAGATAATCCGGTTGTTTGTCAAATCTGAACAATCCCCGACAATGGCGCCAAAAACTTGATGTACAAAACTGGCTCCGCAGAATTTGCATAGATAGACCAGCAAGTATACCGGGTTGTCCAAGTAATACCTCAGGTGAGTGAGGGTCGATCCCACGAAGATTGTTGGTTTGAGCAAGCAATGGTTACCTTGCAGATCTTAGTTAGGCGGATAAAAATTATAGTTTGTCACGAAAAACGCATAAAGCAAAATAAATAAACAAAACATTACTGGATAGATGAGAAATCAATGGTATGAGAATGGTTGAGGCTTCAGAGATGCTTTGTCTTTCCGGATAAACTTTTCTTACTGTCTACTTCAATAACTTTCTGATTTCTTCAATGGCAGCCGTAAGTGATTAACTCATGTCCCCTCATCAAGTTAACCTCCTCCACTGCAGTAATCCACCACATTGAGATGACTCATGTCATCTCATCAAGCCAGCTCTAGGTTTCTCACTGTAGCAGAAGATGAAGTTCTAAGCAATCCACTCCCCTGCACGATCCTACTCAAGGTGCCACAACAAGGCAGATCTTCCGGATCTGAATGTGCTGCTTCTCTGACTCTAGCCTTAACGCCTAACTCTAGCCTTAAACCACAGAGACCTCACTTACTGGAACACGAAATTGTGATTCACCATAGATTGTCGGCTTGAAGCAAGCTATGGTCATCTTGTAAATCTCAGTCTGGTGGATTCAAATGGTTATGAAGCTTTGATAATTAAAAGATAAATAAACATAAAATAAAGATAGAGATACTTATTTAATTCATTGGAGGGAATTTCAGGTAAGTGTATGGAGATGCGTTATTCCTTCTGAATCTCTACTTTCCTACTGCCTTCATTCAATCATTCATACTCCCTTCCATGGCAAGCTGTATGTTGGGGGATCACCGTTGTCAATGGCTACCGTCCGTCCTCTCAGTAAAAATGGTCCAACTACGGGTTACGTAGGGCTAATCATCTGTCGATTCTCACTTGTGTTAGAATAGGATCCTGTGATCCTTTTGCGTCTATCACTATGCCCAACAGTCATGAGTTTGAAGCATGTCACAGTCATCCCATCCCAGATCCTACTCGGAATACCACAGACAAGGTTTAGACTTTTCGGATCTCAAGAATGCTGCCAATTGATTCTAGCTTATACCACGAATACTCTGATCTCAAGGAATGAAAGGCTCTATTGTCAGGAGAGGCAACCATGCGTCATGAACCAGGAATCCAAGAGATATACATTCAAGCTTGTTTTCAGGTAGAATGGAAGTGGTTGTCAGGCACGCGTTCATCAGGTGAGAATGGTGATGAGTGTCACATAATCATCACATTCATCATGTTCTTGTGTGCGAATGAATATCTTAGAACAAGAATAAGCTTGAATTGAATAGAAAACAGTAGTAATTGTATTAATACTCGAGGAACAGCAGAGCTCCACACCTTAATCTATGGTGTGTAGAAACTCCACCGTTGAAAATACATAAGTGATAATGGTGTTCATTGGCTTCGGTCCCGGAGGGGAAACCAAAATAACCAAGACCTAGGTCTAAGGACTAAATGTCCAAAGATGAAAATACAATAGTAAAAAGTCTTATTTATAATAAACTAGTTACTAGGGTTTACAGAGATAAGTAAATAGTGCAGAAATCCACTTCTGGGGCCCACTTGGTATGTACTTGGGCTGAGCATTGAAGCTTTCACGTGTAGAGACTTTTCTTGGAGTTAAACGCCAGCTTTGGTGCCAGTTTGGGCATTTAACTCCAGCTTGTAAC
Source organism: Arachis hypogaea (assembly GCF_003086295.3). Taxonomy (NCBI): domain Eukaryota; kingdom Viridiplantae; phylum Streptophyta; class Magnoliopsida; order Fabales; family Fabaceae; genus Arachis; species Arachis hypogaea. The sequence goes on from NC_092038.1 coordinate 45,891,814, forward strand.
TCAGTTCTGGCGTTTAACGCCAGAATAGGGCAGGAAGTTAGCGTTTAAACGCCAGTTTGTGTCGTCAAAACTCGGGCAAAGTATGAACTATTATATATTGCTGGAAAGCCCAAGATGTCTACTTTCTAATGAAATTGAGACCGCGCCAATTGGATTTCTGTAGCTCTATAAAACCTATTTCGAGTGCAGAGAGGTCAGAATCTAACAGCATCTGTAGTCATTTTTCAGCCTCTGAATCAGATTTTTGCTCAGGTCCCTCAATTTCAGCCAGAAAATACCTGAAATCACAGAAAAACACACAAACTCAAGGTAATGTCCAGAAATGTATTTTTTCATAAAAAATAATAATAATTTACTAAAAACTAACTAAATCATACTAAAAACTACCTAAAAATAATGCCAAAATGCGTATAAATTATCCGCTCATCACAACACCAAACTTAAATTGTTGCTTATCCCCAAGCAATAGAAAACAAAATAGAATAAAAAGAAGAGAATATACAATGAATTTCACAATATCAGTGAAACTTAGTCCCAATTAGATCTGCGGGGCTAGTAGCTTTTTGTTTCTAAATAATTTTGGTATATCACTTTATCCTTTGAAATTCAGAATGATTGGCTTCTATAGGAATTCAGAATTTAGATAGTGTTATTGATTCTCCTAGTTTAGTATGTTGATTCTTGAACACAGCTACTTTATGAGTCTTGGCCGTGACCCTAAACACTTTGTTTTCCAGTATTACCACCGGATACATAAATACCACAAACACATAATTGGGTGAACCTTTTCAGATTATGACTCAGCATTGCTAAAGTCCCCAGTTAGAGGTGTCCAGAGTTTTTAAGCACACTCTTTCTTCTTTGGATCACGACTTTAACCACTCAGTCTCAAGCTTTTCACTTGGACCTTCATGACACAAGCACATGGTTAGGGACAGCTTGATTTAGCTGCTTAGGCCATGATTTTATTTCTTTAGGCCCTCCTATCCATTAATGCTCAAAGCCTTAGATCCTCTTTACCCTTGCCTTTTGGTTTAAAGGGCTATTGGCTTTTTCTGCTTGCTTTTTCTTTTTCTTTCTTTTTCTTTTTCGCCATTTTTTTCTCTTTTTTTTTGCAAGCTTTGTTATTCACTGCTTTTTCTTGCTTCAAGAATCAATTTCATGATTTTTCAGATTATCAATAACATTTCTCTTTGTTCATCATTCTTTTAAGAGCCAACAATTTTAACATTCATAAACTTCACTATAAAAAATATGCACTGTTAAGCATTCATTCAGAAAATAAAAAGTATTGCCACCACATCAAAATGATTAAACTAATTTCAAGATAAAATTTGAAATTCAAGTACTTCTTGTTCTTTTATAATTAGGCATATTTTTCATTTAAGAAAGGTGAAGGATTCATGGAATTATTCCTAGCTTTAAGACATAGATACTAGAAATTAATGGTCATGTAGTGAGGACACAAACATAGATAACACATAAAGCATAAAAATCGAAAAACAGAAAAAATAATAACAAGGAAATTAAAGAACGGGTCTACCTTAGTGATGGCGACTAGTTCTTCCTCTTGAAGATCCAATGGAATGCCTGAGCTCCTCTATGTCTCTTTCTTACCTTTGTTGCTCTTCCCTCATGGCTATTTGATCCTCTCTAATTTCATGGAGAATAATGGAGTGCTCTTGGTTCTCCATCCTTAGTTGGTCCACGTTGTAACTCAAGCCTTCCAAAGAGGTGTTGAGTTGCTCCCAATAGTTGTGTGGAGGAAAATGCATCCCTTGAGGCATCTCAGGGATTTCTTGATGAGTAACTTCCTCATGCTCTTGTTGAGGTCCATGAGTGGGCTCTCTTATTTGCTCCGTCTTCTTTTTAGTGATGGGCTTGTATTCTTCAATGAGGATGTCTTCCTCTGTGACAATTCCAGCTAAATTGCATAGGTGACAAATGTGATGAGGGAAGGCTAACCTTGCCAAAGTGGAGGACTTGTCAGCCACCTTGTAGAGTTCTAGAGGTATGATCTCATGAACTTTCACTTCCTCCCCAATCATGATACAATGGATCATGATGGCCCGATCCACAGTTACTTCGGATCGGTTGCTAGTAGGAATGATGGAGCGTTGGATGAACTCCAACCATCCTCTAGCCATAGGCTTAAAGTATGGTCTTCTCAATTGAACCGGCTTGCCTCTTGAGTCTCTTTTCCATTGAGCTCCTTCCACACATATGTCCATGAGGACTTGGTCCAACCTTTGATCAAAGTTGACCCTTCTAGTGGAGGGGCATGCATTTTCTTACATCATTGGCAAGTTGAACGCCAACCTTACATTTTCTGGACTGAAATCTAAGTATTTCCCCTGAACTATTGTAAGCCAATTCTTTGGATTCGGGTTCATACTTTGATCATGGTTCTTAGTGATCCATGCATTTGCATAGAACTCTTGAACCATTAAGATTCTGACTTGTTGAATGGGGTTGGTGAAAACTTCCCAACCTCTTCTTCGAATCTCATGTCGGATCTCTGGATACTCATTCCTTTTGAGCATGAAAGGGACATCAGGGATCACCTTCTTCTTGGCCACAACTTCATAGAAGTGGTCTTGATGGACCTTTGAGATAAATTTCTCCATCTCCCATGACTCGGAGGTGGAAGCTTTTGCCTTCTCTTTCCTCTTTCTAGAGATTTCTCTGGCCTTAGGTGCCATAAATGGTTATGGAAAAACAAAAAGCAATGCTTTTATCAATAGCTTTTACCATACCAAACTTAAAAGATTTGTTCGTCCTCGAGCAAAAGAAGAAAGAAAGAAGGGAAGAAGAAGAAAATAGAGGAGATGGAGGGAGAAAGGGAATTCGGCCAAGGGGGTATAAGGTGATTGTGATGTGTGAAAATGAAGGAGGGATAAGGGGTTTATATAGGAGTGAGGGGAGGGTTGGGTGCGTGTAATTTGGGGTGGGTTTGGGAGGGAAAGGATTTTGAATTTTGGAGGTAGGTGGGGTTTTTGGGGAAGAGTGATGGAGGTGATTGGTGAAGGGTATTTGGGGAAGAGTGTTATGAAAAGGTGTGTGTGTGTGTGTGAGAGAGAGAGAGAGAGAGAGAGAGAGAGAGAGAGAATGAGTTGAGGTTGGCGGGGATCCTGTGGGGTCCACAAATCCTGAGGGGTCAAGGGCTTCTTATCCCTGCTCCATTTAGGCATGCAAAAACACCCTTAGAGTGCAATTCTGGCATTTAACGCCAGACTGCTGCCTGTTTCTGGCATTAAACACCAGCTTTTCTTCCCTTATTGGCGTTTAACGCCAACCTGATGTCCTATTCTAGCGTTGAACGCCAGTCTGGTGCCCATTTCTGGTGTTAAACGCCCAGAATGGTGCCAGACTGGGCGTTTAACGCCCATCCTGCTACCCTTACTGGCGTTTAAATGCCAGTAAGTTCTTCTTCCAGGTTGTGCTGTTTGTAATGCTGTTTTTGAATTTGCTCTGATTTTTGCAGTTATTTTTGTGACTCCACATGATCATCAACCTAAAGAAAAGATAAAATAATAATGGAAATTTAACATAGATAAAAAAATTGGGTTGCCTCCCAATAAGTGCTTCTTTAATGTCAATAGCTTGACAGTAGGCTCTCATGGAGCCTCACAGATAATCAGAGCATGGTTATGGCCTCTCAACACCAAACTTAGAGTTTGGTTGTGGCCTCTCAACACCAAACTTAGAGTTTGGTTGTGGCCTCCCAACACCAAACTTAGAGTTTGAATATGGGGGCTTTGTTTGACTCTGTATTGAGAGAAGCTTTTCATGCTTCTTCTCCATGTGTACAGAAGGAGAACCTTGAGTCTTGAATACAAGGTAGTCCTCATTCAATTGAAGGACCAACTCTCCTCTGTCAACATCAATCACAGCTTTTGCTGTGGATAGGAAAGGTCTGCCAAGGATGATGGATTCATCCTCATCCTTTCAAGTGTCTAGGATTATGAAATCAGCAGGGATGTAAAGGCCTTCAACCTTCACTAGCACGTCCTCTACTAGTCCATAAGCCTATTTCATTGATTTGTCTGCCATCTCTAGTGAGATTCTTGCAGCTTGTACCTCAAAGATTCCTAGTTTCTCCATTACAAAGAGTGGCATGAGGTTAATACCTGACCCTAGGTCACATAGAGCCTTCTCAAAGGTCATGGTGCCTATGGTACAGGGTATTAAAAATTTACCAGGATCCTGTTTCTTTTGAGGTAAAGTTTGCTAAACCCAGGTATTCAGTTCATTAATGAGAAATGGAGGTTCATCCTCCCAAGTCTAATTACTAAATAGCTTGGCATTCAGCTTCATGATTGCTCCTAAATACTGGGCAACTTGCCCTTCAGCAATATCTTCATCTTCTTCAGAAGATGAATAGTCATCAGAGCTCATGAATGGTAAAAGGAAGTTCAATGGAATCTCTATGGTCTCTGTATGAGCCTCATATTCCTGTGGTTCCTCATTGGGGTACTCCTTAATGGCCAGTGGACATTCCCTGAGGTCTTCCTCACTGGGAATCATTGCCTTTTCACTCTCTCCAGGTTCAGCCATGTTGGTCACGGTTATGGCCTTGCACTCTCTTTTGGGATTCTCTTCTGTATTGCTTGGGAGAGTGTTAGGAGGAGTTTCAGTAACCCTTTTACTCAGCTGACCCACTTGTGCCTCCAAGTTTCTGATAGAGGACCTTGTTTTATTCATGAAACTGAGAGTGGCCTTAGATAGATCAAAGACTATATTTGCTAAGCTAGATGGGTTCTGCTCAGAATTCTGTCTGTTGCTGAGAGGATGATGGAAAAGGCATGCCATTGATAAACCTGTTTCTTCCACGATTATTATTGTTAAAGTCTTGTTGAGGCTTTTGTTGATCCTTCTATGAGAAATTTGGATGATTTCTCCATGAGGGATTATAGGTGCTTCCATAGGCTTCACCCATGTAATTTACCTCTGCCATTGCAGGGTTCTTAGGATCATAAGCTTCTTCTTCAGAAGATGCTTCTTTAGTACTGTTGGATGCATTTTGCAAACCATTCAGACTCTGAGAAATCATATTGACTTACTGAGTCAACATTTTGTTCTGAGCCAATATGGCATTCAGAGCATCAATTTCAAGAACTCCTTTCTTTTAAAGCGTCCCATTATTCATAAGATTCCTTTCAGAGGTGTACATGAACTGGTTAACCATTTCAATGAGTTCCTGAGCTTCTGCAGGAGTTTTCTTCAGGTGAATAGATCCACCTACAGAATGGTCCAATGGCATCTTAGACAATTCAGACAGACCATCATAAAATATATCCAGGATGGTCCATTCTGAGAGCATGTTAGAAGGACACTTTTTGGTTAGTTGCTTGTATCTTTCCCAAGCTTCATAGAGGGATTCACCTTCTTTCTGCCTGAAGGTTTGGATATCCACTCTAAGCTTACTCAGCTTTTGAGGAGGAAATAATTTAGTTAAGAAAGCCGTGACCAGCTTATCCCAAGAGTTCAGGCTATCTCTAGGTTGAGAGTCCAACCATATTCTAGCTCTGTCTCTTACAGCAAAAGGGAAAAGCATAAGCTTGTAGACCTCGGGATCAACTCTATTGGTCTTAATAGTATCACAGATCTGCAAGAATTCAGTTAAGAACTAAAAAGGATCTTCTGATGGAAGTCCATAAAACTTGCAATTCTGTTGCATTAGAGAAACTAATTGAGGCTTAAGCTCAAAATTGTTTGCTCCAATGGTAGGGATTGAGATACTTCTTCCATGGAAGTTGGAAGTTGGTGTAGTAAAATCACCAAGCACCTTCTTTGCATTGTTATTGTTGTTGGGTTCGGCCATTACTTCTTTTTTGAGATTCTCTGTAAGGTTTTCTCTGGATTGTTGCGCTTTAGCTTCTCTTAGCTTCTTCTTCAGAGTCCTTTCAGGTTCAGGGTCAGCTTCAACAAGAATGTTCTTGTCCTTACTCCTGCTCATATGAAAAAGAAGAGAACAGAAAGAAAGAAGAATCCTCTAAGTCACAGTATAGAGATTCCTTAAGGTGTCAGAGGAAAATAAGAATAGAAGGGTGAGGTAGATAAAGGTGAATTCGAACATGTAAGGAATGAGAGAGTCTGAATTTCTAGTAGAGGAGGAGTGTTAGTGATTAAATAGAAAGAGATGAGAGAGAGGTAATTTTCAAAAATTAAATCAAAATTTAAAATAATTAGTTAATTAAAAAGAATTTTGAAAAATGGTAAATGGTTTTCGAAAATCAAAAGTGAGAAAGTGGTTAGGTGGTTTTGAAAAGGATAAAAAATAATAAATTTGAAAAAGATAAGAAGTTAGAAAGAGATATTGAAATTAGAATTTTAAAAAGATATGATTTGAAAAAGATTTGATTGAAGAAAATTTGATTTTTAAAAAGATATGATTGAAAAGATATGGTTGAAAAAGATTTGATTGAAAAAGATATGTTTGAAAAGATATGATTGAAAAGCAAATTTTTGAAAAAGATTTGATTTTTAAAATTGATGACTTGACTAACAAGAAACTAAAAGATATGATTCTAAAACTCAAATATTGAATCTTTCTTAACAAGAAACAAATTTGAAATTTTTGAATCAAGATTTCTGAAAATAGTGAAAGAAAAATGAAAAAGATTTGATCTTTGAAAAAGATATGGTTGAAAAGATTTGATTTTGAAAGATATGATTTCAAAAATAAGAATTAAAATATGAAAATTTGAAAAAGATTTGAATTGAAAATAAAATCTCCTCTCTTGTGCCATCCTGGCGTTAAACGCCCAGAATGGTATCCATTCTGGCGTTTAACGCCCAAAATACTACCCTTTTGGGCGTTTAACGCCCAGCTAGGTACCCTGGCTGGCGTTGAATGCCAGAAATGCTTCCTTACTGGGCGTTTTTCTGAACGCCCAGCTTTTTCTCTGTGATTCCTCTACTGAATGTTTTGAATCTTCAATTCCCTGTATTATTGAATTGAAAAGATATATTTTTGAATTTTTGAATTTTTTTATGATGAGAGAGACAAACAACAAAATGAATTAAGACAAGAGAATGCAAGATCAAAACAAATAATGCATGCAAGGAAACTTTGAATGTCAAGATGAACACCAAGAACACTTTGAAGATCATGATGAACATCAAGAACATATTTTTGAAAAAAAAATTTTGAAAAGAAAGACATGTAAGACACCAAACTTAGAAGTTTGTATACTATGGACACTAACACTTTGAGAATGCACATGAGAAACAACAAAAGACACAAAACAAGAGAAATTAAAGATTAGACAAAGAAAATCATCAAGAACAACTTGAAGATCAATGAAGAACACAAGAACACATTTTCGAAAAATGCAAGAAGAATAAAGACATGCAATTTACACCAAACTTAAAAATTGACACTAGACTCAAATAAGAAACACAAAATATTTTTGATTTTATGATTTTATAAATTTTTTTGTATTTTTTTTCAAAAATTATTTTGAAAAAGCAAATAAGAAACTCAAAATTTTTAATAAGAATTTCAGGAATCATGTAATGTTAGTCTAAAGCTTTAGTCTAAAAAGATTAGACATGGCTAGCCAAGCTTCAGCAAGACATTACATACAACAGCCAAATTGATGGGAATCAACTAGCTCTTGTGATGATAAAAGCATCATCTGAAAATCTAGAATTCATTCTTAAAAATTCTGGAGAAGAAAATAAAAAGAAAAATACTTAATCTAAGCAACAAGATGAACCGCCAGTTGTCCAAACTCGAACAATCCCCGGCAATGGCGTCAAAAACTTGGTACACGAAATCGTGATTCACATTTTTCACAACTCCGTGCAGTTGACCAGCAAGTGCACTGGGTCGTCCAAGTAATACCTTACGTGAGTAACGGTCGATCCCACGGAGATTGTCGGCTTGAAGCAAGCTATGGTCATCTTGTAAATCTCAGTCAGGTGGATTCAAATGGTTATGAAGCTTTGATAATTAAAAGATAAATAAACATAAAATAAAGATAGAGATACTTATGTAATTCATTGGTGGGAATTTCAGATAAGCGTATGGAGATGCGTTATTCCTTCTGAATCTCTGCTTTCCTACTGCCTTCATTCAATCATTAATACTCCCTTCCATGGCAATCTGTATGTTGGGGGATCACCGTTGTCAATGGCTACCGTCCGTCCTCTCAGTGAAAATGGTCCAACTACGGGTTACATAGAGCTAATCATCTGTCGGTTCTCACTTGTGTTGGAATAGGATCCTGTGATCCTTTTGCGTCTGTCACTATGCCCAACAGTCATGAGTTTGAAGCTTGTCACAGTCATCCCATCCCAGATCCTACTCAGAATACCACAGACAAGGTTTAGACTTTTTGGATCTCAAGAATGCTGCCAATTGATTCTAGCTTATATCACGAAGACTCTGATCTCACGGAATGGAAGGCTCTGTTGTCAGGAGAGGCAACCATGCATCGTGAACCAGGAATCCAAGAGATATACATTCAAGCTTGTTTTCAGGTAGAACGGAAGTGGTTTTCAGGGACGCGTTCATAAGTTGAGAATGGTGATGAGTGTCACATAATAATCACATTCATCATGTTCTTGTGTGTGAATGAATATCTTAGAACAAGAATAAGCTTGAATTGAATAGAAAATAATAGTAATTGTATTAATACTCGAGGAACAGCAGAGCTCCACACCTTAATCTATGGTGTGTAGAAACTCCACCGTTGAAAATACATAAGTGATAATGGTTTTCATTGGCTTCGGCCCTGGAGGGGGAAACAGAATAACCAAGACCTAGGTCTAAGGACTAAACGTCCAAAGATGAAAATACAATAGTAAAAAGTCTTATTTATAATAAACTAGTTACTAGGGTTTACAAAGATAAGTAAATAGTGCAGAAATCCACTTCCGAGGCCTACTTGGTGTGGTTTGGGCTGAGCATTAAAGCTTTCACGTGTAGAGACTTTTCTTGGAGTTAAACGCCAACTTTGGTGCCAGTTTGGGCGTTTAACTCCAGCTTGTAACTCAGTTCTGGCATTTAATGCCAGAATAGGGCAGGAAGTTGGTGTTTAAACGCCAGTTTGCATCATCAAAACTCGGGCAAAGTATCGACTATTATATATTTTTGGAAAGCCCAAGATGTCTACTTTCCAACGCAATTAAGAGCGTGCCAATTGGGTTTCTTTAGCTCCAGAAAATCCATTTCGAGTGCAGGGAGGTCAGAATCCAACAGCATATGCAGTCCTTTTTCAGCCTCTGAATCAGATTTTTGCTCAGGTCCCTCAATTTCAGCCAGAAAATACCTGAAATTATAGAAAGACACACAAACTCATAGTAAAGTCTAGAAATGTGATTTTTGCATAAAAACTAATAATTATTTACTAAAAACAAACTAAATCATACTAAAAACTACCTAAAAATAATGCCAAAAAACGTATAAATTATCCGCTCATCACTTACCCACGGTCAACGGGATTTTATGTCACGTATCCTAGTTGCCAGGTATTCTATTAGAATCCACAATGCAATCTCTAGCTTTGGTTCAACGCTATCCGGGTCAGGACTCGCACGGAACCTATGTAGAACAAGGGTGAATTTCCGGGTCACCCTCAATTCATGAGATGAATTACGAGAATTCATAAGAGAATAGAATCAGACATATTGAACTAGAACGGTAATATTATTAATCCATGAAACTTAGAAGAGCTCATAACCTTAACCTTAGGAGGTTAGTGACTCATGCTGTTCCAAAATACAATGGAAAATGTAAAAGTCGGCAAGAGTTTAGGTAGAAGATCCTAAACAAGGGTGATCTTCTCCTATATATACTAATCTAATAACTAAGAATTACAGAAATAAAATAAACTAGTCTTGTAGTGCAAAAATCCACTTTCCGGACCCACTTGGTGAGTGTTTGGGTTGAACTTGAGTGTCTTCCACGAGCTAGTACCCCTTAGGGGCGTTGAATGCTTGCTTGGGACTCCATTTTGGGTGTTGGACGCCCAGCTGCTCCCCTGTGGGCGCTGGATGCCAGGAATGGGCTGGTGGCTGGCATTGAACGCCAGTTTTGGGCCTTTATTTCCAAAGAAAAGTATGAACTATTATATATTTCTGGAAAGCCCGAGATGTTAGCTTTCCATAGCCATTGAGAGCGTGCCATTTGGACGTCTGTAGCTCTAGAAAAGCTCCTTAGAGTGCACAGAGGTCAGATCCTAACAGCATCTGCAGTCCTTTCTCTGTCTCTGAATCAGACTTCTGCTCAAACTTCTTAATTTCAGCAAAAACATACCTGAAATTACCATAAAACACACAAACTCAAAGTAGAATGCATAAATTTGAATTTTTCACTAAAACCTATGAAAACTTAATAAAACATAAACAAAACATAATAAAAACTATATGAAAATGATGCCAAAAAGCGTATAAAATATCCGCTCATCAGTCACCCTGTCGATACCCGCCTCCGCCATTTGCCAGCTGGGTTTGGGGATGTTTACTCCATGGCATTGGGCCCTTGTCATGTCCTCCGACGCTTGTCTCCCAACACTGCTCAAAGGTAGTTTTGATGGGTCGTCGATGAATGTTCGCCACCGTGTTGCTACCTTCCGGATTCTGCGACTAATACCATATTATTTTAATCTTTTGGAAATAGGAAAGAGTAGTAGTGGTAGTGGGTGAGGTGCTGATGGTAATGGAGTGGTAGTGAGTGAAGTGGTGGTGGTGAGAAGAGAGAGGGGATATTTTTGTCATTTAAAAAAATAATCTGTCCAAAAATATGATTTTAAAACTATGTTAAATTTTACGGACGATTTTGTATGCAAAAAAATATTAGGGACGAAAAAAGCTTTCGACATAAACCATAGAAACCAAAATCGTACTTAACCCTATTATTTTAACCATAATTATCAAACCGAACCAGTAATTAACTCGGTCATACGATAAGATTATCCAATTTGCTTCCCATGACCATCACCCCCATTTTATACCAAGGGATCACATGAAATTTTAAATGATCCCAAATAAACCCTTTTGACCTGAACTACATGACAAACTAAGAATTATCTATACATGTATAGGATGCACATTGTTAGTTCGTGATTTGTCTTGGATTTTTCAAGAAAATTATACAAGCAAGGAAGCAACCAAAAAATAACTCAAAAAGCCGGTGCTTTTAGTAAATGAATTTATGGGGAAGCAACATTTAATTGCGTTACGTGTTAGTAAGTGATTGATAAGTATTAAATCCATGGCACATCAATTTGGAGTTGGAAGTTTTGTAGGAGATTCTAAATAGAACAGTCTTCTAGTCCATATTTCACCTACCCATCTGAGTATCTAGATTTTTTTATTTGAGTTGAGTATCTATGTTGATGATAAGTATTATAAAGTATTTTACCTGTGTTTATATTACCAAAAAAAGCTGTGTTTACATGTTGTAGTAAGTATTTAAATTTTATTTTAATAATCACTTTAATATTTAATTATATGATAATCAATTTATTTTTGGATATTTTAGTTGAGAAGTAGTTTTAATGCATGTTTGCCAATCCATAAAAATAAGAAGAATTAAAAAAAAAAGAAAATCTATTTGTTAATAATTAAGTGTGTTTGAATATTTGGACAATTTTAAATTATAATTTCTTTCACTCAAGGGAAGCTATTTTTCATGAAGAAAGCTCGGGACATATTATTTGGACATTTTTTTCAAACCGCTAATGGTACAGTACATGACACACTAACCAAGCTGCTTAGAACATGTTTGGGAACAATCAAAATAAGACCTGCTTCTTCACAAATCTTTTACCAAAAAAATTAATCATGTTAAGGTTGAAAAATAATCAAAACTAATCACTACTAGAAAATTAATTATTACAGACGAATATTTTCGACGAATTTTATCCCACGGAAATACAGACATAATTTCAGAAGAATTTTTTTTTCGGAAACCAAAAAAATGAATTAGCATAAATTACAGACGGAAAAGAGAATCCGTCGATAATTCTGTCGAAAAAATTAATTTTTTTCTGTAAGAAATAATTACAGACAGAAAATCCGTATGTAATTAAATGAACAAAAATGCTACATTTTATTAAATTATTACAGACGAAAAATCCGTCTGTAATTTAAAATTTTCTGTCGATAATTTTTAGTTAAACCTAGCATCTGTCCGAACTCCATTTACAGCACAGAATAATTTGATAATACTTCATTCAACTTCAAATCGAAGAACTCCCTTAGTTAAACCTAGCATTCACCTCTCCGTCGCACGAGCTCCTTCTTCTCCATTCCTTACCTACAGCTGCACCGCCGGCCACCCTAACCGCCGGAGCTACTTTTTTCCTTCTTCTCCACTTTTTTAAACAAAGCAAGCTCTGTGTCTTTCTCGTTCGCAGAACAAAGCAAGCTCAAGCTCCACCACCGCGCGCCTCTCTCTCTCCTTTTATCCCACTCAGTGCTGGCTCGCATACCTTCGCGCAAGCCCTAGCTCCATGGCAACCAAAATCGGTTCTACCGTTAGCCGCGGTTCCACCTCTCTCTTTCCCCCTTGTTCGAACCGATAGGGTGCGTGAACTAGGGTTTTGGTTTTGTGGCAGTGGTTGTTCATCGGAGAGCCACTGGCGATGCTCCTATTCTCAAGTAATCTAAATTCAAGGTGATCTTCGTAATGGCAGCATTATATTTCTCCTAGACTTTAACTCAAAATTCATATGATTTTGTTTGCTTATCGTAATCGCTGTGCTTTCTCATTACTTATTGTGATTTTGTTTTCCCAGACTTCAACTCAAAATTCATAAGGAAGGTATAAGCTTTTATTGTTTGAGATTAAATGCTTGTTAGAGTTACTTGCTTGTTTGAGGTTACTTGCTAAGATTAAAGCCTCGCTATCTTTCACTTAAAATTTCTGAAGGTTTTGATAAATTTTACCATCAATAGAAGCAGGAGGCTAATCTGACTCAATCTGTTCTTATTGTCAATTATCTCTGTTTCCATCTCAATGTGTTCTTGTCCTAATGTGGATTTGACGAGATGGTGGCAGGGAAGGAGAGGATGTGTTACATCTTGTTCCGGTTGAAGGAGTGGAGTCACCACTATATGCTCTCGAGGTACTCATTTTGATTGAAATAGAATTGAATATTAAACTAATAGTGCTCATATGTTTCTATTTGTGAAACCGTTTCTCGCATTCTATTGAATCTTTTTTTGGGGCAGATAAACCCTGAGAAATCTATGGAAGAGTTTCGAGCAGCTAGTCAAAAACTTGGTGATGGCGTGGATGTAAAGTCTTTAATGCAACTTGTGTTAGTGATTAGATAAATAAAATAAAATAGAATAGAAGTTACTCACATAAATGTTTGATAAGCAATAAGCAATAAGCTACTTCGGACCTGTCTCAGCTGCCAATAAGGTTAGAAATCAGTATCGTTTGTCCATATATGTATTTTTTGCTGCAAATCAATGGCTTATTGAATTCTGTTTTTGGCTGTAGTTTTTTCATCAAATGGTTTTCCTTGCCCAAGTCTCATGGTGAGTAGTGATTGGTATACAAGTTCAACAACCTTTTTGAATTCTTTGATTTTTTTTGCTGACCCTTTTAAATGTATTTTTGGATTCAAAAAAGAGTATTTATTATTATTATTTTCAAATTGGTAGTGCAATTATGTTATGTAGAAGCTTTGGCTAAAAAAAAGTGCTGCTAGAATTTATTGAATTTATTGTGCTTGCTGATGTGTTGATGTAAAGTTCATTTTTTCTATTATTATTATTATTATTATTATTATTATTATTATTATTATTGTTATTTTGTGTCGGGGAAGTTTATAAATGGATGTTAATATATATTTATTATAATATGTGCAGGATATGGAATTTGGGTGGAGAATTGTGCTTGGTAGCTTTACTGGATTTTGTAGAGCTGCATTTGGAAGCGTAGGTGGTGTTGGTGGAGGTGGCATATTTGTTCCCATGCTTAGTCTCATCATTAGTTTTGATCCAAAATCATCAACTGCTATCTCAAAATGTAAGATAAAAGCACACATAATAATAAATTTGATGATCACCATTCTGCTATAAATTTCACATTTGAGTTTGTTTATGCCAGATAGTGTTTAGGTGTACTAGCTGATTTGGCTCAAAGAAAATTTTAATCTCAAGATTTCTACTGTTATTTTTCATGAGTTATTTTAGTAGTTGCAGGAAGAGAATAATAAAACTTGTGTATTATCCTAGTTTTACATTTCAAATAAAAGAATTGCAATTCCCATGAGTCCAGTTATCTTTAATTATAAGCCAATTTTGTTTTTGTTTTCAGGTATGATCATGGGAGCAGCTTTGTCAACTGTTTACTACAACCTTAGACTAAGGCATCCAACATTGGATATGCCTATAATTGACTATGATTTGGCACTTCTCATTCAACCAATGCTGATGCTTGGAATCAACATTGGAGTGACCTTCAATGTTCTTTTTCCTGATTGGATGGTCACTATACTACTTATTGTTATCTTTGTAGGTAATGATGAATCTTAACATTGACTACAATTTAGGCTTTCACCTCTTTCTTACAGTTCTTATTGATCTTTGATGTGGTTTTTTGCAGTGACATCAACCAAGGCATTCTTTAAGGGTGTGGAAACTTGGAAGAAGGAAACCATAATGAAAAAGGTCTCATTAAAATTTGTCTTCATATATAGTTTTCGGTGCTCCTCATTTTAATTATTGTTAGTAAATATGTTTATTACAAACACTCACCATATGCAGTACAAATTGTACAAGTGCTAAAAGTCTTAATAATGGATGCAGGACTCAGATGCAATGGAGAAGAAAAGTCATACTAATTTTTTAACACAGTGCATGGTTCTTACTAGGAGATCTTTTTTAACAAATTGTTTTCTGCAATAGTTTTATTTTCTGTACCCATTTTTCTTAATCCAAGTCATTTGTAGCATATTTGAATCTCAAGATGGTCCCCTTGTAAAAGCAATGAGAGGGGGTGATCTCTTTCTTGTTGATGAGATATCTTTGGCTGATAATAGTGTACTTGAGAGACTGAATAGTGTGTTGGAGCCAGAAAGGATGCTAGTAAGTTAACTCATACTGATATTCTGTTTTTAACTTCCTTTTAGATTCATGATGTATCAAATAGCACCACCTTTTTCTTTATATAGGATTGATGATCACTGTTTTTCTGTTCCCTGCAAAGAAAATTAGGTGTGTTTGGTTTGTGTTTTCATTTTCAGTATTTTATATTTTTAGAATTTTATGAAAATAAAAGATACCTCTCTAAGCCTTTACTAAATGAGCTTGAAGGCATTGCGCTGAGAAGGTACCTCTCTAAGCCTTTACTGTTACAGGATACAAATTTAGATATGCAGATATTTAATATTTCGTTTATTTGATTTATTTACAGAATTTCCAAGCTTAAAAATGCGGGAAACGTAAAGAAAGATTATTGTGAAAGGCTCTTGGAAGTTGTTAATACTATGATAAGTTTTTTGAGGTATATTATCTTGATATATGCAGTTAATTTTGTTAATGGTGTTTATGCCTTTTTTTTCTCCAATCAATTCCATCATATCAAACTTTGTTGACTGGGCTTTAATTTTATTTCATTCTTCAATTCATACTCAAACAATGTTTGTTCAAGTATGGCCTTGAAATTCCTAGAACTTTGAATAAAAGGGATTGTTTCAGTTTGTCCAAAGAGATGATCTTTAAACAAATAAAAGAATGATAACAATTTAAAAAAATTGAATTATGGATTTGTTCTTTGTTCTCTGGACTAGATTCGTATGAATTGCTAACGTGGATGGTTGTGATTTTTGCATTAGGGTGGTGGTGCTGCTGTTGAACTCTTTTGTTATTTACGTTGGTATCAACAATGCCTCAAGATGCTGTTTATGAACGCCCTCTATTTGGGGTCAAACTCTCAAGCTTTTTCCCTCACAAATTCCAGGTAATTGATATTATTTTTGAAAGGAAATATTCATAATTTGTTGTTGTGGTATTATTGTAGTTATTGCAACTGCAAATTTGGTAACTTCTGTTACTAATATACACCTTTTTATGTTGTCCATGTTCTTTGTGTGACTTTAGTTTTGTTGAACTTAAAAGTTATGGCTTGTTTCTTATAGGATGTCAGTGACATTCGACAAGTCCCTGATCATCAGGTTTGTCATGCTTTGTCTTTTGATTACACTGTCTATTCTAGTATTCTATCTAATTCTTTACTAACTTGTTTATGCACCTTCGATTCAATAGGAGGTTTTTGCAGACGCTACTCGTGATGAGAGCTTGATCTTAGGGGGCAACAGGTAATGCCAAGAGTTCACTATCCTTTTTCTAATAACCTTCACTTGGTGAAATAAGCATAACTGCATGTTAGGTATGCGAGCCAATTGAAAAACTTCATGGATGATGAGAGTTCTTGCAAACTGATAACATTGGAAACAATGTTAATGTTTTTATTTGGTGCTAATTAGGAAAAATATTATATTGCATTATCAACTACTTGTTGATTTGTGCCAAGTAATTACCTAAAACATAAAGAGATTGTAACACTTTTGCAGCTTTAAACTTGGAAGGGAGACCATTAAGCTGTAGGCTTTCAGACAAAGTACGTTGCTCAAAATTTACTTTTGTACTTTTGCTGCTCAGAAGTTTTTTTATCTGGTAATTTATATAGTCATATCTATTAGGTTTGTTGCGATCTGGATTCTAAAGTGTCATTTGATTATCATGCAGGCAAATGACCAATTACGGCAATGGTTTGAAGATGATGATGCGCTTGAGCGTGCTATTAACAGAGAGTACGTCTCTAACTGAATATGCTGAGTGTCATCCTTACCATACTTAGTAAGGAATTTTTAGATCTCATAACTCTGCTCATTCTTGTTTTGAATAGGTGGATTTTGTTACCATGCAGAGATAAAACATGTCTTAAAACTTCTGTTTGTCTTTTAGCTTGCAGATGGGTTAATTTTAGAGAAGACCTCATCTCCCATAGGAGTTCTCTTAATTATTTTTGAATCTTGCCCTGATGCACTTGTACAGGTGAATTGAACAATTTTTTTTCAATTTTTCTCTGAACTTTCTCGTTGTCACTTTCAATTGGTCATGGCTGTGATTATGTGTCATTCCTGTTCAGTGGGCTGTTAAAATAGTCTTCAGATTTTCCACATAGATTGGAGGAAAAAATTTCCAATTTAGAGTCAGAAAACCAAGTTCTTTGCCAACAAGCATTGGCTGTATCACCAACTGGAAAAGCTTTGACTACAAGATTAATACCTGAGGCATTACTTCTACTTCAACAACTGACACATAATTTGATAATACTTTTAACTTTATTGTTCCAATTCATGTGAGCGAGTTAGTTTTATAAAGTAATTATTAGATTAATTTGATGAATGAAGTTGTATGAGAGTGGAATGATGTAAATGATATTCATTTTATGATGTAAATGATATTCATTACTTCTGCTTCAACTTTTTTTAATTATATGACGTAAATAAATTATATTGACTTGCTTGTTTATAGTATTTCTTTTTTTCACTTGATAATATGATGAATTTGTTTAAATTTATATTTATTTTGTATGAAAACAAGTTTATTTTGTAATTAGAAAAATCTAAAAAACATTATTTTACCTTACTGATAGATTTTCAGACGGATTTTCTGTCTGTAATTAGAGTGTGAGATAATTTTTCAAGGTTCAAATTACAGACAGAAAATCTGTCAGAAAATCCGTCTGTAATTACAGACGGAAAATTCGTGGAAAATCCGTCTGTAATTACCAACAGAAAATCCGTTGGAAAATCCGTCTGTAATTACCGACGGAAAATCTGTCGGAAATTTCGTCGTCCCCGGGAAATGGATGGAGAATTTACAGAGGAAAAATCCGTCGGTAACTTGTAAAAATCCGTCGGTAATTTTCCGACGTAAAAAAATCCGTCGGTAAATAATTTCCGACGAGGCTTTTATAGAGGGACAAAATCCGTCGGTAATTTCGTCGGTAAGCAAAAATCCGTCTGTAATAAAGACTAAATCTGTGTGTAAATCTGTCTGTATTAATCCATTTTCTAGTTGTGAATAATTTTAAGATAAAGCAATATTTTAGAGTTTATTAGTATAAATCAAAGCTTAATTTTTTTAAGTTGTAATGATTTATATCATTTTGACCTCAAATATCTAATTATCATTGTTAGAGTATAATTAGGATTAATTAGTGTTAGTTATAATTATTTAAACATATTTATATATTTATGATATGATATTACACTTTTATTACTTTGATTCTTCTAGTATCTATATATAGCCTTGTATATTATATTATTCTTCAACTCGTTGAATAATAGATAACCATTTCTTTAGATTACTCTCTTGTTTCTAACATGGTATCAAGAGTATAAGTTTTTTTTCCAAGAAAAATCATTCCTAGCCTTTCATGTTTTCCTCTCCGGCACCTCTTTGTACCTATTTTTGATCTCTTTCTTGATGTTTTTTCGTTGTCAGTGACCACACCATTCTCTTTGTCTCGTCGTCCTGAGTCCAATGAGCCCAACCATGTCGCACGGAAACACCCTGACACGCCGCTGCTAGCTTCCTGCCCGCCATCACCTCTTCTCCCTTCCTGACGCATCCATAACCATTGATCCGTGTCCCAGATCAATGCTTTAGAACCCGACCCGACGCCAGATCCGCACTCCAACTCATCGCCATGTCATCCTTGACGTGTTTTCTTCCTCCAATTTGGCATTGCCACGTGTTTTCCTCTGCTGACGTGGCAAATAATGGGACCCTCCCTAAAGTTTTTTGGTGAGCTCTTTCTGATTTTGCACTTCGTTTTCTCGATTTCTGCCCCAATTTTGTAGTTTCTTCTCTCTTTCATCTTTGTCTCTTCTATTATAGAAAAATCAAATGTTTTTCAGCCTACAATAAGTAGGGTACATTTTGCCAAAACTATCATTGTTTTGGCCACTACTCCCAGACAGCCCCTCTATTGAATGTCGAAAGTGCAAGAAAAAAGGCCACATTGGCTTCAATTTCCCAATATTATTTTTCCATTATTGCAAGCTCTCAGAACATTTGATTACTACCTGTCCTACTCATCCACCACGTTCTGATCAAATCAAGTATCATTCTCGTCCTAACTTCTCTAAGAATGTGCCTGCTTCTGTTGCTTTTTGCTACTGCTACTGAATCTACCAGCTCTGCTTCTCTCAACCCGTCTCCTGTCTCTCTATCTGATATTGCATCTCTTCTTAAGCATATTTTCTTATCTTTTGGTAATACTCCTGCTATTTTTTCCACTCTTCTAAGTGATTCTAAATGGTATTTTGATTCCAGTTGCTTTCATCACATGTCTTTTTTTGTGTCATCTTTTCTCGTCTTTGTCTACCACTACAAATGCACCTTCTGTTAATACTGCTGATGGTTCCATCTTGCATGCGACACATAAGAGTTTTATTTTACAATCAAATCTTAATCTTTGTGATACTATTTTATTCCAAAATTAAAACGTTAATCTTATGTCTGTTAGTCAACTTGTTGATCTCGGTTTTGATGTCAATTTTGTTATTTATGGTTGTCGTGTGTAGGATTGTCAGACGAGACATCATCGGGACTAGACATATAATTGGAAGGTTGTTTGAGCTCGAGAATCTTCGTATTCCTTCTACATCAAATCTCTGTGTTGTTTCTTCTCCATCTACCCTTCACTTGTGGCATCACCATCTTGCCCACAGCTCCTTAGAAAATTTGCATCCTCTTGTGTCTAAGGGTGTTTTAGGTCAGGTTAATAATGAGTCTTTTAATTGCATTTCTTGTCAAACTACAAAACAACCAATTTTATCTCTTCACAATAATTCATCTCTTGCTTGCTCTCCTTTTGATCTTATCCACTCTAATATTTGGGGCCCCGTTCCTACTGCTTCTATGGGAGGGGCTCAATACTTTGTGGTTTTCATTGATGATTATTCACACTTTACTTGGGTTTATTTGATGACTAATTGCCATGAACTACCTCAGATTTATATTAACTTTGCCACTATGATTAAAACTCAGTTTTCCATTGTCATTAAATTTTTTTGACATGATAATGATATGGAATACCGTGACTCCAAACTTTTAAATTTTCTTGCAAGACAGGGTACTTTGTCTGAGTTTTCTTGCCCTAGTATGTCTCAACAAAATGGACGGGTTGACACATAAACACTGTCACATTCTTGATTCTGTTTGTGTAATGCTTATTTCTTCTTCGTGTCCTGAGCGTACTTGGGGTGAAGCTATTCTCACTGCTGTCCATGTTATCAATAGACTTCCTTCTTCTATCCTTGGTAACATTACTCCCTTTGAGCATCTATATCATACCTCTCTAGATTACAATTCTCTTCGAGTCTTTGGTTGTGAATGTTTTGTTCTTCTTCAGCCTCATGAACATAGTAAACTTGAACCTCGAGCTTGCATGTGTTGTTTCCTTGGTTATGATACTGAACACAAGGGTTATTATTGTTAGGATTCTCTCTCTTGCATATTCGTATCTCTCGTCATGTTGTATTCTGGGAGCATCACATATTTTCTAGGTTCTCCTTATTTGAGTCCATTCCTCCTATTCAATCACTATTTTTTACTAACCCCAATGTTGATATTTTTTCTAGTGATAAATCTATAAGTTCTATCTCAAGTCAACCTCTCAAGCCACCTACTCTTTTGCCTTCTCCATCTCCCAATGATTCCAGACCAAACGATAATCCTGCTCCTGCTGTCATGCCTTTTCCTTCCCATCGTTCTTCTAGGGTAAGAAATCCACCAACTCATCTTTTTGATTATCATTATTTTTATACTATTTTTCAAAACCATGAACCTAAGTTATTTCGAGAAGCCTCAACAAATTCAAATTGGCTACAAGCAATGCAGGAAAAAATCCAAGCACTTGAAAAAGCACACACTTGGGACTTGGTTGATCCTCCTTCTGATCATAAAGTTGTGGGTAGTAGATGGATATACAAGATTAAGACTCGCTCTGATGGTTCTATTGACCATTATAAGGCACAATTGGTTGCTCAAGAATGTACGCAAGAGTATGGTATTGATTATGAAGAGACCTTTGCTCCTGTTGCTCATTTCACATCTGTTCGCGCTCTCCTTGCCATTGATGCGATCAAAAAATGGTCTCTCAATCAGATAAATATGAAGAATGCATTTCTTAATGGAGATTTGAAAAAGAAAGTCTATATGAAACCACCCCCGGGATATTCTTGTCCTTCTAGCAAAGTCTGTCTCCTTCGTAAGGCACTTTATGGTCTTAAGCAAGCTCCTTGTGAATGGTTTGACAAGTTCAGCACCAATATATATAATCTCAGTTTTACTTATATCCCTCATGATAATGCTCTCTTTATTCGTAAAAGTGAACGTGGAGTTGTTCTTCTACTTTGTATATTGAGGACATGATCATTACTAGAGACGATGTTGATGGTATCTCTGATTTTAAAGCATCTCTTCACCATACTTTTGAGATGAAAGATCTTTGTTCTCTTAGTTATTTTCTTGGCCTTGAAGTCATTTCCTCATATGGCGGCATCTATCTCTCTCAAGCTATGTATGCTTTTCATCGTCTTGCTTGAGCTAGAATTACAGATAGTCACATTGAGTCTACTTTTCTTGAGCCTAATATTCGGTTTACTCCTATGGATGACACAGTTTTGGATAATCCTATTTTTATCGATAATTAGTTGGAGGTCTTTTCTACTTGACTGTCACACAACCAGACATCGCTTATCCAATTCATATTTTTAGCTAGTTCTTGTCAGCTCCTCGTACTACTCATTATGCTGCAGTTCTTTGCATTCTTTGCTACATTAAGGCACTCTATTTCATGGTCTTCACTTTTCTACCCATTCATCCTTAACTCTTCAGACGTACTCAGATGCTGATTGTGCCGGTAATCCCATTGATCGTTGTTCTACTACTGGTTATTGTTTGTTTCTTGGTGACTCTCTCATTTCCTGGCGAGCCAAGAAACAAATATTCACTACTCGATCAAGCACTGAAGCTGAATACCATGCTCTTATTAACACCACTGCTGAGGTTGTCTCGCTGCATTGGCTTCTTGAAGACTTGGGTGCCCTTCAGTCGTCCCCAACTGATGTTTATTGTGACAACCTCAGTGTTATTCAGATTGCTTATAATGATGTTTTTTAGAATGCACCAAACACATTGAGATTGATTACCATTTTGTCCGGCAATGTCTCGTTATTGATGCTTATCGTCCCGTAGCTATTGAGACTCTGGATCAGACTGTTGATATCTTCATGAAGACTCGTTATCTTACTCGTTTTCGGACTCTAGTGTCCAAACCCAAGATGGTATCTTTAGCTCTCACTTGAGTTTGAGGAAGAATGTTAGAGTATAATTAAGATTAATCAGCATCAATTATAATTATTTAGCATATCTATATAGTTATTATATGATATTACGCTTTTATTACTTTAATTCTTCTAGCATCTATATATAGTCTTGTATATTATATTATTTTTTAACTCACTGAATAATAAACAACCATTTTTTTAAATTATTCTCTTGTTTTTAATAATCATATCTACTATTTTTGTAATTATACAACTTAAAAATAGCTTTCCTTCATACATTTTAAATACCATATATAGATTGTCTAAAATCATTCTTTCTTAGCTCAATTACGCATTCGAACATAAAATGAGTGAAAAATCATTGTTTATATTATTATTATTTAATATTTAATACTTGAGATTGAGGAAGCTGTTGTACCTTGAGATCAGAGAAGGAGGTTGAATCATGGTTATTTCAATCTTTTTGACATTTTTACTATAGGAGTGATGGAACAGAATTATAAAAAAAAAAAAAACGTAGTTAAGCCACTAAATGCAATGAGATATATAGTATTCACCATAAATATGGTAAAAGTTTTACTATGATTGAATTAATTACGGTCACCAATTAAATAAGGGTGTTTGTTTCGGTACGATGATAAATTTATACGTACCGATATGTTTAAAATATGGACAAATAATAAGTCATGTGGAATTTATTTTCCACATCAGCATCTAATTTTTTTAAAAAAATATATATTCTATCATTACTTTTACTAAAACACCCTTTTAATTAAATAAAAATAAAAAATATTTTTTTATTTAATTTTATAAAAAGTCTTAAACATCTTTACTTTATTCGATTAGACAAAAATACCCTTTTAAATCAATCAAATTTTAGAATTCAACTAATCCTAATTTTATATTTTCAAATCATTTAAACAACAAAACCAAAACATATCCAAGACACAAAAAAAATCAAAATTATTCTTTCATTGTTCTTCATCTTATCATGTTCGATCTCTCTCATCTGTCTCACTGTGGCATCGCACTCAAGCTCTCTCTCTCGTCTCTAGTTCGTAATCAAGGACGTCGTCACTCTTTTCGTCTCTGAGACTGGTTGTCGTCGTTGCTCTCTGTCTCATCCTTGTCTTGCACTCAGTCGCGCACCTTCGTTACGCTCTTCGACGCCGGCGGCAAAAGCAGCAAGTCCTGGGGCTTGTCGTCTTCTTGCTTCGAGTCTCGTCGTTAGCTTCCTTTGCGCAATCAGAAGCTACTTCATGATTTGGTGAGTTCTAACAAATTTTCATGTTCTTTTTATCTGTAATCGAGAGCTTCATCATTTTTCATATGACTCGGGCTTATAACTTAACGGGGTTTCTTGTCAAAAATCAAAATTTCTCATTTCGAACACACATATTTGGTAAAGAAATCCATCAATCAAAATCAAATCAACAATCAATAATAATCATAAAATTCTAATCACTACAAATTTCTTCAGACCCTTTTTTCTCTTTTGTGGAGCTTTATCAATTCTCAATGGAGGTAAATTCTGTAACTATTCGGTTGTTTTGTTGAATTTTGATCAAAATTTATGTTTTCTTCTTCTTTTTTTAATTTATGTTTCAAAGTTAATCATTTATTATACTGAGTTCATTCCAATTGCATCCTTACATGATTCCTTTACTCTGAGCTGTTGTTTTTTGTTCCATTTAATTTTTTTTGGTATTGTTATGATTTTCATATTCTGGCATATATTTGGTATATGTATATAAAGATTAACACATGTTTTAGGGATAATTCTGAATGTATTTCTTAAGGGAAAAATGATCAAATTTGTATAGATAGATCTAATAGAAAAAAAAGTAACGTTACTACTCCAATAACAACACAACTGCTCACAAATTTTTCATCCTATAATAAATAAATAAATTAATTAATTCATATATATTATTAATTATTATTATATTTTTGGAAATTTTCATAATCTATATGAAATGCTCATACTTTAGAAAATTAAGGTTGGCAATAAAAGCGTTTGCATATACAAGTTCCTATAGTGTATGTTACATCAAGAACCTTTATGCATTTTTAAAAAGCCTTGAAACAATGAGACCCTAAATCAACACTCACATTTGAACATTAATTACTCGAAAATTATTTTGTGACATAAATAATACTGAAAGAAGGCATGAGTTAACCCATGATCTAATTTCCCTTTCTGAAGTTAACTTAAAGATGAAAGGAAATTAAAGGTTGAAGAAGGATATTCAAAATTCTTTTAGTGTTGGTTATCTTATTGAATTAATTATCTCCAGTGAAATTCTACAAAAAAAGCACCAAAAAAAGGGTTAAAAAACAAAATAAATAAGAACATATAGATTTGGTTTTAGTTTATGACCATACATGCTTAATGAGCAATTGGTATTCTGCAAGTGTTAATTTAGATAAAAAAAATGTTAAATGTGTCATTTCTTTAGGTGGTTAATATATATATATATATATATATATATATATATATGATCTTTATGATTTTTTAATCAATGTGAATATGTAAAAATATCAATCTGATTAATGTAATCATGATTATAGCTGGAGAGTTTATGTATAAAAATTGTATAGCTATTTAAATACAGAAATATGATGTTGAATTTTTGTTGCTATGAATTGTGTTTGATAGTTTGATTTCACATTCACACTTTTAAGTGGCTTCCTGCTCATTGGCATCATTTAGTAAATACTTTAGAAAGTGCTGGAAAGCAAGACATCAAAATGGGAAAATGAAACCTGGAAATTGTGAGTTAGTTGCAGTCACCACATACAACTGGCGAGAGACATATATGAATAAATAAGTAAAAATAAAGAGAAGAGAATGAGAGTGGCAGAGGGAACCAATTTACTAAATGATCAAATTTGGAATCAATCTATTGCTTTTTTCGTTCAAAGTTCTTTCTTTAGATAAAGATGATGGTCCTAGCTAATAAGTTGGATCATTTTTATTTGAAGGTGTTGTATTCTTGTTTTCAAAAGAAAGAATGTAAAAAGTTAATATGTCAGAAAATCTTTTTCTGTAACTTCTGGTTGTCATATAAATAACATTCTTATGCACTAATAGCTCTTAGCTTTCATAGAATTTTATTGCCCAATAATTTTAGTCATAAAAAATTTAGTTCATTTTGTTTATTCCATTCTCTTAGAATTTATTTAAGTAGCTAACATGTCAAAATTTTAAGTTCAGTCTTGGAGAATGAAGGCAAAAAGTCGTATAAGGATGGTGATCAATCTAAGGATTTAAGTTTTGAGTATGAGTGTAATTTCGATGAAAGTGATGATATGGTGGATGTAATTGTAGATAAAGTAGAGGCAGATACAATTAATATTGATGGTTTTGAAAAGTTGATAACTGATTTGACCATTAAAGACATATGGGGATTGGTGTTTGATACAGAATCTCATGTTTGTGAATTTTATGGCAAATATGCCAAGTGCCATGGATTTGTGTCCTGAAAAGACTTGAAGACGGTAGATGCTAATGGAAACATTAATACAAGACAATTGATTTGCAATAAAGCAGGAGAAAGACATTGGAAGCACCTTAATAGGGACAATCGGCAAAGGGAGCATATGGCAATTACTCGTGTCAATAGCAAGACTAGGATTGATTTCGTTCATCACTATAGGACGGGTAAGTGGAAAGTCAGTGTATTTGAGAGTGAACATAATCATCCACTGAGTCCACCTACGTACAAACATCTCATTGTTGCGAATCGTGGGTTAAAACCTGCCACATAATGGGTTACATGGTTTCCCAAAAGGGTAGATATCATAAAGTGGGTTTTACCAGTAAAGACCTACAAAACCACATTAGTAAAACTAGGCGTGGCAAAGTAAAAGACGGTGATGCACTTGTTGCATTGGCCTATCTATTGTCCAAAGCAGACAGTAACCCGTTATTTCTAGGAAAGTTCACCTTAAAAGATAGTAAGTTGGATAATTTGGTGTGGGCTGATGGAGCAAGCGTTGTTGATTACGAATGTTTTGGCGATGTACTGGCTTTTTACACCACTTACAAGAAAAATGTCTACAACAAGCCCTTAGTCATCTTTTCAAGGACCAACCACCATGGCCAAACAACTATCTTTGGATGCGCCTTGCTTTTGGATGAGAGGTCCGATACTTTCAAGTGGGCACTGAAGAAATTTTTGAAATTCATGTTCGGCAAACTACCCAGATGCGTTCTGATAGACGGGGACCACGCTATGAGAGACGCCATCTTAGAAGTATTTTTTGGTATAATACTGCCTTTGTGCATGGCATCTCCATCGTAATACGGTACAAAATATAAAAAATAAGCATTTTTTGGACGACTTTAATGTATTATTGTATGGACAATTTACTACAGAGATATTTGAACAAAGATAGAGCGAGATCATATCGAAATATGGACTTGCTAAGAATGAATGAATCTAGGGAATTTATAATGACAAAATGAAGTGGGCTATGACATATTTGAGGGAGCGCTTCTTTGGCCGCATAAGAACTACATCACAGTGTGAGGGGATTCATTCATTATTGAAGAACTATGTTGACAGTAAAACCAGTCTCCTTGAATTCATTCATAAATTCAGTGAAGTACTAAGACATTACCGAAACAACCATCTTGCTGCTGACTTTTATACCTTTTATAAGTTTCCTGTTCTGACGACGTGCTTGGAAAGTTTTGAGAAACAAGAGGCTGAACTTTATATTAGAAATATTTTCAAACATGTGAAAGATGAGATAGAAGCAACATGTGCCTTAAATGTGACTGAATGCCCAAATAGTAGAGATATTGTTGAGTACAACACGAGTGAGTATTTTAATCAGCAATGACTATTTAAAGCATGTTACAATAAAGACAAGGACCTGTTTGTGTGTGAGTGCAAGCTAATTGAGACTCGTAGATTACCGTGCTCCCACATCTTTGGGGTCTTGAAGCATCGCAATGCAAAATGCGTCCCTACATCTCTTATCCTAAAAAGATGGACAAGAGATGTAAAGAGTGATTTTATATGCTGAATTGGAGAGTAAGACTCCACTGATGATATAGTGCACACACTTAGATGCAGTGCAATAGCATTAATTTGTTGGAAATTTTGTGATATTTCTTCAAAAAATTCAGGCAACTATAGAAAAATCTCAAGTGAGTTACTTAAGCTAATTTCAAAGGTGCAAAAGAAAAGTGATGCACAATCGAGACTTTCTCCCACGTCAACGCTAATAGGTGATCTAACTGTTGTGAAGTCAAAAAGTGCTCCAAGAAAGGTTTTGAAAGGCCAAAAGAGGCGAGGATGTTCACATTGTAAGTCAAGAAGACATTTCATTAGGACATGTCCATTACTCGTCAACAAGGACTCACCCGCTGAATACTCAAATACAGAAGATGAACTAACGATATTAATTTAATGATTTTTTTATTAGTTACTTTATGATTAACTATTATTTTAGTGTCTTTTGTAGAACTATTAAATAATACTATATTTTGAGCAATTTTTTCTTTTTTTAGCAAGTTGAAAAATGTGATGCCAACAAACAGTCGTTCTCAGGACACAAAATCAGTAGAAAATTCACGCATGCACAATAACAATAATTTTAAAGTAAGCACTTGTCTATATTATACCATGTATCAAATTTATCATTTCAATTCAAATTTGTAACAGATTATTCTCATAATGCTTATATTATTTCTTCTTTTTCTGTAACAAAAACTTCAAGGGTATTGAAAGCAAGAAGTTTGTATCTAAATTTATAGCAACACCGAAGATTAGAGCAAATAGCAAAAAAGGTCAACAAAAGGTAACATTTCATATATCTAATCATTTATATTAGGGTGTTCAAGAGGGAAAATTAAAGTCTTATTTTGACTTCAGATGGTTTTTATCCAATAGCGTAAGTGCAACGGAGAACTTAAGGGAGAGTGAGATCCAAGACTTTGAGAAAGTTTTACTTGACTTTAACTTGTCTTACTAGAGTTTTTTTTTTAATTTTGTATCGTAATTATTTGAAAATGCTAATTCATGTTCAGACTGAAGATATCACTGTCACTCAAGAAACATTAAAAGAAAATACCAACACACCAGGAATAGAAGTGTCGGAAGTTGCAGGTGCAGCCACAACCAAGAAACTAGGATTGCCACAATATCCTATGCATCATTATCCAGTGGGCCATCCTTATCAACCTTATGTTGAAGTTCTGCTCATTCCCTTTCATCCTGTTTAAAATGGCACGACATACTTCAACCATTATCCTTTAACTGCCGGAATTACATCATATCCTCAATTTTCCTATGTCTCGCCATATTCTAGTGTTCCCAGTGATAGGAATACATGGGTTGGACTTTTGAATGATGTCATCAACAACAAAAAGCCATAGAGTTATAATCTATATATTATATCTTAAATTTTCTCCATTTTGTATGGTATAGGATCTTGAATCATAGGCTTTTTTTTATAAATTTGCAAGTTCAATTTCTAATCGTATTCTTATGTGACATTGACATAATAGGCTATTTATTATGGTTGTTCATGGATGTGTCCGAATTATTGAGTAGATGTGAAAATATATGATTGGATTTTGTGCTAGCTATGATTTAAGTTGCGACGTAGTTGAGGAATTTGTTTTCTTTTCATATTTCTTAGTTAGGAAACTTAATACCTATAAGGGTAATACAAAAATTATTGTTTGACATGATGGAAATAAGATTGCAAGATGAATGGAGTGATTGAGAAAAGAATGCAGAAAATTTTTGAAGCACTTGTCCCGGAATCTGTATACGGTGATGCCTGTAATTTGGTTGAATATTGCTGCTTTAGATTCTTGTCACAAGATTGTGTTGATATCTATTCTTCCCTTAAGTTTAGTCTCTATTTTTTTTCATTGTACTTTTATTTATTATATTTTGTTTGTAGCTAGCATATTGCAGGCACTAAAGGTATATACTATACCCGTGAACCATAATTTGATCATAACTTATTTTTTTATTGCGTTGTTAAATTCATTTTGGTGATGTCAATTAGTGAATTAATGTCAATGCATTGGATATGTTCGATTTGTGGTTTTGCTTTTTGTGTTCTTAACTGAGATATACGGCTCATGAGAACATTTGCAGTGGCCAGATTGCTCTTATATCCATTCAACGTCGCTGTGTTAAAGTCCCCACTGCTGATTCCATTCCTGTCACCAGGTGATTTTCTTTTCTTCTTTTTTTTTTCTAATTTTTTAATAAATTTCCCTGATTTTACTTTTATGATTTGTGTTGTTGTTAATAGATTTGTGCCAACTGAAAACTTCGACCTGGCATTGTTAACGCTTAAACTAGAATTCAATAAAAAAGGAGCAAAGAGTGAACAGGTACATTTAACTTTTAAGTTAACTGATTTGTTTGTTTTGAGTTGGACTGCTCTAGGATTGAAATTGCAGATGATGCTCTGTATGGCATGTAGATTGATGCTCCCCAACTATCTAAGCAACTTCGGAAAATGTTTGCAAACCAGGATAGTCCTTCTCTAGGCTACTTATATGTTCCATGTCATTACTTGGACAATTTTGAGTGTGCATAAGTGATAGTTTTTGTGGCCATTTAGTTGTTGCTTATTACTCATTTAATTCTAGTTTTTTTACTAATCTAATAGCTTCCCTAATTTCTGATTATGAAAACTTAGAAATAGACATGGTCTTGTGGTCTCTAAATAATAGTAATTTGATTTTGGAAAGGAATAAGTCTCTTCGTTGTTGCACGACTTAATTTGTTTTGTTTGCATAAATATGTGCTTACGATAATATAACTAAATTATTAATCAAGTGATAGTTGGTTGATAGAGAAGATTTATGCCAATTCGGAAAACTAGATAAAGTAATTCTGTTGTGAGTATAGTCCAAACCAGCAATGGATCCTCTCAATCAAAATTCAATTCAAGATAATGTCACAATTCAAAGCAAATGTAAACCGAGAGTATTTAGTCTCCCGAGTCATTCTCCCTAGGAACTAATGCCAATGAGCGCACACAATTTTGGTTGTGAGAAAGTAAAGGGGTTTTCAATGATCGAAGTAAGCAATAAAGGAATTAAAGAGCAAGGCAAAATTGCAATTAATAAACTAATAAAGGAATAAAAGAACTATGTATGCAATATAAACAAGTAAGACTATAAAGTGATGAAAATGTAATTTAAAACATAAATGAAACCTTGACTTGGGATGAGTTATGAAATTCCTTCCTTGCCATAACCACAACTATGATAATTATGATGGATTAATCTCACTAAGTCAACCCTTAACATCGAAGAGTAAGTCAAGTGAGCATAATTGTTATTAATCCACAAATCCTAGCTAACTTACTAATTACTTTAGTAAAAAGCTAGCGTTAGTGGAAACAATAACAAATAACAATCCAAGAATTATCACTAAATGTTGGACATTATGACTCTAGTAATTCATAAACTCATTTTCCCTAAGCCAAGGGGTGGAAATTATCCCATAATCAAAATTGGTATTTCATTAAACACATAGAGGGCATAAACATAAAACATGGAAAAATTGAAAAAATGGTAAAAGCTATGAACCATAAATGATCAAAATCAATAAAAGCAACTTAACAAACAAATAAAAGCCATCAAACATCAAATTAAACAACTAGAAATAAAAATTGCAAGACAATGTAAATGTTGACAAAGGAAGGTAAAAATAGAAGTGTAGAACAAGTGTAGTAATTAAAAGAGACAATTAAAAAAATACTTACAATGTAAATTGCAAAATCCCAAAGCAAGACTTGAAATATAAAATTCTACAAAACCTAATTGAAACCCTAAGAGAATAAAACCTAAAACTACACTACTCCTACTCCTAATATGTGTTTTTCCTATTCTAAGATGTCCCCCTAAGCTAATGCCTTCATATGAGATGTTGCCCCCTTTATATAGCCTTTGATTTCAGCCTCAAGCCTTCAGAAATAGGCCAAAAAGAGCCCCAAAACGCAAGTGCACGTGCATTTTTAATGAAGACACGCACTGGTACCTGTGCGTCTGCACACTTAGCTGAAAATCCTCCTGTGCGTACGCACAGGCACTTGTGCGCACGCACACGTCGCTGTGTGTACTTTTCCTTGTTTTCTTCATGTGTTCTCCCTTGTACATGCTTTCTTTCACTTTTGGCCATCCATTCTCACCTCTAAGGCCTGAAATCACTCAACAAACATGTCATGGCATCGAATGAAATAAAAGTGGAATTAAATTGCTCATTTCAAGCACAAAATTGCATGTTTACACATTTAAGATCAAATTAGGGACCAAACACAAAAGTATGCTATTTTGGTGCTTAAGTGTAGGTTTATGTGATTAAATCCACTCAAATTCAAGCTAAAATATATCAGAAAATATGGACTCATCAATTTTCTCACACTTAAACAATAGCATGTCCTCATGCTAAACCAACATGGAGAATGATCAAAAGGAAACAACTTATTGAATGCAACTACCTTTATGCATGCAAGTATGCTATATGCTATCTATATCTATCTATCTATCTATAGTATCCTATTGATTTTGTGAAAACAAACAAACAAATTCCCAAGCAAGAATATAGACAAATAGGGCAAAGCAAAGAAATAACTCAATGCAATAAAAAATCTAAAGAATTGATTTACTCAAAAAAAAATGAAGCAACTTGCAAGAATATATGATAAGAAGTATAGAAACATAGAGTTGAGTGATCGAACCCTACTAGGTGTGTATACACTCTTAATGCTCGGTGTTTTAGGGTTTAATCACTCAAGTCTCCTCCTAATCAGGCTTTTAAGGATGTGCTTTTCATCTAACAATCAACAAATATGTGATGCATGAGTGCAAGTATCATGAGGTCTTTAGAGGGTTGTAATGGGGTTAGGGTTAAGGTAGGATAAATATGGCTAAGTGGACTAAGGAATTGGGTCTTTGATTAGCTCAAGTGTCCAACTCAACCAAATAACAAAACATGCACCCTAACTTCCCATAATCACACTTTTTATACACATCCATGCATCTTTTTCATCCAAATCCACATATGCATTTCTTATTCATCATTTTTTTCTTTGGATGACTTTTGTCCCATCTTATTATTATTTTTTTTTCATTTCATTTTTCATTTTTTTTTTCTAAGACAAATTCATATGGTTAAAGCAAATTGATGATACATGAATGTGCACCCATTTTCCAATTTTTTTCTTTTTCAATGCATACCCAATTCAATCTTCTTCATTCACTACCAATGTTTCCTAAAAGTTCCCCCACACTTAAATGAAACACACTCTTCAACCTAAGCTAATCAAAGATGAAATTCAAGGTAATTCATGGTTTTCCGCTTAGGGTTGTGATGTGCTAACAATTAGAACAAAGGGGATTAAGAGGCTCAAAAGGGGTTAACAAAGGTAGATGCAAGGGTAGGTCCATATGGGTGAGTAAGTTTAATACAAAAATGGCCTCAATCATGCTAAATGCATTCAAAACATCAAACATTGGAAATAAAGAATCAAGCAAAACCAAGATTACAATCATAGAAGGAGCATAGCACACAATGAACAAAATTTGTGGTTATAATGTGTAACCACTCATTAAGGCTCAACAACTCACAAGGTTGCTTTGTTCTATCTCTCTTCTATGTTCTATAAAAATCATTCAAGCAAGTTTTAAAAATAATTTTCCAAATCAATTCAATAGAACACCCTAAAAAAAGTAAAATTCTTGAAAATTTTTGTTGTTTTTCACCAAAATTATTCCTATATGTAATGTACGTTGTGATGGATGCAATTTTTCAAAATTTCCTAGTTCTTCCTAATTTTCAACCTCACAAAAACTAACATGAACAATTAGGACAAAATTGAACTAGGCACTATGATATTCATATCATCCCATCACAACTTCTATCTATAAAATATATACCATGCAAAAGACGCAAAATGCAATAGATATAAACTATGACGAAAATGCAATGCAACAATAAAAAATACTCTAAATATCTACAAGAAACATAATAAAAAGAAGCAAAAATAAAGTGCAAAGTGTTCGAAAAAGAGAGTTTACACCCCAAAATGACGAATCCTCCCCCACACTTAAGCGTTGCATGGTCCTCCATGCACGAACACAATCTAGGGGGAATGGTGCTAAAGCGATCCACCTTCAATTGGCAGATGCGGGGCTCGGGTTGCATGGAAATTGTCAAGTCCTCCTCCTCTCCCGCCTCCTTGCCTTTACGGTTCATCCTCATAAAGAATGAATAAAGTATAATTAGGATCATAGGGCAAGTAGCATAAAAGGGGAAGGGGGAAAAAGCTAATAAGCATCTAATCGAGGAAGTTGCATAGTGGTGTGGTATGAGGAAAATGAGCCATGTGTGTATTCCAATAATGCGCGCGGTTGGAACACATACAACGGCCGGTTAAAATGGCATCCACACAATAAAAAAGTAATAGCCTATGTTCCTCAATTGAGTTACCTAGGTTGCAAGTAAAACATAAGTAAAACTTAATGCAGAAGCACCCCTAGGTAACCACAAAAGCAAATGGAGTATTTGATATTGGTTATTGAATTTGTGCAAGTGAAAGCGCAAAATTGGTATAGAATAGCACAATAAATAATAACTAATCCAATAACGAAAAGAAAACCACTTATTCATCATGAAACATAAAGAAAAAGTCACATGGTAAAAGTACTTGTTACAAAAAGTGACAAGTTTGATAAAAATCAAGTTAAGTCACTCAAACAAAAGCAAAACATTAACAAGGAGCAAGTATTGGTCATGTGATGAATTTAACTTCAAAAATCATGATGAACAAGTAATTTCAACTCAATTCACTCAATTCAATGCACTTACATAATTGGTCCTAGTGGTACAAACAAAGCTTGAGTATTCAAACCCACTAGGTAGTAGTAAATTAAGGCAAAGTACAAGTGCTTTGATGAAATTCAAGCAACCCTATCAACATCAAACAAATAGTTGCAATTTATTTAAGTAGCAACAAGTAAACTAAAACTAATATAAATACTAAAATAAAAATGAAACGCAATAAAGACTAAGTAAAACAAGTAGAAAAAACATGGAAAAAGCAAGAAAAGAGAGGGGTGGAGGGGCGGAAGTGCGTTAGGGCTCAAAGAAAGGTGCAATAAAAATTTTGCCCAAAACAGCACTTGTGCGTACGTACAAGTATGTGTGCGTACGCACGCCAGGCGGGACGGGGTGGGTGTGCGCTCGCACCAAGCGTGTGAGTGCTCCGGACAGAAAGGGAGTCAAGACGTGTGCGTATGCACCCATGTATGCGCACGCATAGGACATTTTTTTTTCAAGCAAGGATCATGTGTGCATGCACATAGTGGACTGTGCGTACGCACAGGGGCGAAAAGGGTAGGTGTGCATGCACACAGGCTGAGCCAGCGCTCCCAACAGAGGGGCTGTAACTTGGCGTGCGGACGCACAAGCTTGTGCGGCCGCACAGAGAGCGCGAAAAGAAGGTTGCCTGCGTACGCACAACAGTGTGCGCACACACAAAGTGCAAGATCATAGGGATGCGCGCGCCCAAGGGGTGCGAACGCTCCAAACAGAGGGCATATCGGCTAGTGTGCGTACGCACAGGTTGGTGCGTACGCACAGTGTGCTGAATATTGTTGTGTGCGTGCGCACAAGGGTGTGCGGACGCACATATGTCCTATTTTTCAAAAAATTTCCTTTAAAATCTAAGGTGCCAAGCCTTAACTCATCCAAAATTCAACCCCAAAACATCCAAAAATCCATAAATGCATGATCTATATGATAATTAACTTACCAACTCAAAATTAAACTAACCTAAGCTAAGCCAAGATAAGCTAAAATGCAAGAAATCAAAACTATAAACAAAGAGAAAAAGTAAGAAAGATGTTACCATGGTAGGGTGTCTCCCACCTAGCACTTTGGTTTATAGTCCTAAGTTGGACTTTTTGAGGAGACTCTTGTTAGGGTGGCTTGTGCTTCCACTCCTCTTTGAATCTCCATCCAAGCTTGCACTTCATAGGTCTTCCGGGATCCCATGTTCTAGTTTCCCGGTCACCTTCTTGTTGATCTTTATGCTTCAAGCCGGATGGACAAGCTCTCAAATAACCCTTGAAGCCACCCAACATTCTTTGGAAATCACCCAATTATGCATCACACCATGCTTGGACGCCAATTCTTGAATTGATTTTCTTAAAGATCCTTGGACTCCTTTGGCAACCAATATTCCTTCTTCCACCATGTACCCACCCAAGAAAGACCTTGCGTTGGTAATCCGTCTCCAAGATGGCATATTGATGGGGACCAATAAAGCTCATTGGTGAAATTGTCAACCACTCAATGTGTTCTTGGAACGGAGTTACTTCCTCACTAACTTCCTCTTCCCCATCACTCAAATCATAACAAGGAGGTTGTGATAAGTCTACCTCCATGTCTCTCTCAAACTCAATGGGAAGAGGCTCATTAGGATCATCAAGGGGATTGATCAAGGAGGACAAAAAATCATGAATGATGGAATCCTTATCTTGATCAACCTCCCTCAATTCCTCCTTTCTCTCCTTTGGTTCACATACTTCCCTTTCTTCCTCTAGTTGCACTTCAAGCTCTAACCCATCTTCTTTCCCTTGTGGCTCCATGCTCTCCTTTTCACTACAAGCCTTAGTTAATCCCTCATATTCCTCAAGAGGAATGCCTTGATCGGATCAGCGTAGGAGGATTAAGCGGTTTACCGCTTCACCTATGGTGGCCATGAACTCCCGTTGTGTCCTTCAGAATCTTTCTTGCTCTTGGAGAAAGGCTTGAAGGTCTTGATAGTCTTAGGTAAAGGGTGGAAAAGCTTCATAATTAGGTAAGAGGGAAGGTTCGTTGGTTGGGAAGAAGGTTGTATATGTGTGAGGTAGTTCATGTTGATGAGTATCTTGAGGTGGTGTGTAAGAAGGTGTATGGTGATGGTGGTATGGTGATTGAAATTATGGTGATTGAGGGTTGTGTTGAGGGTAGGGGTCATAGGTATATGGTGGTGGAGGTGTATAATCATAGTGAAATCCACCATATCCTTGGGTTGGATATGCATATTGGGGAGGGTATAGTTCATTGTAATATGGAGGAGGTTGATCCTCCTAAAATTGATGCTCCAATCCCACGATGCAATCCAAATTGAAGTTATCAAACCCTACAAAATGATCACAACCAAACTCCAAACCAAGAGGGTGATAACTCATAGAGAAAATTGGAAATAAAAGCTAAAGACATCAATTAACAAAAGAAGCAAAAATCATAATTATCAACAAAAGCAAAGAAACAACCAAAAAGCATGTATTCACACTATGGACATATTTACAACAACAAAAAAAAGTACTCATGACGCTAGCTCCCCGGCAACGGTGCCAATTTGATAGAGAAGATTTATGCCAATTCGGAAAACTAGATAAAGTAATTCCGTTGTGAGTATAGTCCAAACCGTCAATGGATCCTCTCAATCAAAATTCAATTCAAGATAATGTCACAATTCAAAGCAAATGTAAACCGATAGTATTTAGTCTCTCGGGTCATTATCCCTAGGAACTAATGCCAATGAGCGCACATAGTTTTGGTTGTGAGAAAGCAAAGGGGTTTTCAATGATTGAAGTAAGAAATAAAGGAATTAAAGAACAAGGCAAAATCACAATTAATAAACTAATAAAGGAATAAGAGAACTATGTATGCAATATAAACAAGTAAGACTATAAAGTGATGAAAATGTGATTTAAAACATAAATGAAACCTTGACTTAGGATGAGTTATGAAATCCCTTCCTTGCCATAACCACAACTATGATAATTAAGATAGATTAATCTCACTAAGTCAACCCTTAACATCGAAGAGTAAGTCAAGTGAGCATAATTGTTATTAATCCACAAATCCTAGCTAACTTACTAATTACTTTAGTAAAAAGCTAGCGTTAGTGGAAACAATAACAACTAACAACCCAAGAATTATCACTAAATGTTGGACATTATGGCTCTAGTAATCCATAAACTTATTTTCCCCAAGCCAAGGGGTGGAAATTACCCCATAATCAAAATTGGCATTTCATCAAACACATAGAGGGCATAAACCTAAAACATGGCAAAATTGGGAACATGGTAAAAGCTATGAACCATAAATGATCAAAATCAATAAAAGAAACTTAACAAACAAATAAAAGCCATCAAACATCAAATTAAACAACTAGAAATCAAAATTGCAAGACAATGTAAATGTTGACAAAGGAAGGTAAAAATAGAAGTAAGTGTAGAACAAGTGTAGTAATTAAAAGAGACAATTAAAGAAATACTTACAATGTAAATTGCAAAATCCAAAAGCAAGACTTGAAATATAAAATTCTACAAAACCTAATTGAAACCCTAAGAGAACAAAACTTAAAACTGCACTACTCCTACTCCTACTTTGTGTTTTCCCTATTCTAAGATGGCTCCCTAAGCTAATGCCTTCATATGAGATGTTGCCCCCCTTGATATAGCCTTTGATTTCAGCCTCAAGCCCTCAGAAATGGGCCTAAAAGAGCCTTAAACTGTGAGTGCACGTGCAATTTTAATGAAGGCACACACAGATATGTGCGTCCGCACACTTAGCTGAAAATCCTCCTGTGCGTACTGGTACACGAAATTGCAATCACACTTTTGCACCTCCGCACAACTAACCATCAAGTGCACTGGGTCGTCTAAGTAATAAAACCTTACGCGAGTAAGTGTCAATCCTACAGAGATTGTCGGATTGTAGCAAGATGTGGTCATCTTGTAAATCTCAGTCAGGCGGATTCAAATGGTTATGAGGTATTGATAATTAAAAGGTAAATAAAAGGGAAAATAACATAAAGATACTTATGTAATTCATTGGTGGGAATTTCAAATAAGCGTTTGGAGATGCTTTGTTGCTTCTGAACCTATGGTTTCCTATTGTCTTCATCCAATCATGCATCCTCCCTTCCATTGTATGATCCTCTCAGTGAAAATGGTCCGGATAAGGTTTCTGTATGGCTAATTAACTGTCGGATTTCTCATCTCGGATGAAAAATACCAGGCACAGCTACCGCATGGCTAATCATCTATCGGTTCTCACTTGTGTCGAAATAGGATCTCTCTATCCTTTTGCACATTGTCATTGCACCCAACAGTCATGAGTTTGAAGCTTGTCACAGTCATCCCCTCCCAGATCCTACATGGAATACCATAGACAAGGTTTAGACTTTCCGAATCTCAGGAATGTTGCCAATTGTTTCTAGCCTATACCACGAAGGTTCTAACCACGTGGACTCGGTCCGTGGATCAGAAACCCAAAAGATTATACTCCAGCTGTCGTCTAATGACTATGTTGAACATCATGTAGACCGCTTGTGGTTGTCAGGCACGCAGATCTTGGTTAAGCGAGTAATGAAGATAGTGGGTGATTGTCACGGGTCACCCCCTTCATTCTGACTTAACTGAATTAAGTACGAGAGTATATCTTGGAGAAAAAGTAGGCGTGAATTGAAAGAGAAACAATAATACTTGCATTAGTTCATGAAGAACAGATGAGCTCCTCACCTTAATCTATGAGGTGTAGAAACTCCACCGTAGAAAATACATAAGAGAAGAAGGTCTAAGCATGGCCGAATGGCCAGCCTCCCAAGTGGCATAAGATAATTCTCAAAAGCTGCCAGCCTCCTAAAATTGATCCCAAGATCAAAAGATGATCCAAAGATGTTCCAAAAGATCAAAGACCTCATAATACATTAGTAGAAAGTGCTATTTATACTAAACTAGTAAACTAGGTTTACAGAAAATGAGTAACTAAGTGCAGATAGTGCAGAAATCCACTTCCGGGGTCCACTTGGTGTGTGCTTGGGCTGAGCTTTGAAGCTTTCACGTGCATAGGCCATCCTTGGAGTTAAATGCCAGCTTGGATGCCAGTTTGGGCGTTTAACTCCAGTTCTGGTGCCAGTTCTGGCTTTTTATGCCAGAAAAAGGTCTCTGGTGGGCGTTTGGACGCCAGTTTGGGCCATCAAATCTCGAGCAAAGTATGAACTATTATACCTTTCTGGAAAGCCCAAGATGTCTACTTTCCAACGCAATTTCGAGCATGCCAATTGGGCTTCTGTAGCTGTAGAAAATCTACTTCGAGTTCAGGAGGGTCAGAATCCAACAGCATCTGCAGTCCTTTCTCAGCCTTTGAATCAGATTTTTGCTCAGGTCCCTCAATTTTAGCCAGAAAATACCTGAAATCACAAAAAAACACACAAACTCATAGTAAAGTCCAGAAATGTGATTTTTGCATAAAAAACTAATAAAAATATACTAAAAAGTAACTAGAACATACTAAAAACTACCTAAAAACAATGCCAAAAAGCGTATAAATTATCCGCTCATCACAACACCAAACTTAAATTGTTGCTTGTCCCCAAGAAACCAAAAACAAAATAGGATAAAAAGAAGAGAATATACAATAAATTCCAAAACATCAATGAGGCTTAGTTCCAATTAGATGAGTGGGACTAGTAGCTTTTTGCTTCTGAACAGTTTTGGCATCTCACTTTATCCTTTGAAGTTCAGAATGATTGGCATCCATAGGAACTCAGAATTCAGATAATGTTATTGATTCTCCTAGTTTAGTATGTTGATTCTTGAACACAGCTACTTATGAGTCTTGGTCGTGACCCTAAGCATCTTGTTTTCCAGTATTACCACCGGATACATAAATGCCATAGACACAAAACTGGGTGAACCTTTTCAGATTGAGACTCAGCTTTGCTAGAGTCCCTAGTTAGAGGTGTCCAGAGTTCTTAAGCACATTCTTTTACTTTGGATCACAACTTTAACCACTCAGTCCAAGCTTTTCACTTGGACCTTCATGACACAAGCACATGGTTAGGGACAGCTTGATTTAGCCGCTTAAGCCAAGATTTTATTCCTTTGGACCCTCCTATCCGCTGATGCTCAAAACCTTGGATCCTCTTTACCTTTGCCTTTTGGTTTAAAGGGCCATTGGCTTTTTCTGCTTGCTTTTTCTTTTTCTTTCTTTTTCTCTATTTTTCGCCCTTTTTTTGCAAGCTTTGTGTTTTTTACTGCTTTTTCTTACTTCAAGAATCAATTTTATAATTTTTTAGATTATTAATAACATTTCTCATTTTTCATTATTCTTTCAAGAGCCAACAATTTTAACATTCATAAACTTCACTATAAAAAGTATGCATTGTTCAAGCATTCATTCAGAAAATAAAAAGTATTGCCACTACATCAAAATAATTAAACTAATTTCAAGATAGAATTCGAAATTCATGTACTTTTTGTTCTTTTGCAAATAGAAATATTTTTCTTTTAAGAAAGGTGAATGATTCATGGAACACTCATAGCTTTAAGACATAGACACTAAACACTAATGATCATGTAATGAAGACACAAACATAAACAAAACATAAAGCATAAAAAATGAAAAACAGAAAAATAAGAACAAGGAAATTAAAAACGGGTCCACCTTAGTGACGGCGGCTAGTTCTTCCTCTTGAAGATCCTATGGAGTGCTTGAGCTCCTCAATATCTCTTCCTTGCCTTTGTTGCTTCTCCCTCATGGCTCTTTGGTCCTCTCTAATTTCAAGGAGGATAATGGAGTGCTCTTGGTGCTCCATCCTTAGTTGCTCCATGTTGGAACTCAAATCTCCTAAAGAGGTGTTGAGTTGATCCCAATAGTTGTGTGGAGGAAAATGCATCCCTTGAGGCATCTCAGGGATTTCTTGATGAGAGACTTCCTCATGCTCTTATTGAGGTCCACGAGTTGGCTCCCTTGTTTGCTCCATCCTCTTTTTAGTGATGGGCTTGTCCTCTTCAATGAGGATGTCTTCCTCTATGACAATTCTGGCTGAATTGCATAGGTGACAGATGAGATGAGAAAAGGCTAAGCTTGCCAAAGTGGAGGGTTTGTCAGCCACCTTATATAGTTCTAGAGGTATGATCTCATGAACTTCCACTTCCTTTCCAATCATGATACTATGGATCATGATAGCCCGGTCCACAGTTACTTCGGACCGATTGCTAGTAGGAATGATAAAGCATTGGATGAATTCTAACCATCCTCTAGCCATGGGTTTGAGGTCAAGCCTTCTCAATTGAACCGGCTTGCCTTTGGAGTGTCTCTTCTATTGGGCTCCTTCAACACAAATGTCAATGAGGACTTGGTCTAACCTTTGATCAAATTTGACCCTTCTTGTGAAAGGATTAAGATCTCCTTGCATCATTGGCAAGTTGAATGCCAACCTCACAGTTTCCGGACTGAAATCTAAGTATTTCCCCCAAACCACTGTAAGCCTATTCTTTGGGTTCGAGTTCACACTTTGATCAAGGTTCTTAGTGATCTATGCATTAGCATAGAACTCTTGAACCATTAAGATTCTGACTTGTTGGATGGGGTTGGTGAGAACTTCCCAACCTCTTCTTCGAATCTCTCATCGGATCTCTGGATATTCGTTCTTTTTGAGCTTGAAGGGGACTTCGGGGATCACCTTTTTCTTGTCCACAACTTCATAGAAGTGGTCTTAATGGACTTTTGAGATGAATCTCTCCATCTCCCATGACTCGGAGGTGGAAGCAACTTCCTTCCCTTTCCTCTTTCTAGAGGTTTCTCCGGCCTTAGGTGCCATTAATGGTTATGGAAAAATAAAAAGCAGAGCTTTTTCCCACACCAATCTTAAAAGGTTTGCTCGTCCTCGAGGAAAAGAAGAAAGAAAGGAGGAGAAGAAGAAGAAGAAATAGAGGAGATAGAAGGGGGTGAGTGGTTCGGCCAAGGGGGTAAGGAAGTGTTCGTGATGTGTGAAAAAGAAGGAGTAAGGAGGGGTATTTATAGGGTAAGGGGGAGAAGGAATTCGTGTAATAGGGGTTGGGTTTGGGAGGAAATTGGTTTGAATTTGAGTGGGTGAGGGTAGGTGAGTTGTATGATGGGAAATAGTGGATGGATGTGAGTGGTGAAGAGATTATGGGGAAGAGGGTAGGATTTGGTAGGTGAATGGTGTTTGGAGAAGAGTGTTATAGAAAGGTGTGAAGAGAAATGAGAGTGAGTTGGGGTAGGTAGGGATCCTGTGGGGTCCACAGATCTTGAGGTGTCAAGGATGTCTCATTCCTGCACCTTTCTGGCGTTTAAACGCCCTCTGTGTGGCATTTCTGGCATTAAACGGCAGGCTAATGCCCCTTTTTGGCGTTAAACACCAGTCTGGCTGCTAGTTCTGGCATTTAACGCCCAAAATGCTGCCAGACTACGCGTTAAATGCCCATTCTGCTATCCTTACTGGTGTTTAACGCCAGCCAGACACCAGACATCCTTTTCTGGCGTTAAACTCCAGTCTGGCTGCCATTTCTGGCATTTAACGCCCAGAATGCTGCCAGACTGAGCGTTAAACACCCATTCTGCTATCCTTACTGGCGTTTAAACGTGAGTAAGCTCGTCCTCCAGGGTGTGCTATTTTTTTATGCTGTTTTTGATTCCTACTTTAATTCTGCAGCTATTTTTGTGACTCCACATGATCATCAACCTAAAGAAGACATATAATAACAATGGAAAATAAAACGAAAGAGTAATTAATATAGAATAATAAAATTGGGTTGCCTCCCAATAAGTACTTCTTTAATGTCAATAGCTTGACAAGAAGCTCTTACAGAGCTTCACAGGTGCCCAGAGCATGATTGTGGCCTCCCAACACCAAACTTAGAAGTTGAGTGTAGGGGCTCTGTCTGACTCTGTATTGAGAGAAGCTTTTCATGCTTCTTCTCCATGTTTACAGAAGAAGATCCTTGAGGCTTAAACACAAGGTAGTCCTCATTCAATTGAAGGACTAACTCTCCTATGTCCACATCATCACAGCCCTTGCTGTGGCTAGGAAGGGTCTTCCAAGGATGATGGATTCATCCTCATCCCTCCCAGTGTCTAGGATTATAAAGTCAGCAGGGACATAAAGGCCTTCAACCTTCACTAAGACATCCTCTATAAGTCCATAAGCCTGTTTCATTGATTTGTCTGCCATCTCTATTGAGATTCTTGCAGCTTGTACCTCAAAAATTCCTAGTTTCTCCATTACAGAGAATGGCATGAGGTTGATACCTGACCCCAGGTCACACAAAGCCTTTTCAAAGTTCATGATGCCTATGGTGCAAGGTATTAAGAACTTTCCGGAATCCGGTTTCTTTTGAGGCAATGTCTGCTGCATCTATGTATTCAGTTCATTGATGAGAAATGGAGGTTCATCCTCCCAAGTCTTATTACCAAATAACTTTGCATTCAGCTTCATGATTGCTCCTAGATACTAAGCAACTTGCTCTTCAACAGTATCTTTGATAAACCACTATTTTATGGTTTATAATGTGTTTAATCGTGTGGTTTTATCATGGTCTTTGCCCACTTATTCATATAATTAGCATGTATTTATATTTCCTTCCTAAAATTATTACATGATTGAAAACATGCTTCTTTGGTCTTAATTTAGCTAATATTAATCCTCTCTTATGACCATTTGATGCCTTGATCAATGTGTTAAGTGTTTCAGGCTTTATAGGGCATGAATGAGTGAAAGATTGGGAAGGAAGCTTGCAAAAATGGAAGGACCACAAGAAATTGAGGAGATGATCAGCGAGACGTGACGCGTACGCGTCAGTGATGCGACCGCGCGGAAGAAAGGAATTCGCAGTGACGCGGCCGCATGAGTGACGCGGATGTGCGGATTGGAAAAGCAGAAGCGATGCGGAGGCATGGACGACGCGCCCGCATGGAAAAGAAAAACGCCGAATGACGCGTCCGCGTGAATGACGCGTCCGCGTGACGTGCGCGATCTGCAGAATTTCAAAAGTTGTTGGCAGAGATTCTGGGCCGGATTTCAACCCAGTTTTTGGCCCAGAAACACAGATTAAAGTCAGGGAACATGCAGAGACTCATCAGGCTATTCATAATTCACAATTTTAGGTTTTAGATGTAGTTTCTAGAGAGAGAGGCTCTTTCCTCTCTCTTAGGATTTAGGATTAGGATTTTTAGAAATTAGGATTTATCTCATCTTCATCAGGTTCAATAATTTATGTTTCTTTTCTACTTTTATTTACTCTGATATTTTTATTTGTGTTTGATTGATGTTGCCCAATTGGCTGATGATATTGTCCATGTTAGAATTGACATTTTTTATTTAATATAATTTGAGGTATTTCAGACTTATATGTTATGGATGCTTTGGCTTTATCCAATTTATTTTCATTCAAGTAGATTTTATTCCCTTTTGGTTTTGGTTAAGAAATCAGTAACTCTTGAGTTATCAAACTCAACATGATCGATAACTGTTATCTTTGCCAATTAGCTTGA
This sequence comes from Arachis hypogaea, assembly GCF_003086295.3. Lineage (NCBI taxonomy): Eukaryota > Viridiplantae > Streptophyta > Magnoliopsida > Fabales > Fabaceae > Arachis > Arachis hypogaea. The sequence goes on from NC_092038.1 coordinate 45,936,503, forward strand.
ACTTCTATAATCCCAATCTTTTTCTAGAAATTAACTAGGATTTGAGGATCAAACTAATTAGCCGCTTGACCTTCCTTTGCAACAGCAGAGGTTAACTAAGTGGAATTAAGATTCAACTTTCGTCATCATTGATAAGGATAACTAGGATAGGACTTCCAATTTCTCGTACCTTGCCAAGAGTTTATTTTACAGTCATTTATTTATTTTATTCGTCATTTATCATATTTGCTCCTCGTTCTTAAAACCCCCACTTTACAAAACTCATAACCAATAATAAGAACATACCTCCCTGCAATTCCTTGAGAAGACGACCCGAGGTTTAAATACTTCGGTTATCAATTTATTTAGGGGTTTGTTACTTGTGACAACCAAAACGTTTGTAAAAAAGGTTGATTGCTTGGTTTAGTAACTATACTTACAACGAGAGTTTACTATAACTTCTAAACCATCAATCTTCAGTTCTTCAGTCTTCGTCCTCTTCAGAGCTCATGAATGGCAAAGGTAAGTTTAGTGAAATTTCTATGGTCTCTATATGAGCCTCGAATTCCTCTGGTTCCTCAATAAGGAACTTATTATTGGTCAGTGAACGTCCCTTAAGGTCTTCCTCACTGGGAATCACTGCCTTTTCACTCTCTCCAGGTTTGGCCATTTTGGTTATAGTTATGGCCTTGCACTCTCTTTTGGGATTCTCTTCTGTATTGCTTGGGAGAGTACTAGGAGGAGTTTCAGTAACTCTTTTAGTCAGGTGACCCACTTGTGCCTCCAAATTTCTTATGGAGGACCTTATTTCATTCATGAAACTAAGAGTGATCTTAGATAGATCAGAGACTATGTTTGCTAAGCCAGAGAAGCTTTGCTCAAAATTCTCTGTCTATTGCTGAGAAGATGATGGAGAAGGTTTGCTATTGCCAAACTTATTTCTCCCACCATTATTGTTGTTGAAGCCTTGTTGAGGCTTCTGTTGATCCTTCCATGAGAAATTTGGATGATTCCTCTATGAAGGATTATAGGTATTTCCATAGGATTCTCCAATGTAATTCACCTCTTCTGTTGCAGGATTCTCATGGTTATAGGATTCTCCTTCAGATGAGGCTTCTTTAGCTCTACCGGATGTAGTTTGCAATCCAGTGAGATTTTGAGAAATCATATTGACTTGCTGAGTCAATATTTTTTTCTAAGCCAATATGGCATTCAGAGTATCAATCTCAATAACTCCCTTTTTCCGAGTCATCCCATTCTTCATAGGATTTATTTCAGAAGTGTACATGAACTGGTTATTTGCAACCATCTCAAGGAGTTCCTAGGCTTCTGCAGGGTTTTCAGATGAAGAGATCCACCAGTAGAATGGTCTAATGATATCTTGGACAATTCAGACAGACCATCATAGAATATACATATGATGCTCCATTCTGGAAGCATGTCAGAAGAACACCTCTTGGTTAATTATTTGTATCTTTCCCAAGCTTCATAGAGGGATTCACCTTCCTTCTGTTTGAAGGTTTGGACGTCCACTCTAAGCTTGCTCAGCTTTTGAGGTAGAAGAATATGGTCAAGAAAGCATTGACCAACTTGTCCTAAGAGTTCAGGCTTTCTTTAGGTTGTGAGTCCAACTATGTTCTAGCTCTGTCTCTCACAGCAAAGGGGAAAAGCATAAGTCTGTAGACCTTGGGATCAACCCCATTGGTCTTAACAGTATCACAGATCTGCAAGAATTCATCTAAGAATTGATGAGGATCTTCCGATGGAAGTCCATGAAACTTGTAATTCTGCTGCATTAGAGAAACTAATTGAGGCTTAAGCTCAAAGTTGTTTGCTCCAATGGCAGAAATTGAGATGCTTCTTCCATAGAAGTTGGAAGTTGGTGCAGCATAGTCACCAAGCATCTTCCTTGCATCTCTGGTATTATTATGGGTTCGGCTGCCATGTTTTCTTCTTTTTCGTAATTATCTGTAAGGTCCTCTCTGGAGTGTTGTGCTTTAGCTTCTCTTAGCTTCTTCTTTATAGTCCTTTTAGGTTCAGGATCAGCTTCAACAAGAATTTTTTATCCCTGTTTCTGCTCATGTGAAAAAGAAGAGAACAAAAAAGAGTAGTGGAATCATCTATGTCACAGTATAGAGATTCCTTGATGTGTCAGAAGAATAGAAGAATAGAGGAATGAGGTAGATAGAGAATAAGAAGAATTTGAACACAGAGGGAGAGAGAGGGTTCAAATTATAAGTAAAAGAGAAGTGTTAGCAAGTAAATAGAAAGATATAATGGAGAGAGTATTCGAAAATTAAAACTAAAACAATTAGTTAATTAAAAAGATTTTTGAAAAAGTGGTTAGTGATTTTCAAAAATTGGAAGTGAAACAGTGGTTAGGTGGTTTTAAAAAAGATAAGAAACAGTAATTAGTTGAAAAAGATTTGAAAATAATTTTGAAAAGATAAGAAGTTAGAAAAAAAGATTTTGAAATCAAAATAAAAAGATATGATTGAAAAAGATTTTATTTTAAGAAAAGATATGATTGAAAAGATATGATTGAAAAAGATTTGATTTTTAAAATTGATGACTTGACTAACAAGAAATTAAAAGATATGATTCTAAAATTCAAAGGTTGAACCTTTCTTAACAAGAAAGTAACAAACTTGCAACTTTTTTGAATCAAAACATTAATTGTTAGCATGAATTTTTGAAAATGTGGAAAGATGAGATTTAAAATTATGATTTAAAACATGAAAAATTGAAAAAAAAATTGAATTGTAAATGAAATTACCTCCCTTGTGTCATCCTGGCGTTAAACGCCTAGAATGATATCCATTTTGGCATTTAACGCCCATGTGGCTGCCTCTTTGGGCGTTTAACGCCCAGCCAGATACCCTGGCTGGCGTTAAACGCCAGGAATCCTTCCTTACTGGGCGTTTTTCCAAACGCTCAGAATGCTACCCATTCTGGCGTTAAACGCCCAGAATGCTGCCCATTCTGGCGTTTAACGCCCAGAATTATAGCTTTACTGGCGTTAAACGCCTAGAATGATAGCCATTCTGGCATTTAATGCCCAAAGTGCCTCTTTACTGGTGTTTTAACGCCAGTGAGCTCTTTTTCTCCGTGATTCTTCTGCTTTATGTTCTAAATCTTCATTTCTTTATGTATTATTTACTTGAAAAGATATATATTTTTTACTTTTTGAATTTTTAATGAAGAGAGAGAAAAACAACAAAATGAAATAAAACATAAAAATGCAAGATCAAAACAAGTAATGCATGCAAGGACACTTTGAATGTCAAGATGAACACCAAGAACACTTTGAAGATCATGATGAACATCATGAACATATTTTTGAAAATTTTTGAGAAAAGAAAGACATGCAAGACACCAAACATAGAAATTTTGAATGTTTAGACACTATGAAGTCGAAAATGCATATGAAAAACAACATAAAACACAAAACAAGAAAATCATGAGATTGAACAAAGGAAATCATCAAGAACAACTTGAAGATCACAGAAGAACACAATGCATTTTTTTCGAAATCTTAAGAAAATTAGAAACATGCAATTGCCACCAAATTTAAAATTTGACACTAGACTCAAACAGAAAACACAAAATATTTTTTATTTTTATGATTTTATTAAATTTTTTTGTATTTTTCGAAAATAAAAACAAAATGCTTAAACATAAAATAAAATTACCCAATCTAAGCAACAAGATGAACCGTCAGTTGTCCAAACTCGAACAATCCCCGGCAACGGAGCCAAAAACTTGGTGCACGAAATTGTAATCACACTTTTACAACTCCGCACAACTAACCAGCATGTGCACTAGGTCGTCCAAGTAATAAAACCTTACGCGAGTAAGGGTCGATCCCATAAAGATTGTCGGCTTGAAGCAAGCTATGGTCATCTTGTAAATCTCAGTCAGGCAGATTCAAATGGTTGAGGTATTGATAATTAAAAGGTAAATAAAACAGAAAATAACATAGAGATACTTATGTAATTCATTGGTGGGAATTTCAGATAAGCGTTTGGAGATGCTTTGTTGCTTCTGAACCTCTGCTTTCCTTTTGTCTTCATCCAATCATGCATCCTTCTTTCCATGGCAAGCTGTATGATCCTTTCAGTGAAAATGGTCCGGCTACGATTTTTATACGGCTAATCAACTGTTAAATTTCTCGTCTTGGATGAAAAATACCAGGCAAAGCTACCGCATGGCTAATCATCTGTTGGTTCCTACTTGTGTCGGAATAGGATCTCTCTATCCTTTTGCACACTGTCACTGCACCCAACAGTCAGAAATTTGAAGCTCATCACAGTCATTCCGTCCCAGATCCTACTCGGAATACCACAGACAAGGTTTAGACTTTTCGGATCTCAGGAATGTTGCCAATTATTTCTAGCCTATACCACGAAGGTGCTAACCACGCGGACTCGGTCCGTGGATCAGAGATCCAAAAGATTATACTCCAACTGTCGTCCAATGACTACGTTGAACATCATATAGACCGCTTGTGGTTGTCAGGCACGCGGATCTTGGTTAAGCGAGTAATGAAGATAGTGGGTGATTGTCAAGAGTCACCCCCTTCATTCTGACTTAACTGAATTAAGTATGAGAGTATATCTTGGAGAAGAAGTAGGCGTGAATTGAAAGAGAAACAATAATACTTGCATTAGTTCATAAAGAACAGAAGAGCTCCTCACCTTAATCTATGAGGTGTAGAGACTCCACCGTAGAAAATACATAAGAGAAGAAGGTCTAGGCATGGCCGAATGGCCAGCCTCCCAAGTGGCATAAGATAATTCCCAAAAGCTGCCAGCCTCCTAAAAGTGATCCCAAGATCAAAAGATGATCCAAAGATGTTCCAAAAGATCAAAGACCTCCTAATACATTAGTAGAAAGTGTTATTTATACTAAACTAGTAAACTAGGTTTACAGAAAATGAGTAACTAAGAGCAGATAGTGCAGAAATCCACTTCTGGGGCCCACTTGGTGTGTGCTTGGGCTGAGCTTTGAAGCTTTCACGTGCATAGGCCTTCCTTGGAGTTAAACGCCAGCTTGGATGCCTGTTTGGGCGTTTAACTCCAGTTCTGGTGCCAGTTTCGGCGTTTTACGCTAGAAAAAGGTTTCTGGTGGGCGTTTGGACACCAGTTTGGGCCATCAAAGCTCAGGCAAAGTATGAACTATTATCCATTGCTGGAAAGCCCAAGATGTCTACTTTCTAATGCAATTAAGAGCGCCCTAATTGGGCTTCTGTAGCTCTAGAAAATCCACTTCGAGTGCAGGAGGGTCAGAATCCAACAGCATCTGTAGTCCTTTCTCAGCCTCTGAATCAGATTTTTGCTCAGGTCCCTCAATTTCAACCAAAAAATACCTGAAATCACAAAAAAACACAGAAACTCATAGTAAAGTCCAGAAAATGTGATTTTTGCATAAAAACTAATAAAAATATACTAAAAAGTAACTAGAACATACTAAAAACTACCTAAAAACAATACCAAAAAGCGTATAAATTATCCGCTCATCACGTACGCACAGGCACTTGTGCGCACGCACACGTCACTGTGTGTGCTTTTCCTTGTTTTCTTCATGTGTTCTCCCTTGTACATGCTTTCTTCCACTTTTGGCCATCCATTCTCGCCTCTAAGGCCAGAAATTACTCAACAAACATGTCATGACATCGAATGGAATAAAAGTGGAATTAAATTGCTCATTTCAAGCACAAAATTGCATGTTTTCACATTTAAGATCAAATTAGGGACCAAACACAAAAGTATGCTATTTTGGTGCTTAAGTGTAGGTTATTGTGATGATATCCACTCAAATTCAAGCTAAAATATATCGGAAAATACGGACTCATCATTGGTCTTTAATTTAGAATGCGATTGCCAAGGGAACTATTGGTGTTCTATTTAGTTTTCTATGACTTGCAAGGAGTGTCTTAGTCATAAATTATTTATCTATTTAATTTTATACATCTATGTAGAAGAAGATAATTTTTCATTATTTTAGCCTTTCCATTATTAATCAAGCATGTGAAGAGCATGTTGCTTTATGGCCCACCTGGAACTGGAAAGACTCTTATGGCACGACAAATTGGGAAAATTCTGAATGAGAAGGAACCAAAGGTTTACTCCTTGTACTTGAGTAATAAATTGCTCCTGATACAATTGGAAGCAATATAGTTTACGATGTTGTTGCTGCTCACGTCCTACTGTTTTACACTATGTAGTTTATGATGTTGATATTGCTCATGTCTTACTGTTTTACACTGTGTTGTCAGGGGAAAAAACTTATGGTTATTGGTACAACAAGCGAATTTACTCTCTTGGACTCGATTGAATTTTGTGATACTTTCTCTGCCACTTACCATGTTCCTACCTTGAACACAAATGACGCCAAGAAGGTAAACATGTTTTGTTTTTAACATTGTGGCATTATGTGACTCGAGCTATTTATAGGCTATTGACATGTGCACCAAAAAAGTTTCAAATGTTGCCTGATATTATTAAAGTTATTCTATTCTTTAGATAACAAGTCAGTTGTTTCATTTGTTGAAATTTAAGTGATCGCCTCACTTATGACTTAACAACTATCTTTTCTGTTAAGTCTTATTTTATATCCTCTTTAAAATTTCAGGTCCTAGAACAGTTGAATAATCATTTGCTCATGAAGATATTGATGCTACTGTAGAGGCAATGAATGATGTGAGTAACCCATTTCATGTTGCATTTGCTTAATTGTAGGGTTTGCTGAAGCTTGATTTTAGTAGTATATAAGGGTTATTCAATGGGAAACTAGTGGTTACAAAGAATTGATTCTAACTGGGTCTCTTGTGCGTCAAATTTTGATTTTTAGATGCCTATTAGAAAGCTGTACATGTTGATTGAGATGGCAGCACAAGGGGCTTAAGGTGGATCTGTAGAAACCATCTATTATGGTAAAGAAAAATACCCCATAAGTTACGAATGGCTGCTGATACCGAGGATTAAGGAAAGGCCGAATACCCCATATGAAATTTAGTAATAAAGGAACTTGCTGCTTAAGCCATCTGTATATCCCTCTAATTCTAGAACTAACAAAGAAAAAAAATTAAAAAAACTTAATTCATGACTGCCACTTCTTCCTTTAGCAGAGTTAGCAGACAGAATTAAGTTTGTTTGTCCCATTCAAGAATTCCTTTCTAATTTTTGCTATTATTTAGCACCTCACAAAAACTCTTGGCCTGTACAGTGTTCCACAATTGTTCAAACCTAACACCACACAAAGCCTCTGATTGAAAACAGGGATTTTCTCAGATTGTTCAAACATTCAGGAGTCAAGCATGATAGAGAATGAACTGTTGTCGTGGTGGCATTTCTCAACTCATCCCGTGTTGGATGTCCATGTAAGAATCATCCTCGGATGACATCATATTAGATCTGGTACCAAGAAAACACTCCTGGCTGATTCTGCTGTTTGTGGGAGCGGAAGAGTATCACCTTGAGTGGCATTGGAAGTTATCGTTGTCCATTTGAGTTGGTCAGAATTCGGATGCGGCATCCATCAGGTGCTGAACCCAAGTCAAGCTGGGAACAAACCAAAGATTGGGGTAAGCAAATAAGATCCCCACAAAAAGAAGGGAGCTATTGGGATATCTGAAAATTACTGCATTAAACATGAATAGGATCTTAGAATAAGACATTTAAAGTTTACCTTCATTCTCTTTAGGCTTTCATTAAATTGGATAGCTTATCCAATTGCTCTTAAGAACCTTTTTTACTGCATTCTGATTATCACTACTCAGTGTCACCCATGACTTCAATATTTCCATTATCAAATCTAGTGCCTCGACTCGTCAGAGGCGACCAGTTAATCTTGTCGGAATTCATAATTATCACGATGGTGATTATTATACAGCTTTCTAAGATTTTCAAAGGCATTTCTTTTGACCCTATACTCGATCATATTATGATTCTTCGACACGAGTGAGACTGTAATCTTCATTTGATTTCCATCATCAACCTAATAAAATAATAACATTTACACATTAGGCTTAACTACCTAAATATAAAAACAAGAATGACGAAAAAAATTAGTGTATAATATTACCTTTATGTTAAAATTATCATCTTCAAAACAAGCTATCATCCAACTTGCAACCCACACACCCATGTCATTCCTACATATTGAGCAAGATATATTAGAGTACTATATAATTGTATAAATTTCATATCAATACTACTAATTATGTGATCTTACGATCTAGCTTCAAGGGTGGGAAGGCCTTCTGGTTCTTCAAATTCAAATTGTGAAGAAATCAGATTTGGAGTGGTCTCAAAGTCATAGAATGAACGATCTTCCAATAATTTGTCTAAATAAATGGCATGTTTATGTTTATGTCAGAGTTTATTTTTTAGTCATATATCTAGATAATTACCAAAAAATGTATTTACTAATTTCAAGGTTGTCCTCTTTCGCTTGAACAGTTTCTCAATAGAAAATGGGTCTAGCAAAATGATTTGTCTTTTAACACAATCGATCACTACGAGGTACTAGTGTTCATGACCTTCATCAATAGTTTCAGGTATAGGGATAAACACCTAATCAAGAGAAAGTCATTTTAGTTATTAAAGTTATTTTATACCAATATTTGCTAATTTGAATTTAAAAATGATATAAACTTACTCTTTTTAAGTAGTCAACTTTTCTCAAATAAACATCAGTGATACAAGATGGCAAACGGCTGGGATCCAATTTTGTCTTCTCTGACATCTACTTATTTTTGCCACTTGTTTATATGCGCAATACAAATAACAACTACTAATATTATTTTAATATACACTCCTATATACTTACCGCAAAAGTTGTAGGTAAAAACCAATAACCATTTTCTCTGGTCAACTCTGTCTTCATCATATCTACTATTAAGTCTAGCACAAGAGAATCGATTGGCTTTCCTGGCATCAAGCTCCTGAATACATCTCTGCGAGCTATAAGTCCTGAAAATACTATATTCTTCTCATAGCTGCCAAAGATAAATTAATATAAATAAAAATAGCTAAACAAAGCCACAACATCGTTAAAAAATAATATTCTTATTGAGTCTACTTACTTATCCATCAATAGATTACCATACAAGTATGTTGTAATTACAAGTTCAGTATCGTCCAAACCCATCGAATTGCTATGGACAGATTCGTCTTTGCTTTCTCAATAGAGCATAGCAACAATAGATTATTCGACGTACTACCTTGTTAGTTAATAGTCTTAGAATTGGAACCAAAGACCTTAAACACCTTGGAGGGGAGCTGGCATTATTTTCCAACTGTTGAATAAAAGATTGGACTATTTGAGTCAATTGTTCAACAAAATTAGCTAATGACTTTAAAGTCACTTTGTCCTTCAATGATGGATCGGGTTCATTGTAACATAAAAAAAAAGTTAACAATGATGTTAAGATAAAGATAATAATGAGATATTTATCAAATGACAAATTAAAATTTACAATAAATAACTAAACCTAAAGCATAACAGATCATTCATCAAATTACAAATTCAAATTCACTGTAACCATATGTAACATTATAATAAAATATATAATCAATTATCAGAATTGATGGAAGCATCTAAAGAAACACATTATTAGACATATGAAACACTAAATTCAGAATTGATGGAAGCATCTAAAGAAAAATATTTATTGATATTAGGCTTAAAAAAAACCTGAAGGAGAGCCCCTGAGTAGGAAAGTATTATTGCTGGTTTTGACTCTTTTAGCTCTAAGGTGAGAGAGACCCTATTCGATTAAAGTTTGGTGATGTATTAGAGGAATGAAAACCATATTCTATTCGGTGAAGTTTGGTGATGTACTAGAGGAATGAAGACCATATTCTATTCGGTGAGGAATGAAGACCATATTAGGGTGTCAATTATCTATTATGGTGACTCTTGCAGTGACTGAGAAAGGAATGGGTGAGGAATGAGTGAGGAAACCCTAAACGTGAGGCTATTTTCTCCTCTTTTTTTTCTTGGCCCAAAACACAGGTTTTCTTTAAAAGAGTTCTTTATAACTCTAAATTAAAAACATTGCAACATAATTTCTATTTTATTCTTTTAATCGAAAATGTGAATAAATAGGCTCATTATCCAAAAATAATAGAAGACCATTGAGAATAAATTTATGAAACAAGGACAATAAAAAAATAATTAGTACGTACTTGTTCAAAATTTTAGTTGATTTTTAACAGATCTTCATGTTAGGAATAGAACTTGCCTCAACAATAACAGCTCGATTATTTTTACGCATTTTTACCATTGTAATTAGCTTATAATGTTATGTGTTTGGGAAAAAATACATAAGAATGATAAAATAGAGTTGTTATTATATATCAATTTAAGGTAAATCTATATTAAATACAAATTCAATCTAATTATTGACAATCTAATTTGTTTATAATCAACATGAATCACACAAATTATATTATTTATAAGTAAATCATATATTCATCCAAAATCAATATTATATGTAAGTAAATATTACAAATTTAAATGCTAATATTATGTAGAGTAATAAGTTAGAATAAGTTAAAATAATAATATCTATTTTAAATCATATCTAAATACAAATAATAAGTTTTCAGTTATATATGATTTAAAAAAAATATTTATTATTAAATATTATGTATTTATTATCACGTTAAATAATAAATTTAAATAATAATATCTATTATGAATAATTTTAAAATAGAAATATTAAGTTTACAATAATATATGATTTTAAAAAAATTATACATTTATTATTAGATATTATGTATTTATTATCACGTGGAATAATAAATTTGAGTAAATATACATACTATGATCTTTAAAAATAACAAGTTTATATATTTAAAAAAATTTATATATTTATTATTAAATATTATGAATTATATTATCACGTAGAATATGAGTTGGTACTATAATATCTACTATGAATGTTGTCTAAATAAAAATAATAACTTTCCAATTCAAAATTATTTTTTTTTTAAATTTATTATTAAAAAATATATATTTATTATCACATAAAATAATAAGTTTGAATAATAATATATATTTTAAATAATTTTTAAATAAAAATAACATCTACTTTGAATAGTAAATCTTTTTAAATTACAATCATAAAAGATGCACATACCTTGTAATTATATTATACAATATAAATATAAAATAATAAAATCTTTTTAAAAGATAATTTTTCAATAATAAAGAAGGAACAAATAAAATTTTATTCTATATATAAATATACTACTCAACATGTCATTAGCAAATTATATTCACATTATAATTTGAATTGTGTTGCATATATGTTTGGGTGCTTGACATGGGTAAGCGAAAAGCATCTAAACCACCTCAACATAACGAGAAAAAAAGAGACACAAGAGAGGTTAATATTAATATTTTTGATAACCAACTCTTACATAATCCATACTTCAACCATATACCTCACATACCATAATATTTTTATTTTATATACCACGGTTTTTATACTGTTGTAGTATATTCTAACCAATCTCCGATATCTATGCATCCATTGCTATACAACCTATTCCCACCATCATTTATTGTAGGTCCAACTGTCACAAATTTTTGGCCTCCTACTCTCTTGTATCTATTTCAATCTACTAATCCAAGAGATACAGATGAAATTCTTGAATTGTTAAAGTCTCCACAATATCATCAGTCTGACTCTGGTACAAATAAAAAAGCATCAAAGAATACAAGTGTACGTGATAAGAAGGTATCTGCAGCCAAGAGAAGAATTTTTTGAAATTCACGTTTCTGAAAATATGGTTGGTGTGAATACTGTCTCTATTAAAGACAAATTTTCAAAAAATAAAAAACTACATTGAAGATCTCACACAAATCTCTAACCGAGGAGTAAAAGGCACTCTTAAAAAAGAGTACACCAAGTGGATATTCTATTAGCATGCATACCCTAAACAACAAAAAGTTCGAGCACAATAAACAGAGAATTAAATGTCCATCTGTAAGTTTGCATATCACAAAAATTCGCGTCGATCATCTAAGGTTACATAACTTAGTAATCTCACCAATTTTTTTATTTTGCAGTGGATCCCGATTTTATTTTAGCCTCCTACATACATGGATTTGGATGACTTAGATATTAAAATGGAAATCTACGTATTTGTACCAAATAAAAGAAGGTTACATATCTCATTATCTATCTATTAAATCTTTAAAAATTAGTACAATATTAATGTGTTTCATGTTTGTAATGATGAGGTATTGACGACAATAAACAAATTTAGCGGAACTCATGATAAATTCAAGTCATTAATTCCCGAAGAATGGGTGCATGAGGATGTAAGTGCATAATTAAGTTACTAGCTCTAGCATACTTTCAATTCTTAATAAATTTATTAATTACCATATAGGTGTTGGATTGGTGGCTACTATGCTAACCATGCAGGAGAAAGGATTAGAATGTCAATCGCACTGGTACTTGCCAGCTGTTTTTTCAGTACGCCATGTCTTTTTCAGGCTTGTTACAATTTTTATTTATTTTATCCTATTATATAATTGGTGTCATTGACTTAGCTCATAACTATTAATTTCAGCAATTCATACTGGAATGTGATACCAAAATTGAAGTTTTGTTGAAATATTATCAAAAAGAATTCATTAAAAAGTTGATGAAGGTCTAAAAAAGGTTTCTGATTTATTGTATTTTTTTCATTGTTTAATGGCCTTTATTTTTATGAACTAATCTAGACTTTTTATTTTAATTTTTTTTGTATCGAGTAATATTCTAATACGTGAAAGTTGGTACTAGAATTTTTTACCTGTTAACGAGAACAACACACATTGGTATTTGGTTGTTTTTGATTTGTGCAATCATCAAACAATTCTACTAGACTCCCTACTAATTGTTTCAAATAAAGATGGAAAGAGATCGAGTATTGTAAAGCTGGTAAATTAACTTTTTCCATTTTCACTTTTATGACATTTTTTTAAAAGTTTCAAACATCATCCTTTATTTAATTTTTTTCTATATGAATAGGTAAAATATCTGGAAGATATGCTCAAGTATGACTCATTCTATAAATACAACACTCCATTTAGGTCAAGGATACTTGATTTTACATTTGTGGATACGCTAAAAATAGGAGAACAAGCTCCTCGCTCATAAGGAATATCTGTATTTGTGTTTTTCTCTTTGAAATATTTATCTGCATAAGCTAACCGTGTCTTATTTAACACAGTAATAATTGTGGGGTATGGGTGGCAACCTGGATGACAAACTACAGGAAGACGTATAGTTATACAATAAATGTAATTTCTTTTGCTTAAAAAAAATAGTACCTCATTTAATATAAAAAAATAAGAGGTGACAATTAAATGTAATTTCTTTTGTCTATACTCATTTTTTTTGTCTATACTTGAAAAAAATAGTACCTCATTTTTGTCTATACTTATCTACATGACAATAAATGTAATATACTCATGTAGTCATGTTTCTATCTTTAATTCAGTTATATTTGAATTTAGGTGAAACTTAATTTTCACTCTAACATTTTTATTTCTAGAACCACTTGTGTGTTGTAAGCTAGGCAAGTCCTCATATTTGGAATAATATTGAAACCTACTAGCAAAGGATAAAACTCATTCCAATAGAGATAAATTTTATGAATCTCATCAATTTAAAATCTGAAGTCACACATATCTGAATAAATGAAGGCTTCACTTTACACCCAAACTACTTCATTAAGAATTAATAAATAATTGACTCATTTTGTTCAGCGAGAAAATATCAACGATTATGGAAAATAGGAACTGTTTTCAACAAAAATCAGAGATACATGAAATAACCAAAGTTAAAATTTAGAAGTAACATCAACAATGAAACTACTATAATTTTCATTCTAACATTTACCTTCAATATCAACTAGAGTGAGACCCGCATGATACGCGAAAAGACAAAATAATTATACTTTATAATGTATTCTAGTAAATATTATATTATTTAGGATTTAGGATTCATTGTGAAAACAACAGATCAGGATTCAGGAGCATAAGTGCCCATTATTTATCAAATAAAATAAAAAACAAAAATAAAACAATGCTTCAAACAGCTTGGGAAAGCAAACACTCAACAACATTGAAAAACTTTTTGTGAACCAATTCCATGGAGCTTACTAGGAACCACAAATTCCAGTATTTTTGTTTCACTCTCCATGTAAGATCCATGCCTCATTCTCATATACTGAGAATTTGAATTGTCTCCAAGCTTCATAACCGAGTTCTTTACCGTAATAATAATGCTTCAGATTACTCCTGATTGTTGCTTTTCTTGGTTGTCTTACTCCTCTGCTTAAGAATGCAAGGTCAAACTTCAAGTTATTTAACTTCAAAAGCATACCTAATGTAATTATTAGCTTCTTGTTTGCGAATAAGGTTTTAAATTGTGAAATCATGTGTTATTGAAAGATGATATAGAATAAAAAAAGGCCTATTTTGTTTACCTCAGAAACATACATCATCTACAAGCTTGAATTAATGAATTAAAGACCTTTGTTAGCATATGAAAATGAAGGACAAAAAGAAATAATATACAAATAAGATTTTGTCACTACAATCTAAACTTTGCTTGTTCCACAACCATTCAGCCATCTGTTTTAAAGACAGATCAACATGCAACAATTTTAAAATACTATGCATAGTAATTGCACACATTGAGGGGGAAATCCTTAAGATTGATGAGAATGCATATTCACAATAAAGAGATATACTACTCAACCTCACAGATATGGCACATAAAACTGCAAGCTTTTATAATACAAGGGCAATTATGTAATATATATATATATATATATATATATATATATATATATATATATATATATATATATAAAGATAAAAAAGCAAAGGATGCATTGCACTCACACCAAACCCAAAACTCTTAAATATGGTAAAACATATACCACCGAATGGGAACTTTTAAAATGGGGACAAGATTATGATTTTTCCCGTTAAAACATTAAAATGACGGAAAACCTCAGGCACCTTTACCAAACTTATAAATCTATTTCAAGCATTACTCTAATGGGTTCATGATACTTATGTAGGGCACCCTAAAATGAATTAGTTGCAACAATAAAAACATTGAAAATGAATAGTCAAAAAGCACCAGTAAAACAATTACACTAAGAAAAATTGATAAAGTAAATAGACCTGGATTTCTGTTTTGTCTTTTTCTCTTCAATTTCAGGTCTATCAGCTTTCAGTTTCTTACTTATTTCAGTAGTAGCTCAGACTGCCGCTAACTCTGTTGTAGACTTCATGGTGGCAGCTTTATTGGCAGCCTGCTGTGTAGTCATGGTTTGTTGCATAAGCAGAGCTTGCTGTATCATCAAAGGAAGAGATGATGAAGCAAGGGAAAATAGATAGATTGAAAATAGTATCTACACACACACATTTTTATAATAACTAACTAACTTCAGAATTCTGTTTTTAAGTTAATTTCATACTCATTTGTCATGTGGGGCCATAAAACTTAGAAATATTCATATCCTCGTCTTTGTGTCACTTTATACCTATATCTCATTTTCTATTAGAGCTTTATGCCATATGTAAATACCACATTATACCTCTAAACTATTCACAAAGATGGATTGGAAAATATAGTGAATCCTTGCCCTACCAGATAGCTCGGAAGTGGACATTTCTTTGTTCTTCCTGTCCACCATGGAGGAAAATGCTGTTTTCAACAAGAAAAAAAATATTAATAAGATTGAAGGAGCTAAGAGATGTGAAGGTTGAAGAAAGGATAAAAATTCAAACAGTAGAAAAGCATGGCAACAATGTCAATGTTGGGTGTTTCTGTTTTCGTGTTCCACAATCACTATTTTGCTTCTTCCAACTTAAATCCTGCCACAATTTCTTCTTGGAAGCTTGTGGTGGCTGTTCTTAGCAACAAGAACAAGATAAGGGCCCCTTTTGAGCTGAAGCAGGGGTAGTCTCATATCTTCCACGAGTTTTCCTTTAGGCTAAGCATAGAGGTGATTGTATAGAAATTAACAACAACTAATGTAAAATTGATGCTTAAGTTTTTTATTTTGTCAAAGTTAACAACAACTAATATAAAATCACAGAAATCAAACCAAATTATATTAATTACAAAAATCACAACAATTCTTTAATAATTAAAATCACATAAATCACACAGAGAGAGTTATCGGAAGGGAGAGGCTAACGATGGTGAGAGCTTCAGTGCGACGCCATGGTGTGAGAGAGAGAGAGAGAGAGAGAGAGAGAGAGAGAGAGAGAAAAGAACACGAGAAAACTTGAGAAGATGAAGAGGGTTTCTGAAACCAAATAAAAGAACAATTTTTTTGTTTCTCAGATGTATATTTGTTTTTTATTTTTTTTACCAAAGATAGGGAGACTCAAACCCGCGACTCTAAATGAGTATGAGAGACTATGCCATTTGAGTTATAGCTCATTGACTTGTTTTGTTGTTTAAATTATTTGAAAATATAAAATTAAGATTAGTTAAATTTTAAAATTTGATTGATTTAAAAGGGTATTTTTGTCTAATTGAATAAAGTAAGGATGTTTAAGACTTTTGAAAAAGTAAATAAAAATTTATTTTTTCTTTTTATTTAATCAAAAGGGTGTTTTAATAAAAGTAGTGATATAATATATATTTTTTAAAAAAAATTAGATGCTGATGTGGAAAATAAAGGTTTAATTACTCTGTTGGTCCTTATAGTTTCGCGAAATTTTCAATTAGGTCCCTATAATTTTTTTCTTTTAATTGGATCCCTGCACCAATTTTTTTTTCAATTAGGTCTCTCTTGGTAATAAATTGGCTTAATTGTATAAGGACCCAACTTAAAAAAAAATTGGTGTAGGGACTCAAATAAAAAGAAAAAAAAGTGTAGGAACTCAATTAAAAAAAATTGGTGCAAGGACTCAATAAAAAGGAAAAAAAGTATAGGGGCCTAATTAAAAATTTTACGAAACTATAGGGACCAACAGAGTAATTAAACCAAAAATAAATTCCACATGGCTTATTATTATTTGTCCATATTTTAAACGTGTCGATACGTATAAATTTATCATCGTACTGAAGCAAACTGCATGAACCATAGTTGTTAAAATCGGATAGGACCAACCGGTTCGACTGAAAAATCAATAAACCGAATCCTGTATTAGTTCAGTTTAGTGTACTGACCGCTTAAGAAAATAAACCGATCAAAACCAACATGAACCGTTCAAACTGACACAAACCGAATCGAACCAGTCCGGTCAACAAACATAGTCAATGGTCAACCCGCGTGCGGCGTGAAGAAATTTTAAAAATGGAGTGCAAGAGATGAAAGTTGAACTTAGCTCTTCTCATATGAAGACCAAGTTAACCAACATTGCACTAATTTATTTTTTTGGTATCATTTGTGCTTTTTATAGTATATATCGCATGTTACATAATATCCTAACTAATACACACACACCAGTTCGGTCAACAAACATAGTCAATGGTCAACCCGCGTGCGGGGTGAAGAAATTTTAAAAATGGAGTGCAAGAGATGGGAGTTGAACTTAGCTCTTCTCATATGAAGACCAAGTTAACCAACATTGCACTAATTTATTTTTTTGGTATCATTTGTGCTTTTTATAGACACAGACACATTTTTTGGTATCATTTGTGCTTTTTATAGTATATATCGCATGTTACATAATATCCTAACTAATACACACACACATACACACACAA
This sequence comes from Arachis hypogaea, assembly GCF_003086295.3. Taxonomy (NCBI): domain Eukaryota; kingdom Viridiplantae; phylum Streptophyta; class Magnoliopsida; order Fabales; family Fabaceae; genus Arachis; species Arachis hypogaea. The sequence continues at coordinate 45,954,234 of NC_092038.1, forward strand.
AAACACTTAATTTAATATTTTTTATATTCAACATTTTTTAAACTAATTATTTTTAATTGAATTACAAATTAATTAATTTTAAAATAAAAAATAATAATTAATATAAAAATAAAATAAAAATTACTTATTCTGAGAAGAAAAATAAATTTATATATAACTATTTAATTATATAAAGATATTCAAACTTAAAAATTACTCATTGGATATAGTTCATAAATTGTTATTCTTATTGTGTCCAATTAAGATGCTATTATAATAGTACGGACTAAATTTATATCTATCTTTCTATTAGTTATTTATAGAATTTGAGACTTAATTGTTCTTAAAATGTTAGTAAAAATATGTATTTCAAATTTTAATTTTAGGTTTTTGACTATTTTATATTTTTATTTACATGAGACTGATTTGACTAGAGAAACCTCTTTTCCACGCAACCGTTTGATACTAGTATCGTCAATTCTGACCAGAGCCACCGGAAGCGTCAAATCTTCTTTCAACTGAGCAGATTTAGGTTCTAACACATGGCTAGCATCAGGAGTATACTTCCGAAGCTACGACACGTGAAATACGTCGTGTAGGTTCGAAAGATGGGGTAGTAAAGCCATCCAATATGCCACCGGTCCAATCCTCTCCAGGATTTGAAACGGACCAATGTACCGAGGATTCAGCATCTTCGCTTTAATTGCCCTACCTACTCCCGTGGTTGGAGTAACTTTAAGGAAAACATGGTCTCCTTTCTCAAATTCCAAGGGCTTCTGCCTCTAATCGGCATAACTTTTCTGATGACTCTGCGCAGTGAGTATCCTGTCTTGATCTCTTCAGTGGTCTCAGTTATCATCTCTGGCCCCAACAAGCCTTTCTCCCCAGCTTCATACCAGCATAGTGAAGATTGGAATTTCCTCCCATACAGAGCCTCATACGGAGCCATTCCAATGCTCGCATGGTAGCTATTATTGTACGCAAACTCCACTAGCGGCATATAGCGATCCCAGCTCACCGGCTGATCCAGAACATAAGCCCTCAACATATCTTCCAAGGTTTGGATCGTCCTCTAGGATTGACCATCTGTTTGAGGATGGTAAGATGTGCTCAAGGTTAATCGGGTTTCGAAAACTTTCTGAAATGCACCCCAAAACCTTGAGGTGAAACGAGGATTTCTATCGGAGATTATAGTAGCAGGTACACCATGAAGTCTCACAATTTCCTTTATGTATAACCGTGCTAGCTCTTCAAGGGTGTAAGTCATCCGAAGGTAAAAAGTGAGCTGACTTCGTCAGTCGGTCCACAATCACCCAGACAGCATCAAAACCGGCCCTAGTCCTTGGCAATCCCGACACAAAGTCCATCGCAATACTTTCCCACTTCCATTGCGGAACCTCTACAGGTTGAAACATCCTGGAAGGTCTCTGGTGTTCGATCTTTACTTTCTGACAGGTTAAACACTTTGAAAAATATTCCGCCACATCATTCTTCATACCCGGCCACCAAAACATTGCCTTTAGATCGTGGTACATCTTGGTACTTCTCGGGTGAATAGAGAATCCGCTTTTTGTGCTTCCTTTAAGATATCTTGCCACAAAGTGCCAACATCCGGCACAATGATCCTGCCTTAAATCTCCATAACCCATCTTGATCCTCCGACACTCTCCATTGCTTCCCTTGCTCAATGGCTGGTAACACCTTCGGTAACATGCCATCGTTTTCATGTGCCTTTAGGAGTTCGGATTTAAAATCACTTGAGATCTGTAATCTACTCAAACACAAAGTTTCAGATACTTCTTGAACACCAATGTTCAGGCTTTCGAATTCCTTGAACAACTCCTCTTCTCGAAGCATCATCCAAGTAGCATACAATGATTTCTGACTTAACGCATCCGCCACTACATTCACCTTCCCCGGATGGTAATTCAACTGAAAGTCGTAGTTTTTTAATACTTCTATCCACCTCCTCTGTCTCGTATTAAGTTCTTTCTGATCAAAGAGATATTTCAAGCTCCTGTGATCAGAAAAGACTTGGAAATTAATCCCATAGAGGTAATGCCTCCACACCTTTAGTGCAAACACAACCGCAGCGAGCTCCAAATCATGCGTAGGGTAATTAACTTCATGAGGTCTCAACTGACGTAAGGCATACGCCACCACATTACGATGCTGTATCAACACGCACCCTAGACCCTTTAGTGAGGCATCACAGAATACCTCAAAAGATTTATTTGGCTCAGGTAACACCAACATAGGCGCGGTGGTCAGCTTTTGCTTCAATGCCTGAAAACTCTCCTCACACTCAGGAGTCCAAACAAATGGCGTGTCCTTGCGGGTTAACCTTGTCAATGGCAACGCTATCTAAGAAAATCCCTTGATAAATCTTCGGTAATAGCCAGTTAAGCCCAGAAAACTCCTTATCTCAGTTACAGAGGTTGGTCGCCTCCAATCCATTACTGCCTCCACCTTAGATGGGTCTACTGCTATCCCCTGTTTACTCACCACATGACCCAGAAACTTCACCTCTTCCTTCCAGAATTCACATTTAGACAGTTTCGCATAGATTTTCTTTTGCTTTAGTATCTGCAACACGGTTTTCAAGTGTTCCGCATGCTCTTCTTCAGTCTTGGAATAAATTAGTATATCATAAATGAAGACAACAACGAATTTATCCAGGAATGGACAGAAAACTCTGTTCATATAATCCATAAACACTATAGGAGCATTTGTTAACCCAAAAGATATTACAGTGTACTCGTAATGACCACAACGAGTCCTGAAAGTGGTCTTAGGGATATCCTCACCCCTCACCCTTATCTGGTAATAACCGGATCGTAAATCGTTATTGGAGAAAATTCCAGCTCCTTGTAACTGATCCATGTGATCATCAATCCTCGGCAGTAGGCACTTACTCTTTATTGTGACCTTGTTCAGCTGCCTATAATCCACACAGAGCCACATACTCCCGTCTTTCTTCTTTACTAGCAACACTGGCGCACCCCATGGAGAAACACTTGGTTGGATAAAGTTCTTATCCAATAGATCCTCTAGCTGAGACTTCAGCTCGGCCATTTCTAGCAGTGACATCCTATAAGGAGCACTCGAGATCGGTCTAGGCCCAGGCACCAACTCAATAGCAAACTCAACCTCTCGGTTTGGTGGAAATTCATCAATATTGTCGGGAAACGCCTCTGGAAACTCACACACAATCAGAATTTGTCCCAATTTTTGATCGTCATCCGAAACACCCGCGGTTAACAATAAGATACCCTGACATACGGCCTAGAACAATTCACCGTCATAGAATTCAAGTAATAACTATTCAATACAACCGGTCCTTCTGTATCTTCCGGCATAAAATACATCGATTTTGCAGAACAGCCGAGTAGGACATGGTTCTTAGATAACCAGTCCAATCTCAAGATAAGATCAAGACCGATCATCGGCAAGCAGATTAAATCATGGACAAACTCACGTTGCTTGACCCTAAATGAAACTTGCAGACATCCTAGCCTAGTTGCCATGGCTTCATGGGTGGCATTATACACCTTTAGGTCATAACCTAAAACTACAATCTTCAATCCTAACTCACTAGCTTTTTTGAATGCAATGAATGAATGTGTTGCTCCCGAATCAAATAAAGCATTTAAAGTTTGACCAGCAATTTCACAGTTACATCAGATAAGTGTCTCAGATCCCTCGACACTTATAGCTGAGGTGGTGAACACCCGACCAGTCTGCTATGCCTTCCCTGCACCTTGTTTCTGCTTTTCCGGACAGTTTGTGGCTTTATGTCCCGCCTTACCACAAGAATAGCACAAACCCCATCCGGCCTTGCACGGGGCCCCCGGATGGTGACTTCCGCACTTAGCACAAGCTTGCTCATTCTGAGGCTGCTTCCCAATTCTCCTCCCCTGGGAGTTGTTGTTTTTGGCCTTCTTGAAAGAGCCTCTCCACTTAAAAGGCGGACCTCTAGGAGTAAAGTTCTTCCCTTGGTTCTGTGGGAATGGTCCCCTATGGCTTCCTCTCTCAGTAGCTGCCTTCTTCACACACTCTTCAGTGACCCTACTCCTATTCACCAATTATGAGAAGGTTCTGATCTCTATTGGTCCCACTGAACTGAAGATATTGCTCTGGAATCCTCTTTCGTATTTAATGCACATCCATTCCTCATAATCTTCCGGAGCTCCCTGACACATACGAAAAACCTAAACAGCTCCTCAAACTTGTCGGTATACTCAGATACGAACATAGCACCCTGCTTCAGCTGCAGTAACTCGAGTTCCTTGGCCGTCCTGACAGAAGTTGGAAAGTAATTTTTATAGAACTCCTCCTGGAAGGTATCCCCGGTGATAGGGTCATCACCCTGCTGCAGGAGACGTCGAACTCCTTGCCACCAATGCGATGCTTCCCCAATAAGCATATAGGTAGCGAATTCAACACAATGCCCTTCCGGTACCATCTGCACTTGCGGTGCTCACTCCATAGCCTAAAACCAGGTATCGACTTCAGTCGGACTAGTGATTCCCTTGAACTTGGATGGATTAACCTTCAAGAAGGTTGCCAGTGTCATCGGGCCCTGAGATCCACTTCCGTCATTGCCATGGGTTGTTCATCTGTTGCCCAAGAGCCACTACAGTGGCCTGCATAGTAGCAGTCATATTCTCCAACGCCGTCATAAAGTTCACGGGTCATTTGAATTGATCCCCGGCCCCTGAGGATTAGTACGACCTCTCCCACGGCCTCTACCGCATCCACGAGGTGCCATCTGGTTCCTATACAGACCAAACAATCGATATCAAGTTGATCAGTCTCAATATTGGAAGTTTAGTGCTTCAAAGTCCCAAATGCATGCTCATGAACGTTTATGCCAGTTATATAAAGTAGATATACTAATAGCATATAACACACATAAAGAGAATGCACAGAAGCATAGTCAGTCTGTCCCTCAGGCTCTATAGGAACAAACTACTCTGATACCATAATGTAACACCCTACCATACAGAGTCTTATGCTTAAGTCATAACTCAGAGCTGGAAAGGTATTACAACCTCTAAAATTAAAATTTTGTACGTATAGTAGTGTAAAAAATGATTATAACTAGGATCCTTTGAAGAAAAAGGGATAAAACAAAATCGTAACTCGAAAGTACAACACTCTGATCGATAACGTAATGTAACGGATAAATGAATGAACTAACGTGAGATTATATATCCAAAAGAGTGCCAAAAACATGAATATCAAAACCCAAGATCTGGTCGCGAAGATAACTGGCCCGAGCATAAAAGTATATATATATATATATATATATATATATATATATATATATATATATATATATATATCAAAATAAGAAAACCCAAAGAGACAAAAATACAGAAAACCTATTCTCCAAAACCACCTCTAAGAGGAGTCATCACATTATGTATTATTTAGTGGAGATAAAGTATCTAAGTGAAATCATAAAAACCAAAGTAAAGTCTCGAGAACCAAGGAATCTTCGCTAATCCAGAAGTCTCTAGCATGCATCAGCAAGAAGCCTCACGACCTGCATCTGAAAACCACAAAATCCGCATGGGTGAGAACTGGAGGTTCTCAGTATGGTAACAGTACCCACATATCTAACATGTAATGACCTGGGAAAGCCGAAGACATTCCTAGAACTTCCAACAGATAATTCAAAGCTTACAAACAGGCTAAACCATAATTGGCAACTGACTAAAGATCTTCAGTCTAACTAATACTTCCCTCTCCCAATACTTCAGACCTCCCAACCACCAGCAGGAGTATAATATGGCAACCACAGTTATATCAAACAAGAGATATACAAATAGAAAATAGATACGACATTTAGATAATTAGCAAGTAATATGCAGTCAATTAGACAATCTCAAACAATCTACATAATATACATATAATGAATGCCTGCCCTAATGGCTGATGATATCATCTGTCGGTTATATAGCTAACCCGACAAGTCTAGGTAGCTAACCATTGAACCGTCCCTCTGTCGTGCATCCCCAACTCGAGTTATTCTCGATCATCATTGTGATCATAATCATAATTATAATCATACAACACCCACAATGGTGTTTATCCATACAACACCCACACTGGTGTTTATCCACGGGGGCGAGCTCATCCGGAACTTTCACAGTGTCCGGCCACACTTACGACATAGGGTCAGCAGAGTATCGAGTCTCCACCTAGAGCATGTGGTGGCTAGCCACTGCTTTCATCCAAGGAAACTTGTATCTCAGATAGTGGAAGTGCAACATTCACATTTCATTCAATAGTATATATGCATTTATACTCGGCCATAATTCAATAATGGCTCTGCCGTAACTCGGTAATAACTCAGCCATCCAGCTCATAATTTAATCCATAACCAGCCAATTCATTAGCAATCACAGCCCTTCGGCTCATGGCACATAAAGCACTTCCACCGCCATCCTCCGCATCTCATATGAAATTAAGTCATCCCCTAGCTTCATTCACAATTTACCACATCCCATAGCTCCTTTCTCATTGCTAGGCATATCATAATGATTTAAGACAGAAGGGGTGAGATCGGAGGCTTAGAAGTATGAAATTTGGCTTTTAAAACTCAAAAATCAACTTTGGGATAAACACAGGGTCACGCGTACGCATCGGCGACGCGCACACGTGGAAAAGCCAAAAAGCTTATTGACGCGTATGCGTCACCCACGTGTACGCATGGATGGGAAAACAGCCATGTGACACGTACGCGTCAGCCACGCGTACACGTGGGTGCGTTTGTGCCCCACGCACAAAACTAGCACGATTCTCACACAACTCTCGGAAAGTTGGCTGGGTATTTGGTGCAGCGCATCGACGCGTATGCGTCGGCCACGCGCACGCGTTGGAGGTGAAAATGACGCATACGCGTCTGCCACGCTTAATCGTGGGTGCGCGTTTTGCTAAAAATTTTCTAAGTTAAAAGCTGCAAAATTCACAGTTTCAAACCCTAATCTTCTGACGGGCATAACTTCTCCGTTTTAAATCATTTTCACCTGTTCTTCGAACGGCATACACATCCCTGATCCAATTTCATTTCTAAACAAGTTTGGCACAAATCGGAGATCCAAAGTCCAAGTTATGCTCCGTCAAAGTATGCCCAAAAACCACATTTTCATACAAAACACAAAGTGCCATTTTCAAAACAAACCAATTCCAACCCTTTTCAAAATCAACCAAAACATACCAATTTCAACCCTTTTTGAAATCAGCCTAAAACATACCAAAATCAACGTCAAGCCTCCTCAACTCATACATTGACATCCTCATCAAATTCACAAAACACCATCCCATCATTTTAATCCATCTCACTCAATTAACTCAATCTCAAACACATTTTCATGTCATATACTCTTTCTCATACTAATTTCCCACAACACCATTTCCAATCAATCATTATTACACATAATCAATATCATACTCACCATCAACATGGTTTCACCCACAATTCAACTTCAATCAATCATCAAGCATATATCACAACATGCATATCTCTCATGCATTATACCATCAAGGCAACAATAATCATAATCACATATATGACTACATAATATATCTCAATCATTCAACAACATCAACAATTCAATGCCTATCTTAAGGTCTCTAGCCTAAGTTTTCACACCACATTACAATTTAGATACAGGAAATCGAGACCATACCTTAGCCGATTTCCCCCACTCAACCGGAGCACTTCCAAATCATTTTTTTCACAAGCTTTCAAGGCCTCAACACCTCGAAAAACATATTTTTAGCACACCAAAGCCCTTTTTCCAAGCTTTCCAAAATCTCAATCAAGCTTCAATATTCACATACACACTACCTAAGCCACAATTATTATACCCAAACACAACAATTCCATACCCAAGTATCATGAATCAACAAATGCCACTAGGGTTGAGAATCTTACCACACTCAAGGTTCAAGGAGACAAGATTAATCTTCTCCTTAAAGAGAGTTAGGTCCTATAACATCAAAGAGCCCAAAATTTCAATACTTTTCTCTATGAAATTTGAAATTAAGGGATGAAAAACTGAACCAAAATCGTGGCTTACCTCAAGAATAAAGTAGTGGGTTTTATAGAACTCTTTGCCGTGAACGTGTGGCCACAAACAGTGCTGCAATCGGAGCTCTAAATCAAAAGTTATGGTGGTTTGAAGATTAAGTGAGAGATAGAACTTTGACAGAGTGTTCTTCCCCCATTCTTTACAATTTTCAGCGTGTATGAGTGTGTAGAGAGGAGAGAGAGTGCTTTTTTAGGGTTCTTTAGGTTTAGGTAGGTTGGGCCAAGGGCCCAATATGGGTCCAGTTGGTCCGATTTAGCCCGTTCGGTCCAATTTTGGTCCGATTTCTATAAAATTGGTATCGAAATTCTTGTCTCAATCTCCTCTATCATATTAAGCCATAAAAATCACATTTTTGCCTTTCTAGAATAAATTCTCATTTATGGGCTAATTAGTCACTAATTAACCGGGTTTTACATTTCCTTGTGTAGTTAGACAGTTTATCCAAACCAGCCTTGTAATCGTTTTGCCAGTTTTTTTGTTCGATCGGGTAGTTTGGTTCGATTCTAACAACTATAATTTAGGTTAAATCATTAAAAAATATATCTGAGAGGAAAGTGTATTTAAATTCGTGAACATGATTAAAAGAGTTTGAATCTTTGATTTTTCTCAACCAAAACCTTTTGTATTTTTAATAGGGTTGAATCACAATTCCTCTGATGGAAAAATGGTTATGGAGGCGATTTTGATGTATTGAGAACCAAAATTCTAAAGTTACTATTTATATTTGAATGTGACACCTATTAAACCCTAAAACTCAAATAAAATAATATCTCTTCATTTATTCTCATTTAATTTTAAATTAAAAATAATAATAATTTAGTCAATTTAATATTTATGACAATAAATAAAATTATAATTATATAAATTATATAATATAAAATAATTTAATTTGTGATTATTTAATATATATATATATATATATTACAAAATAATAATTTTTTAATACATATGTGTTATCCGAATAATAAAAAACTTCGTTTTCACTGGTTTCAACACAGCTCAATATTTTTTTTCCCATCAATCTAATCCTTCTAAATTCTTTTATCATAACTCTCAACGCTAAAAATATTAGAATATCATATACCAATACAAATACATTGATTCATATGAAAGAAACTTAGTTTTCTATATTGGACCATTAAGGAAAAATTTCGTCAAAAATAATCTAAACTATGTGATATATACATTGTAGATTCTGTAATTCGACAATACAAAATACGTTATTGATGTTTTATTTTTTAAATATTAAAGTCATTGTCAAATTGTGTTGTTATTATAACAGCATAAAATATAAAAATAGTTAAATATTCTCGTGTTTCACACAAAAGTTACTGATATGTGAAAAATTTAGTCCAATGTAAAACTCTTCCTATATTTTAATTTCATCATACAGAATATAAATTTGAACAAACACAGTCAAAGACTGGCTGGCAACTGAAACAAAAGACACAGAACTCTAGCACACCGTACCTCCATCTGTATGTTGATGATGTACATTTCATGTTCGCGAACATGGAATATGGAACCCAACAAGATTCATACACTACATAACTTCTTGTCGGCGAATTATTTGGTTTCATTAATTAAGCACAGTAGCGGAACGAAGTGAACTCTGTAGACAGATTCTATGTTTTTAAGTTTTGTTTACTTCTTTTAGTGTTCTCTGTCTTCAATAATTTAAAATAGTTGTACTTGCATTAGTTCGATATATATTGGAAGGCAATGTACGTCAACAGTAATTGGTTTCTATTTGCTTGACTTACCGAAGGTTCTCCAATAATAATTTCACACATAAATGTTCTAATTTTTGAAGATTCATAATGAATTCGAATACTTGCTAGGGGCAATTAATATATTCGTACTCACTACAAGAAAAACACTCATTCAGGTACACTTGAAAAGTGTAGCCAAAAGTGAAAAAAAATGATGCCTTAGGCTACGGCTACACTTTTTGGGCTACGGCTACGCTTTTTGGGGTGATTCCTATTCGGCCATTGCCTATTCTCAAAGGCTACGCTTTTCTGCACCAAGGGCTACGCTTTTGGCGTTTGGGAATAGGCTACGCTTTTCAAGTGATGCTGTCCAGGACCAAAGGCTACGCTTTTCACCTTTCATTTTTCCAGAATAGGCTACGCTTTTTAACTCTACTGCATCACTTGTAAAACGTAACCACATTGTATACCATAGCTACTTTTTATAAACGTAGCCTTAGATCCCTCTTTTTTTTGTATACTATAGCTACTGTATATAAGTGTAGCCTTAGGTCTCGTTTTTTTTTTTGTGTACTATAACTACTGTATATAAGTGTAACCTTAGGTCTTATTTTTTTTTCTGTATATATATATTTAATTATCTAATAATTATTAATACAACATAATAGTTAATATGATTACATGTATAATAATTCTGTATTTTTATTTAAATGAGTTGAATATTACAAAATAAAAATAAATACATAATTATACTGAATAATTTCTCTAAATAACAAATTATCTGTAAACAATATATATTTACAATGATCCAAAAATACTAGAATAGAAGTTAATTTTGAATATTCATACATCTCACACTAAATTAAGCATAGCTTTATCAAAATAAGCATAAAATCACTTAGAATTTACTACTAATACTCTTCGAAAAACTAAATTAAAATATTATATCCTACATAAATATCTTCTAATAAAAATTCAAAATGTTAAAGTCATTCCTAACTTTTTATTATTAGTGCTCAATCCACATATGATAGATCATGAGAAAGTAAAATAAATAAATTACTAGTGTTAGTTCTTTTTCATTGAAAAAAACGGGTGGTGTGACTTGCTTCCCTCAGAGACAATGGCCAACACGAGTTGTGACTTGTTATGCTCAACTTCACAGGAAACAAGGGGTGTCCCATTGAAACCCAAAACCTGTAACAGAAATAAATAGATATGTAACAGCAAGAAAATGAAATGCTAAATAATAAGTAGAAAATTTTGGTCAACTACGAGAATACAGCAGATAAAGTAAGGGAAGAACCATTCAATATGCCAGGCAAACAAAAGAACAAAATATTCAAATCCTTGATGGGAAAGATAGTATATAATTTTGAAGCAACAAGTTTAGTGGCAAACTCAATAAGTATCCATGTAGGATAGAGATAACTAAAAGATTACTACTAAAACCACTTCATCATAACAACGGTGAAATCAACGTCAGAAAATTCAAGATCACATTATAGGCAAATGTCAACCAGCACAATCCCTTGAAGGCATAAACACATTATGAAAAAATTCAACTTTATTTTGTCCATTGCATATTATATATATAAACACGAAGGAAATGTAAACATACGGGTCTGCACGGCTGAGTCTGCAGAGTTCACAATAAAATTTATTAGGTACTGGCAGGACACCTTCCATAGGTTTTTCTGGAACAGTAACACAATTTATGTGCTGCCACACATGGCATCGTGGATCGTCACACTACAATAAGATGAGAAAAAAATAAATTCCATAATGAAATGTCGAATATAGGAAACAAGAGGTCCTATTGAAAGTACGTGCAATTTAAAAGAACATCTGCAAATGCACATTACTGCTATCTGATTGAAAGGAATCATCTTTTTCACCTTTAATTTTCACATTACTGCTATCTGAGGCTCCCTGTCCCTTTGATGTAAGGTCAGTGGCACCAAATATATGCATTTTTCTGGGCCAAGAAAAAAAGGTGAACAAAGAACCAACATAAACCAGACACAAATATATGCACCGCATATGACTATCTAAGTATTTTATATCAAACAGAATACCATCAAACTTGTTGCCAAGACTTACCTATATGTGTCGTCCACTAATTTTGCCACCTGTTCTTTTCCAATAGCATTCTTCTTGGCAAACATTTTGGATACTGGGGAAAGGACAGGTTAAGTTTAACAGAACAATGAGAGAGGAACACAAGAAAACTAACTCCGCATATTAAAATCATGAAATAGTGCACAAAGAAAGATGGTTAAAAGTGTAAATGAATCGGAGGTAAATGAGCATTGGAATTTGGAATCGGTAGCAACAAGTCTTATGAATGAATCTGAGATTTGATATTATAATTTTTAATTGTAGTTGATAAGAAGAAAGATGGTTAAAAGTGCCAAAGAAAGCATAAAGCAGCAAGCCAGCAAATCAGAAATTTATGAGAATCTGCAGGCTGTGTTTATAGAAATGGATAGCACTCAAGATATAAGCATAAGCCTTCAAACCTTGTCCTAATTGAAGAATAGCTAAGTTCATATTATTCATCTTGAATTATGATTTTTCACAGAACCATTCAGTGGCCAAAGAACTAGCTGAATTAAATAAATCATAAACTCACCCAGATTTATGAACTTGAAACAAATAAATCAAATTAGACATAATAAATAAATTAATAACAGTGACAAGCACACACAAACCCAGAATCAGTCTTATTCCTTTTTGTATGAATTAAGAGTCAAATCAATCAACAACACTAAGCAGCAAAATGTGCACTCATACAAAGGTTTTGGTCATTTTGTTACTTTGCCAGAACCAATGGCAGCAACAATAACTGAAAATCTCACAAACCAGTCGCAGCTATCGTTGGCAAAAATCTCGAAGCAGAAACAAAAAATGGTAATAACAACAAGGTGGTCTACAACACTTGTAAGCGAAATGCCGAAAACATCGACATACAATCCACTTTGGTTACATATAATGCACACAAACAGTCATATATGCAACAGGCTTAGTTGGACCAAATAAATAAAAAATAGAATATATTAAATTTCTACTAAGAGTAAGAAACCAAATTTAGAAACAAATTGATTCAGTAATGTATAAATCACAAAAACTACTCATGCTAAATTTCATAGAACTATAGAACATTGAGAACAAAATTGGAAATGAAACAAATTAAACATGGGATGGATGACATGATATACAAACCATATTGAAGAGCTGGGTACTCTATCTTACCTTTGATTGGTTGGACCTCTCGAGCTGCAGGAAGGCCATGCAAGCCAAAACTAACAATGCAATAAAAATCCCCTTCATGCTGTGATTATTGAAAGGTATAAAAAAAATTGAACACTTGTTTACAATCTAGTTAAATCTAAAGAGACAAGCAAAATTGGATGAACAGATCTTGCAAAAATTAATCAAAAACACCCAACAAAAGAAAAATAAATCAAGATAGTAAAGAAAGCATAGTGGATTGGCAAAGTTAGCAAAAGCAAATGCAGATCATTAGATCAGTGTAATACATGAAAATTCTGAGAAATTGACTTGAAGGAGATGAATAAGCACTTAAAAATATGTTCCTTTTGCTTCACTCAAATTTTAACTCTAGTTGGCACAGTCTCAGAGAAAGACCAAACTTTGAAATGATGAATTCAATGATAGGACTATTTAGGAACATGAAGCTCAACTCAAAACACATGGAATTAGTTAACAGATAGAGTGAAGAGGAGGTACCTGTCACGGATTTGAACTTGTTCCATCATGGACGCCATTCTTTGCTGATAAGCTTCTGGAAGTGATTCCAAACTAGCTAACATGCTCTTATCCATGATTCAATTCAATTCAACTCAACCTAGTGTTCTTCATTCACATTAATCATATATGATCTGTTAAACACGAATTTACAATGAAATAATATGTTGAACTGATTATGGCGAGATATATGATCTGGTATTAATCAACCCAATTAATTAGTAGATGGATCAAAATCAAATTGAGAAAACTAATCCAAATAGAAACCAAAACCTGAAGAAGAGATCTGGGGAGATTGCAGCAGAACTTTTCAAAGGAGAGAATTGCATCCGCACCCTTGGAATCGAAAACGGCACCGATGAAACGCCTGCAGAGACATCAAAATTGAAATTGAAATGAGAATGAAATTAAAGTTGGAGAGAGAGAGAGGTTGGGAGTATGAACAGGAAGTAATCGTAGAAGCCGAAAGTGAGGAGAGAGCATGGCAAGCCCTAGCAGTGGCGGCGGCTTCAATTGACCCTAGGAGCGACGACAGTGCATGGCGGAACAACCTCCTTCTCTCTTGCATCGCGTCTTCGTCCTCTCTCTCCATCTCGTCTGTGCATCGTCTTTCTCTCTCTCCTCCGGACTCCCTCCTCCACGACGGCGATGGCGGCGGCTGTAGCAGCGTTGCGGTGGTGACCCCTCTCACTCTCTGTTCTCTCGCTCGTGCTCTCATCTCTGTCTTCCTCCTCTCCTCCCTCTGGTTCACTCATTCTCTCGGATCTGGGTGTGTGTGTGAAAGGAAAGGCTGCGTGCATTTGAACAATTAATTGGAAGGGGAGTTAGGGTTTTGAACAATTAATTGGCAAGGTTGCGAGGGTTTACAAAGTAGGCGCAGGGAGGCAGGGTTGCGAGGATGAATGAAGGTGCGTTCTTTGGAGGGAATGACAAAAATTTTACTAAGTGTATGTAACGGGAAAAGAGGGAAAAAATTTACTAAGTGTCAAATTTTTTGCTGTAGATACATTAGGCATCACTTTTAAAACGCACCCAAAACTTAATAAATAGGCTACTCTCTAAAAGTGTTCCCTTTGATACAAAAAGTGAACCTATAGATATCAACATACGGCTACGCTTTATAAGTGATTTCTAAAATACCTAAGGCTACACTTTTTAAATGATGCCACAATTGTGTATCCTTTTCTCATATAAAAAGGCAACACGGAGAAAAGCGTAGCCTATTCATAGAATAGGCTACGCTTTTCAAATGTAGCTTAAAAAAAGTGTGGCTGAATGGGTATTTTTCTTGTAGTGACTTAAGGATGGCAAAACTCCCCGAAACGCGGAGATCCCTGCAGGGACTGTCCCGAATGGAGATCCGATTGTGGGAAATTTTTTCTGTGGAGATGGGGACGGGGGGCAAAATTCCCCCGAAGCAGACGCGGGGACCCGAGCGGGGATCCCCGCCCTATCCCCGCTAATCCCCGAAGTTTATAAATTTATTGAATTGTCCTTAATAGTTTATTTCTCATATATGTTTTTTAGTCATTTCACACACACACACATATATATAGAAACCCAAAACTCCTAATCCTTATTTGTATAACTCTTCTTCAATTCAGAAATCTATAACGTTGTCCATACTCCATCCAACCTCTCTGCAGCCACCTTCTCGCCGCTCTCCCTTCTCACTGCATCGTCACACCTCACCGTGCCATGATCATCACCGCATCGTGCTCTCTATTTGCGGTGTTCCTTTCTGTAGCTTTGTCGCCATGTCCATTCTCCTCTTTGTTGCCGCGTCTCCCACCTTGTCCACTTCTCTATCCTTTGACTTGCCGTTGCATCCCCCATTGGTCATTTCGAAAGAAGTCACCATCTTGTTGTTTAGAGTTTTTGTATAAAATCTTGTTATTTTTTTATAGAATGGACACTTACACCTCTATTCATATGAAAATTAATAATTAGTTAGATCTATTAGATAGATGGGGAATGGGGTCCCCGCGGAGAATGGGGCCCTGTGGGGAATGGGGATGGAGAGCAATATTCCCCCACGGCGAGAAACGGGGGCGGGGACGGAGAGTAAATATGGGGTTGGGGATGGGGAGCAGGGAGCATCCCCCGCCCCCGCCTTGCCCCATTGACATCCCTATAATCGTAATCTTCGTACCTGTGTGGGTTTGACGGGATTGGATGAGACGAGATCAGAGCAAGATGGTTTTTGGTGTGAAATGAGAGGGTGGTACTTATAAAAATTATTCGATTTCTAACTACCACAACATTATATAAGATGAGGGATTTTTTTAAATACATAAAAAATATTTTATTTATTAAAATAAATAATTCCAAAAATACATAGTATGTCTAAACAAGATGAGACAGAGCGAGTGATACGTGTATATTTTATTTACAATGTAAAAGAGATATTGTAAACTTATCTCGTTTACCATTTACACTGTAAATGATATAAGACTGGGTGCGGCTTATATATACATATCGTTGACAGTAGCGTTCCGGCCCCATTTCTAACATTTTGACCACTTTTTCTCCTTTTCTATCCTTTTTTGGCCATATCGTTGAGTAACTCTAAGATGGTGCATGTAGATGTACGTAGTCTGGACATCATCGACTGAACGCGATATGGCACGATCCTGGGGCAATCAATTTCGCGGTTAGTTTTATTATCTTCATGTTATGTTATCGCATATATGTATAGCCATGGTTAGGATAGTTGCCAAGAACTATTATACAATTTATGATTTATGTGGCTAAATGTATCGTTAGCAACAGATCACTGATAAGGTATGATTTTAGGAATGTGATTCTGATTTTTTGTAATTAAGTTATTAAGTACATAATTATTAATTTAGATATTAAATATTGTGGTATATGTTTTACTTGAAGTTAATTTATTAATTATATGTTTCTTAATTTATTAATTTAGTTGTTAACTATCCAAGTAAAAGTTATTTTTTAAGTAAACAATTATGTAATTTTGTATTTACCTAAATTAAATTATTAAGTAAAAATTTATTAATTAGATTATTAATTACTTTAGTAAATATTTTTATTTTAATTAATGTATTGAGGAGATATTTATTAATTAACTTAGTAATTATTAACATAATAAGTTTTGTTTAAATATATTCAGTTAGTACATATTTATAAATTTCTGTTAAATAAATGTATATAATAGTTAACTCAGTTTGTTATGTCAATGCTCATTGGTATTTTATTTTTCTAATTGTGATCATTTATTTTTTTGTCAGGGGTCTCGCTTACTTCTTCTTCAACGAGTGAGTCACACACTTGCACCACTAGACGCCATCATCCCATATTTGAGGGAGGCTGACTTCGGCAACACAGTGCCTCTCAAGGACTTCGTCTTTGACAACTCCCTGATCACAACATTCATGGAGTGCTGGCGTCTGGAGATCCACACATTCCACCTGCCATTGGGTGAGTGCACCATCACCCTACAAGACGTTACATACTACCTCGGCTACACGCGTATAGGGAGCCAGTGGGGTACTTTCGTGATTTCTACAGATGGTATGACACTAAGACCTAGGAGTTGGTGGAGCGACTACTTGGTGCTAGGCCTCCAATGGTTCAACAGCAGGGAGCGCAGAGGAAGAAGTCTTTTTCCTTGAAACTGACATGGCTTCGGGAGCGAGTCCGACATATGCCCGAGACCACTGATCTGGACACCCTCTGATAGTGTGTGAGGTATTACATCATGTTACTGATTGGGGGTTACCCGATGACAGACAAATTAAACAATTTGGTCCATCTTCAGTGGCTGCCATTACTTGCCGATTTTCAGACGTACCGTGGTCTGTCTTGGGGTTCGGCGATGCTTGCATGGACCTACCATTTTTTGTGCTCTGCAGCACACCAATGGACGACAGACATAGCTGGATTCACTCCACTATTAATGTTTTAGATATCCCAGAGATTTTTGCAGTGGTGTCCACTTGACCAATAGGTTTACATGTACCCTATGGCAGCGAGGTAACCATCCTTTATGGTTTACTTATGTTTCAAATTTGTAACTCATTATGATGTTCCATAAACTGAATTCGTGTTATTCTTGCAACTGCTGATAGGGTTGCCCCAACATAGCAGGGACCAGCATGAGCAGAGGGTCCTCTGATGGCGTCTATCGCTAGATCAATTACTGACGTATGAGGTTAGCAATAAGATTTTACTCTCTTGTAGTTGCATGAATAACTTATCCTTTAATTTATCTTGTATTACTAATGATTACCTCACAACTTATATTGCAATTTGTTTGGATGCCGTACGACAACCCTACACTGCCAGCTATGTGCCCACAGTGGATGCTGGATGAGGCAGAGTGGGGGACATGGATGTCTGTTGTCCCCCTCATCTGCTTCAACATTGTCGAGATTTACTAGGTTGACCGGGTAAAGTGCCAGTTTAATGGAGAGCAGCCGGTGCCCGAGGCTCCGGTCAACGTCGACAGGTTTCTAACATTCAGAAGATGAGGGGAGGAAGTCTGGTGGCCTGACATACTTGTCGACTGGTATGATCGCTAAAGGGCACAATTTACAAAGGGCCACAAGATCTCCATTTAGCATTGCTTCGACTATAGGCCTACACAGGAGTATTGGAATTGGAACCGGGGTGCTTGTCGTGTTAAGCATCTATCAGGCCAGAATGTACTTGGTGATCCTAGGCTATTCGATTTACTAGCTGACGTCCAGCCTACTGCCAGCCAGTCGAGAAATGTTTTTCACCTTCCCCGGGACGTCTCCGAGTCGTTGGCGTGCTAGGGAGGTTCGGGAAGACACTCGGTAGCCTACTAGGAGAAAAAAGGGTGCAAGAGAGTGTAGAGCAGCCGCATGGGCTCGGAGGGATAGGGTCAGGCCTCGCATGGAGCACTTGGATGTGGAGTCTGAGGAGGAGGTTGAGTTTGACTGAGAAAAGGAGCACGGTAACATCCTAGCTGGCAGTGATGACTCACCACCACCAACACCACCTTCTTCTCCACCTCCCCCACCACGTCATCTATCTGGTTCAAGTTCACAAGTTCATCGGGACATATGGGACACTTCACCACCTGGATGGCATGATGACAGGCCATCTAGCAGTTATCATGGGGAGTAGATGGTGGAGGAGATAGGGTTTGGGGATGCATTCAAGATTCATATCACCAACTAGACCTCAATATAACGCCTTGCGGAGTAGTTTTGCACTGCCAGGGTGCAAAGCATTGGATAGGTTCCTTGTTTCTCTGCTCCTGCGTGTACCTCAGCCTGGATTCCATACACATCACTAGGCCCTAGCACGTCATACGGAGCAGGGGTGCAGCCGGGTGCTTAGTATGTGACTTCGCCATCAGTGGACTACGAACTCCTGGTTAGGTCATCCCGTCCACAGCTTACACCGTCGTAACCTACACTACCTCAACATCAGCCTCAGATGCATTAGTATACCCATGTTCTTTACTCGAGAGGTTACTATGTCCCACTTTCACCCACTCCACCACCGCAACCACAAGATCCCTCTACACAAGCACAGCCTCCACGACCTAGTAGACCTCAGCGCTAGGCACAGCCTCCGCGATGTGGCACCGAACATCGGATGCACTACCAGGACCACCAATACTAACGATTTTATGTTATTTATTATTTTGTTTATCATGTTTTCAAACTTGTCTTATCCACACTTTTTTTGTACTGAATGTTTTATGATGTATGCAACTTCAGTGATGTTCGGTACTAAAGTCTAAAACATACGAAGTAAACATAAAAATAATGATAAAAGACACCATAAAATTATTAACAAAGAACACAATATTCAATTATGGCATAAACGATCAAGACAAGAGGATAACATGACATTCATATTATTTTACACAAAGAAAATAACCCTTGAGTGCAACTCGGAAAATGAAAGCTCAATTTTAAATAACTAGGTAACTACTTGTCCTCAAAAATGGAAACAACCATCTAAGCTTCGTCCGTGGGTTGGTTGGGACAACCTCTCCTAGTATTCCCGACTTGCCTGTATAGACCACACCTCTTCTCCTGGCGCTCGCCCTCATCCATGTCATTCCGAAACCAATTGGACACAGGTCTTTCAGTAGCCTTCCTATGCATGAAGGGTTAGGATGAAGCCATGTTCCATACCAACCCGGCCAAAGCACCTCATCTAGTATACCAGAAATTTCATCTCATATACCTTGAACACAACTTCCTTCATGTACACTAGATAAACATATGGAGCCTACTCGATACTTGTGACGGCACAAGCGGCAAGCGCATAACAGTATGGAAAATGGAGAGATTGGAAAATGCCACAGTCACATATCCCCGCCATGAGCCGAACACGGAACAAACCTTGGGACCACCCTTCAAAAAAGCTCTAACCCCTCAACGACAAAAACCGAAGCCGTCTGTCACAGTGTGTAACACACATCTTCGGGATGCCCTCTTTGTTCTTTTCAACGGCAGCCATCAGCCATTGGGAGAAATAATTTTCAGCCACCAGTTGTGCCTGTGCCTCCCTGCCCTTCGTGACGAACAACTTCTGTAGCCTTTTGTAAGTGTATTGCAGGATGGCAGAGATCGCAAGTACCATGTACCCTTAAACACTACATTGATTCACTCCGAGAGATTTCTTGTCATGTGACCAAATCAGCGATCGCCGTCGCAGTGTTGTAGCCATATTTCTTTATTGAACCTACTAGCCCAGTCTGCCATTTCTTGCAACAAACCTCCCAAGCATCTATGTACCACTCGTACCCAGCCTTGCTAGAACTATAAGCAACGTTTATGAAGTGTCACTTTCCCTCACCAGACTTGAAATGAGACATGAAGTTTACGGCTATGTGCCTCACACAATAAGCATAGAATGCCTTGGGAGGATGCCAACCACTATCATCGGCCCTTAGGCAGTCTTGATCACCTAGGATCTATCAGATATAATCAATAGGCCTTCCTATGGAGTGACATGTCGTCTCAAATTAGTCAAGAAGAAAGACCATGACTCCATACTCTCACACTCTATAATTGCAAAAGCAATAAGAAGGATATTGCTGTTGCCGTCTTATGCCACTACAATAAGCAACACACCACCATATTTGCTATACAAATATGTACCATCGATAGAAATAAATAGCTTGCAATGATTGAAAGCCTCAACACAAGATGGGAAGGCCCAGAATACTTTTTCAAACATGCTATAGTCACAGACCATAAGGTGTCCATCATAGTAAGGTAAAGCTCTGAGCTCACATATTGTTCCGGGACAACAACTCTGCAGTGCTTGTAGCAGCTTTGGCACCTTGTTATATGACTCTTTCCGGTCCCCGTATATCTATGCAATTGCCTTTTACTTCGCCATCTAGACATTTCTATACGAGGGTTTGAAGTGATAACTTTGCCGAACTACACCCTGTAAGATCAGGATGCTGACGGATGGGTTGGACTGTATCAATAGCAGGTTGACACTACAGATAAGGGTGCTGTCCAACTGTCGATGGTCTTGGGACATGGTGAGTGCTAAATACGTATGTGCTCTACCAACCCTCTAGACCTCCCTAACGAAATAAAACATTCATGGTTGGAAACTACACTAGATATAACAATCATAAATGAGTAAAAATGCCATAATTAAACTTGACATCACCAATTTCCGAGATTCTATCGGAGTGCTACATGGAGACTCCAAGGACATCCAGTTGCAGATTGGTGACAATGTACACGGTACTTTAATCGGTTCAATTCAACAATTTGGTACTCAGCACTTCTGTGAATACTGTAGTTCTTTACACCCTACATTATTGTATATCTACTTTTGAATCTGTGGCCGACCCAAAACTGTACCCCACTATCTAGGTTATAATCGTCTTCCCCGCTGTTGGAAAACAGAGATTTCTCATGCATCATGTCCAGATCCAATATATGATAGTGATTTGGTACATCTGATTGTGCCGGAATCAGGTGGTGGTGGGGGTGGGGGAGGCAAAACATATTGCACCACTGCCTCGCCGGTGTCTCTGGTACAAACTCCTCTTCATGATCATCTTCAGAAGAACCACTATTATTACTATCGATAAAATACTCTTTGTCAGAGTCTTCATCATCCATGTCCATGTCTTCCACTAGACTAGCAACATGAATCGGTAGTGGTGTGAGAGGTGGGTCATCCTGCACAAAGGTCGAGTAGACGAATCCACCGCCACCAACATCACCAACCTCCAGAAAGCTCCATCATTAGTTTCACCATGATTTTCCTTTGGATGTCAAACATAAGGTGCACATGCTCGTTGCCATGGAGCCGAAATAGACGAAATCAAAAAACTCCATTTTCCACGGTGCTAGAATCCTATACCCCACCCTTCCAATCTTTTTTTTCCCTAAACAATTAAGGTTACTTAATGTTGATGCGTGCATATTTTTAGTATTTTTCTCTTAGAATTCCATTTAATAGACTAAGAATTATTGCAACTTAAACAATGTTTTGATGGTTGATTGAGCAATACTTGGAGTAAGTGTGTATTCATTGATTTCAGAGAATTTGGAAGAGAATTGGCAAAGATCAAAGAGAAAAGGAGGCAAGGAACCATTTTGAGCAAGAAGTGCAAGAATGGAGGAGCAAACAGAAAGATCTTTGGATACAAACAGAAAGCTCCTTGAATTGAATAGAAAACTTCACGTGCAACATGGGAAAAATAACATTCCATGCCAAATCATAGTGCACTCCTAGGGGCACTGAGTCCCTTAGCGTACAACGTGTAAGCATTGGCATATAACGCCAAAATGGAAGCCGTGCATACGCATGACCCATGTGTACGCACAAGTGGCGAAATATGCTCAGCCATGCGTACGCATGACTTGTGTGTATGCATGAACCCCAGTTCAACATTGTACGTAGAAGACATCAATGTAGGACATGAAGGCATCATTGTTGTACGTGGACTATCATGCGTATGCATGACCCATGCGTACGCACAACATGAAGATTTTGGTCAAGCATGCATATACATGAGGCATGCGTATGCACGATTGCACTTTTACGTAGTACGTGAGATTTTTTACATACAATGCTAGGGGCTAAACAAAGGCCACAATTAAAGGTTTTCAATACCACGTATAACGTGGATTTGTTCATGTATAACATGAACCAAGCAAAGAGCAATTTGGGCCATCAAGAAGGCTTCACGTACAACGTGAATCTCTCACGTACCATGTGAGATTGTTTTCTACTTTCATGGACCTCAAATCAAGCCACAAGACCTCCAGTTCTTCATCATTCACTTGGACAATCCAATGCTCAACTTAAAAGCCCACTAATCATAACATTTATTAAGGATTTGCAAGAAGATAAGATTGAAAACTTTGCTGGAGGCAATCATTAATTAGCTAGATTTGATTCTATTTTAATTTTGATTCTATTTAAGTTTGAATTTAAATTTCATTAAGGTTAGTATATAAGAGAGGAAGTCATGAACCTCTTCTCTTCTTTGGCAATTTCACTTTGGACAATTGAGGATTTCTCTGAAGAACATGAGCAACTAATTCTCTTTGGTTAATGTTAGGAGCTCTATTGATTCCATGGATTAATATATTATCTTTTCTACCTTTGATTCATGCAATAATTTTTTCTTAGGAAAAGGTTTCATTCTTCATCAAAAAGGGTTTGAATGTGTTGGGAAACAATTCTTCTTTGACTTGAATTCTCTTAACCTCTTTAAAAAGTTGATTAATTGAATTAAGCTTGAAAACCAATTATGACAACTCTTAAGTTTTGAAACTTGACTTGATATGTGACATAAAATCAACTAGGGGAGATTCTTATGAATTGTGTGGCTTTATAAATCAGTGAACGTTCTTCGACTCTTTTCTTAAGTAGTTGGCTAAGGGGTTAGTGATTAATTAGGTTAAAGAGAAATTGAATCACCGAGGAATTGGAGTTTAATTACTAATGATTTGTCATAGATGTATCTTTGCATGATCAAGATGGAAAGTGAAAAGTATTGATTTGAAAGTTTTAACATCTCTAAAACCTTAACTTTTTAAATCATATTACCTTTCAACACTCATTGTTTGCTTTCGTTTACTTTGCTATTTATGTTACAAGTTGTTTAAAACCCTAATTTGATTGTCTGACTAGATTAATCGATTGACTATTGTTTGCTTAATCCATTAATTCTCGTGGGATCGACACTCACTCACCGTGAGTTATAACTTGATACAACCCGGTGCACTTGCCGCTGTTTTGTCATTTGTAAAACCTGTAACACTCTCACTACCAAAATGTCATGCTTCCAGCTGCGCCACTCTGATAGAAAGAAGTATTATGACTACTTTATATACTTAATATTAAAATAGGAGCCTGTGACACAACACCGTATCGTTGATTTCTTTGAAAACCGGAAATAAATACTTTATCTTAAAAAAAACAAGTAGGCATAGATTCATATACAAGACTTCTTACATAACATCTTATAATATATATATATATATATATATATATATATATATATATAAAACATATAACTCCTATCCCTCTTACAAAATTGTAATAACAAAGACGAGGGAAGAAAATAATCTAATTAATACAACAACATATAAAACTAATCGCAGTTTAATTCTTCTTAATGCTTCTTCACCCGGTTCCTGAAAAGGTAAAGCTGTAGCGGGGGTGTGAACCTAACCACATGGTCTCACCACAGAGTTTCAAAGTTGTCATAAGAAGATATTTAACAATAAAACTATTTTCAAGCTCAGTGATTATCATTGCCTTATGAATCTTTTAAAAACCAATAGATAATTGTTCAAAACCTTTTCAAAGAAATAATGTTTAATCTTTCAGAAATTCGAAACATTTCCTTTCTTATAAGAAAATCTCAATCAAAAACCAACCACGCAATCAAACAATACAATCATTAATTCAGCACCAAAATTCATTCTCAAATGTAGCATGCTAGGGCAAACACAGGCAAGGAAGACAAGAAAAGTACAAGTTTAGGTAGCAGTTACAGCAAATAGTTCAAGTAGCAGTTAAGAACAGTTTAGCAATTAGGCAAACCAAAACAAGTTCAAACCCAACCAAAGCATACAAATGCATATGATGCATGCCTGTCTTATGGCTGATGAGGTTCATCTGTCGGTTATCCATCCAACCCGACAAGTTTGAATTGAACTTAGACTGTCCCCCGACGTGCATCCCCAAGAGTCTATGCATAGTTTTTTTTCACAAATAATCAATATTGCTCAATGGGGGTTACATTCCCGGGAATTTATATAGTGCCCGGTCACACTTACGTCGTAGGGTCAACAGAGTATCGAGTTTTCAACCTGGTACATGTGGTGACAAGCCATGGTACTTTATCCAGGGAACCTTGTATCTCAGATAATTCAAAATCATAAGCCATATGAATAATTCAAAGATCATATCTCAACATTCTCAATCGATATCTCAACATTCTCAACATCATCATCATTCATCAACTCAAATCTCAATTCCAATTTCATTCAAAAATCATGTTTTAAAGAAAATCCTCATCATTCTTCTTTCCATTCCGTTCACTAACAATTCCAATTCAAGACATAGTTCCTTCTTTTAAATAAATCAATCTTAAAACATATAACATTTAAAACCAAATCTTTTTAAATAATTACTTTAAACAAAACTTCTAATTTTATAAAATTTCGGTAGCATATCCTCTAAAACTCGGACTTTGCCACCCTTTTCGGGTCCTAATCAAACCAAACTAAATGCCTGTCAATCATTCAAAACACTTCCAATAACCATTATCACAACAACAAACCTCAACCCAAAGAAATTACAAAATCTAGAACTCAATCAACCAATCCTATAAGTCACAATTTAAACCAACTTCATTCAACAACGTCAATCAATAATTAAGGATTCTTGGTCTTCTCAAATAGTTTCAAACAGAACCATTCCTCAAACCCTGTTCGAACCATTTCCAAAATAGTAAATCATTCTCAATAAACAAACTGTTTTCAAAAATCGAGTCCTTCCCAAGTTTGTTTTAAAATCAAATTCCGCAATCAAATTGGGTTCAATATCAAATCAAAGTTTAATATTAAATCTTTTCTAAAATCAAAGCGTTTCCAAAATTAAACTAAATGCCAATAGTAAATCTCTTCCAATAATTCAAGGAAAACCACTTTAATAACATCAATAAACTAATCAGAATATCCAACTTTCTCAATCGATCAATCTATCAACTGAACTAATGATCTCATTCATCCAAAACATCTCAATTCAATTCATAAGACTTACAAAATCACAAGAAATGTATTTTATGCATTAATATCGTTTTATGACAACTCTGGAGAATAAAACAAGTTTAAGAAAAGTACCCCTACCACGGAAAGTCGAATCCGTAGGAATTAACCGTGATAAATCTGTTTATTTTAAATTCGCAGCAACAGTGATAATTCCAATGAAATCAAGGACACTGCATCCATTGCAAAAGCAACAACATTAATTTCATGGTGATGATGATGGTTGCAGTAGGACAAGAATTTCGAATCTAATATGATCAAGGGCAGAAACAGTCCTAAGAATCCAAGACAAAGCGAAAACTAAAATTGAATTAAAACAAGAATATGACAACTATAGCAATGAAAAAATAGAACATGCAAATGGATCAGGCCCGAGGGAAGGATCAGACCAGTACCAAGATAATAGAATCAGAACCAGCAACAGCCCGACATTAGCTTCCAGCAGCGGCAACACTTTCACCAGTGACTCCAATTATGACAAACCCCAGCAAACACAATACAGACAAGAATATCAGAGGCAAATACAGGGTATTTTACAGAGCAATAAGGGTTCAGAGATGGTGGTTCTCATGGCTAGGGCTTAATTGACTCACCATTAATGATGGCAGCGACTAGCGGCAGCGGCGGCAGAAGAATGGTCTCTCCTCTGTGCGTCACTCTCTCTCTCCTCAGATCTCGCTTACTCTCTTTCTCCTCTGACTCTCACTCCTCCTCCAGCGACCTCTGCGGTCACAGCAAACCAAAGGCAGCAACAACAAAGCTCCAGCGGTGATGGAAGCAAGGCGGCGACACAGGCAACCATGCCTCCCTCTTCCGCGCGATCTGCTTCTCCTTTGACAACTCTCTTTCGCGCGGGGTTCCTTGTCCACGGTGGCTCGGCAAAACGCGGAGGAATGATAGCGATGCGGACTCGGGCTCCAGGATAGGGCGGCGCCCGAAGCATCTCGATGAAACGGCGGTGACGCGAGATGGACGGCAGTAGGCGCGACGGCTCGATCTCCCTTTTCTTCCTCTCCTCTTCTCCTCTGCAGCGCAAGTCACTTCTCCCTCAGTCCTCTCTTCCTCTCCTTTCCCGGATTTCATTTTTCCCCTTTCTTTTCTCTCTTGATTGCTGCTATGTGTGGGTGTGTTTGTGTGTATATTGAGTGGGGCTGTGGCGGTAGGTGAGTAGCGGTGAGGTGGTGGAGGTTAAGGTTTGTGGGTTTTAATTTAGGAATTAGGGTTTAATTTGGGGTAAAAGTGAAATTAGGGATTTTGGGTATATTGGAGTTTGGTAAATTTTAATAAAATTAAAGTATATTGTATAAATTTGAAATCTAATTTAATCTCTTAAAATTACTTTAAAAATACTACTTAATTATTAATTTACTAATCAGCTTTTAATCAAGTGTTCTAATTTGAAATTAGAAATAATATAATTTATTTTCTATTTATAAAAATTAAAGTATTAAATTCTAAAATCTCAATTATTTAAATTAGATCATATAAAATTCTTATTATTTTATATTTGCTAAATTTTATTATTTAAATATAAAAATAATTCGATAATTATAAAATTAGATAAAGCCTTAAACTACTTTAAACTCAATTTATCAAAATTTGCTTTAATTTATCTTTAATAAAATAATTTTTGAGGTTAAGGTACTTAATGAATAAATAAATCAAAATTAACTCTTATAAGATTTTTCTGAAATTTTCTGGGTCTTACAAAACCCGCATCAAATATCAAACTCTTCAACTCTGACAACGAACTTACTCGCCGAGTGCGCAATAGTAACGGATTATCACACTCAAATATCACCCCATTGTCACTGTTTCTCATACGACAATTGAAATACACATAGACAACCACATATTTGCTACTACTAGACATTTTTGCCTATTTTATCGAAGAAAGATGGAAGAGAAGAGGATATGAAATGTATGTGGAGAATACCAAGGGTTGCACATCCTTTTATAGCTATTAAAAATTTATCTTGTTGTATCTCGTTTACACTGTAAATGAAATATACACGTGTTACTCGCTCTGTCTTATCTCGTTTATATTATAAACGAGATAAGACATGCTACATATTTTCGTAATTATTTCAAAATTATTTATTTCAGTAAACAAAATATTTTTTATTTATTTAAAAAAATCCGTAAGATGAGTCATGGTGAATCAGAAAAGGTTCTCCTCTTTAATAGGGATCAGATCTTTTCTTGTTCTAGGAATCTTTAAGGTGGCACTGAGAGAATTTAGTTAGATCGTGACCTTAGATGTTCGAAGTCACCAATCGTAAGTTCTAATGATTGGGCCGAATTGAAGCAAGGTCAATGTGGTACGGATTAAACCATTTCGTATTAATTTTTTTAAAGAAATATTAAAATAGTTTTCTAAAATTAGAATATTTATCGAGTTCTATAGACGTTGATAAAAATATACTTAAATTATATATCAAAATATATACTCATTTCAGCTGTAAGAACAGATTTGTATCCTTCAATTTTAGAATATGTTAGTTTTATAAAATAGTTTGATGTTGATTTAGTGTATTATAGACTTGAATTGTATAATAAGAATACTAAGGATAGTTTTGATGAAAGAATAATTTAGATGAATGGTTTGAGAAATTTGATAGTTATATTATTGATGGGTTAAGGAGAGAGTACAAAGACTAGTGAGACTTAATGTGTTTGTTAGTTGATTACAATAAGCACTACAATTGCCTATTTATAGGCCTCACAAGTTGACAGATCATAATTTCTAGATATTTCTAGTTCTTAGATATTTCTAGATATTATCTTCCTAGATATTTCTAGTTACTTGATTATTTACTTATTTTCTAGACTTCTCCATTATAATATCTAGATAATTTCACAAATGTGTAGCATAATCAATACTCCTCCTTGATGCACATTTGTGTAACTCCAAGTATCTCTCGAAATATTTCGAACTTTGATCTTGGTAGTGTCTTAGTGAAGATGTCTGCCAGTTGCTCATTTGTGTTGCAATACTCAATCTTGATCTTTTTCTCCAATATAGCTTCTCGCACAAAATGATACTTGATAGCTATATGCTTGGTCCTAATATGATGGACTGGATTGTTTGCTATTATTGACTTGCTATCGCACAACATAGTTGTTGGTTCTTCTTGTTACTCTCCTATGTCTTCAAATATTTTTCTTAGCCATATTGCTTGACTAGTAGCATTTGCGGGTGCAAGATACTCGGCTTCAGCGGATGATTGAGCCATAGTTTCTTATTTTTTTATGTCCAAGAGGATACTCCATATCCTAGGATAAATGCATATCCAGAAGTACATTTCATGTCATCAATTAAACCTGCCCAATCACTATCGGTATATCCAAGTAGTTTTGGATCTTCAGTAGATTTATAGTAAATACCATAATCCTATGTGCGTTGTAGATATCTTAATCCTTCTTGCATCTCTATAGTACTTCTGACTTAGTTTTTGCATGAATATTGATAATAGACTTCTTTTATACATGATGTCAGGTCTTATGGTAGTTAGATAAAGGAGGCTTTCAATAAGACTTTTGTATTGTGAAGCATTTGCCTCTCCAAATCTATCTTCTTTTTGTAATTCCTCATTATGGACTAGAGGTGTAGATATTGCTTTGTAATTATTCATTTTGACCTTTTATAGCCAATTTTAATTGTATTTCTTCTGTGAGATGAAAATTCCATCTTCGTTTTGGTTTACCTCAATGCCAAGAAAATAGTGCATCAATCTTAAGTCAGTCATCTCAAATACCTTCTTCATTTCTTTGAATTCTCTGATCATGGTCTCATTGTTTTCTGTGAAGATAAGATCGCCCACGTACAGAAAAACTATGAGAGTGTTTGAATTACCTTATGTCTTGTCTTGATATAAAGTGTAGGCTCACTTTTACTCTTCTAGAATTCATGATCAGTGAAATATTTATCAATTCGACTGTACCATGCTCATGGAGTTTGCTTGAGTCCATAGAGTGCTTTCTTTAGCTTTAGCACCTTGTCTTCATGTCATTCTACAATGAACCCTTGTGGTTGCTCAACGTATATTTTTTCCACTAGTTCTCCATTTAGAAAGGTGGATTTCACCTCCAATTGATAGATTTTCCATTACTTTTGTGCGGCTAGTGTAAGACTCTGAGTTTTTGAAAATTAAATAATAAGTTATTTGAGATTTATTATATTTATTTTCAATTTTAATTTTAGATAATTATTCACAAAAAATAATTAAATCGAGTGTAAAGTTAATTAGAATTTTATATGGTTTAATTTGAATATTGAGATTTTAAATTTATTTTGTTGAATAAGAGAAAATTAATTTATTTATCTCTAATTTTTAAATTAGAGTACTTTTTGGAAAATAAATTGTAAGTTGATAAATAAGTGGTATTCTCAAAAGTAATTATATTGAACTATATTTGGTATTCAATTACTACTCTACCCTCTAATTTTGTTAAAATTTCTGTACTACTCAAAACCTTAATTCCCAAATCAACCGATACTAACCCTAATTTCAAACACTCACCTCACTCTGTCACTATCCCATCTGCCACCACCTAACACCCACCCATGGTAAAGAGAGAACGAAAGAAACAGGAAGAAACAAAGAGAAGAAGAGGGAAGGAGGGAGACAGCGTCAGTGGACGTCACTGTAATCGTTGCCGCCGTCGAGTTACAGAGGAGAGAGGGAGAGCTCACGAGAGAGAGAGAGAGAGAGAGAGAGAGAGAGAGAGAGAGGGAGGGAGGGAGAGGCACCACCGTTTTAGTCGCGAAGAGCTGCTCACGAGCAGATTTTCTATCGGTAAAGAAATTCACAAATATAATCGCGTTATAAGTATAGCTTCTAAACCAACAGAGAATCCTTTCGTACAAAAGTTTTGTTTATCACTTAAGCAAACCCAATAAAAATAAATACCGAAGTATTCAAACCTTGGGTCGTCTTCTCAAGGAATTGCAGGGAAGTATGATTTATTATTGGTTATGGAAAACAATATTTTTGGGTTTTTGAAAGGTTGAACAGGGAAAATAAATTGCAGGAAAAATAAAATAATAACTAGAAAAAGCTCTTGGCAAGGTATGAGAATTAGAAGTCCTATTCTAATTATCCTTATCAATTGTGATGAGAATTGGCTTTTGCTCCCACTTGGTCAACCTCTAACTATGAAGGTATGTTCAATGGATAAATCAATTTGATTCCTCAAGTCCTAGTCAATTCCTAAGAAAAGACTAGAGTTAGGGGAATTCAAATCAATCAGCAAAGAATTCCAATTATCAATCACGATGAATTTGACAACTCAAGAGTCACCAATTAATCAACCAAAGCCAAGAATATAGAAAGCTTAATAAAAATCATATATCTGAAATACCTCAAATTGAATTAATAAAGATATCAAATATAACATGGAAAATTTCATAAATTAAATTGGGAAAATAAATAAAAGGAACATTGAACCTGTGATTGAAGAGAAGTAGAAATCCTAATCCTTAAAGAAATCTTAAATCCTAATCCTAAGAGAGAGGAGAGAACCTCTCTCTCTAAAAACTACATCTAAAAACCTAAAATTATAAATTATTAGTGAATGATGATGAATGAATAGATTCTCCCACTTTATAGCCTCTAATATGTATTTTTTGGGCCGAAAACTGGGTCAAAAACAGCGCAGAAATCGCTGATTGCGAATTTTGTCACGCTGATTTTCGTCACTGCGATGCGTCCGCGTGAAGCACGCGTTCTCATTGCCTAGCTGTACAGGCACTATAGCAAATTATATATTATTTCAAAGCCCCAGACGTTAGCTTTCCAACGCAACTGAAACTGCATCATTTGGACCTCTATAGCTCAAGTTATGACTATTTGAGTGTGAAGAGGTTAGGGCTGACAGCTTTGCAGTTCCTTCAATTTCTTTTATTCCTTCCACTTTTGCATGCTTCCTTTCCCTCCTCTAAGCCATTCCTGCCATGTAATCTCTGAAATCACTTAACGCACATATCACGGCATCGAATAGTAATAAAAGAGGATTAATATTAGCAAATATAAGGCCAAAGAAGCATGGTTTCAATCATAGCACAAAATCAGGAAGGAAAAATGTAAATTCATGCAAATTATATGAATAAGTGTGTAAAGAATTGATAAAAACCACTCAATTGAGCACAAGATAAACCATAAAATAGTAGTTTATCAATCTCCCCACACTTAAACTTTAGCATGTCCTCATGCTAAGCCCAAGAGAAGCTATAAAGGAGTGAAGAGGAATGGTAAAATGTGTGAAATGCAACCTATCTATATGAATGCAACTAAATGTGAAATGCTTCTACCTACTTGGTTAAGAATAAATAAGTTCTCCAAGACAAACATAAATCAAATTCCACTAATTCAAACCATACAGTAAAAACAAGTAAACTTGTAAGAAGATAGCTCATGAAAGCAGGGAATATAGAATCAAGCATTGAACCCTCACTAGTAGTGTATATCACTCTAGTCTCTCAAGTGTATAGGGAAATTCACTCTACTCTTCTCTAATCATGCTTTATAAACTTTGTTCTTCATCTAACCAATCAACAAATATTTAGTATACCAATGCAAACATCATGAGGTCTTTTTAGGGTTGTAACGGGGCTAAGGTAAGGGTGAGGGTATATGTATGGTCAAGTGAGCTATAATATGAATCTTTGACTAACCTAAGCTCTCATTTATACACACACTCTATATACTTTTAAATTCATGCCTAGCTACCCAAAATTCCCACTTTTGCATTACATACTCATGCATCAACCTTTATTTTAATTTTATCACATATGCATTGATATTTTTATTAACTTAACCTTGCATTGGGGTAATTTTGTCCCCTTATTTATTTACTTATTTATTGAATATTTTTGGATTTTTCTCTCTTTTTTTTTTACTTGAAAATAAACATAACATATCAATGCACATGGATTTTTTTTTTATTTTTCTGGTCTTACATGAGTAGGTACCCAAATTTCCAATATTTTATCAAAGTAAAAACATAACACATTCCCTTATTAACCCATGTTCCCACAGTTTTCCCACACTTAGTTGATACACAATCTCTATCTTAAGCTAACCAAAGATTCAATTGGGGTAATTAATTATTTTTCCGCTTAAGGCTAGTGATGTGGTAAAATATAGAATAAATGGGATTAAAAGGCTCAAAGTGGCTAATAAGGGTGACATAAAAGGGTAGGCTTATTTAGGAGAAGTGAGCTAAAACAAGTAATGGCCTCAATCATATGCAAGCATGTAAATACACTAAATAGTGGACATATAGAATGGAACAAAGCAAAGATTGCAATCATAAGGAAGAAAACACACAAGAATAAAATTCATGGTTTAAATAGTGTAACCATGTAATTAGGCTCAAAATCTTACGGGTTGTGTGTTCTTAGCTTTTTAAACTATGTTCCAAATACAACTTCAAACAAATTTAACAAAAAATTTTCAATTTAAATTAGTGAAATACTATAAAAAATTTTTGAAAAAGAAAATATTACTTCAACCAAGTAGTAACTAAATGCATAAAATCAAACAAACATGCAATCAAATATGTAAATGCAACAATGAACAAATAAAGAAAATAGAATATTGGTGTTGAAAAGAAGGTAACTAACCCTTGGAAGTCGGTATCGACCTCCCCACACTTAAAGATTACACCATACTCGGTGCATACAGAGATGTACAAGTGGACGGGTGGTTCCACAGCTAGTGCTCTTTTTGTTCCTTTCCTTGCTGATGGTTTAGGATTAGCTTTCTCTTTTTCTTTCTTGGTGGCCATCCTAAAAAGGGAAAAAAATAAGTACATGTAAAGTTAAGGGTTTGAGCAAGGGAGAGGATAGTATAGGTAATAATCAATGCACGGTAAAGAGGGATGTCGTTAACACATAGTCATGACTTCATGTTAAAAGTTCATCAATGAAAATATAGCAAGTGCATGTAATGACAATTAAATGCAAGATATTTATTGGCATGCTGGCAAAGGCATAAGTAGCATAGACCAAGCACTAAATGTCCAAGTTAGATTATCATCTCTGTCAAACTAACAATCTGTTTGTATTGACAATTATATTTTAATTAATAAAATATAAAAAGGGTTTTGTGAAAAACAGGCATTAAAGTAGTAGGATAACATAAAAGTAATGCATGATGCCATACGGGCTTTTTCACAAACACTTAGCATGCATGGTAAATAAGTTATTGAAAGTATTAAATTGAACATGCAAGCAACCCTATAAAAAGTAATATATAATTGTCAAACAATTCCTTAATAATCCACAAGCAAAATATAGAAAATAATGACCCAAATAAATTTCCAACACCAATTAAAAAAAAAGAAAGAAAAAGAAAACATAGATAATGAAAGTAAAAAGAAAAAGAAGAAGAAAACATAAAAATAAGAATAAGAATAGAAAAGTAAAGAGGGAAGAAGAAAAGAAAAACCTTGATAATGGTGGTGAAAAAGAGGAAGTAGAAAGTGAGAAAGAAGGGAGAAGAAAGAAATAAGAAGGGATAAGAAAAATTAGGATTTGGGGAGGAAAAGATAAGATATTTGGCTGATCTGAATAAGCTGTGCGCCGCATGTGACGCGGATGCGTGAGTGACGCGGTCGCGTGGTGTGCGGTGTTTTCAAGTGACACGAACGCGTGGGTCACACGGTCGCGTGAGTTGATTTGTGCTATTGGCGCGAGAGAAGCCTGATAAATCCCATTTGTAGGGTTTATCTTGTGCTTGATTTAGGGGATTTTATAACCTTTTACCCACATTTATCCAATGAAATAGCATGATTTTGTGATTGTCTCCTTATTTGTGCTTGAGTGTGAAAACATGCTTTTAGACCTTTAATTTGATGATTTTATTCTCCTTTGATTCCATTAGATGCCTTGATTTGTTTGTTAAGTGATTTCAGGTTGAAAAGGCTAGGAATGGATCAAAGGAGTGAAGAGAAAAGCATGCAAAATGGAGAACACATGGAAAAAGCCAAAGATTTGAGAAACATCATCCACGCGCACGCGCACGCGCACGGTACGTGCACGCGTGGATCGCGAAAACTGCAAGGGACGCGCACGCGTGCTGTACGCGTAGCGTCAATTGCCGTATATGATTTTTTAATAGAAAACATGCCCAGCGATTTTGAGAAGCTGTGAGGCCCAACTTGCAACCAACTTTGGCGCCAAAGATGCTATTTAAAGCCAAAGATTGAAGAGAAAAGGGAATTCAAATCATTCACACTCATTAGGATTAGTTTAGAGTTAGTTTCTAGAGAGAGAAGCTCTCTCTTCTCTCTAGGATTAGGATTAGTATTAGGATTAGGTTTAGTTCTTAGATCTAGATTTTAATTCATCTTCTTCTACTTCTATCTCTCAATTCCTTGTTGTTACATTCATCATTCTTCCATTCTTTTGTTGTAATTTCCTCTATGTTGTTCTTATACTTTGTTGTAGATCTACTCTTGTTTCTTCAACTTTTCTATCAATTCAATGTGAGGTACTTCATAATAATTGTGTTTCTTTTAGTTGTTGTTGTTAATTCCTTTCAATAATTGTTGTTAGATTCTATTCTTGTTGTATATTTCATGTGCTTTCTCTCTATGCCTCTTATGTGTTTGATAAAATGCTTCTTTTAGTTTTAATGTATATTTTGTTCCTCTTGGCTTTGGTTGAGTAATTAGTGACTTTTGAGTTATCTAATTCCTTTGTTGATTGATAATTAGAAGTTGCTAATTGATTTGAATGCCTCTAAAGCTAGTCTTTCCTTTAGGAGTTGATTAGGACTTGAGGAATCAAATTGATTCATCCACTTGACTTTCCTCCATGGTTAGAGGTTAACTAAGTGGTAGCAATGAGCAATTTGTGGTCACAATTGAGGAGGATAACTAGGATAGGACTTCTAGTTCTCATATCTTGCCAAGAGCTTTGTTAGTTATTAGTTTATTTTCTTTGCCATTTTATATTTCTTGTCTAAAATCTCAAAAACCCCAAAATAACTCATAACCAATAATAAGACACTTTATTGTGATTCCTAGGGAGAACGACCTAAGGTTCAATACTTCGGTTTATAAATTTAGGGGTTTGTTTTAGTGACAAACAAATTTTTGTATGAAAGGATTATTGCTTGATTTAGAGACTATATTTCGACGAGATTTCAATTGTAAAATTCTAAACCGTCAAAAATCTAATCATCAAAATGGCGCCGTTGCCGGGGAATTGCAATGGTGTTATGTTATTAGTTATTGTACATATGTAAATATTGTGAATAGGTTACTTTTGTTTGATTACTAGTTTAGTTAGTTTTATTTTGTTTTTCCACTATGAATTCTCACTTTGGCTATGAGTTTGGTCCTAATTGTGTTGTAGGAAATGTGCACTTCAATGATGACACTCATTATGGATGGAACCAACAAAGATGGGAGGAGTCTCAAGGAATTGATCACTCCTATTGGCAACAACCTCCGGACACTTACAGGTATAATTCACATCCTAATGCATGTCAATTCAACGGCTATGGTGAATTTTATTGCGACAATCAATCACCACCATCATATGCCTATGACTCTTATCCTCAACATGAACCTTAACCATACTCACAAGCCCTTCCATACCAAGCACCTTCCTATGATCCATATCCACCATATGACCAATCACCCATACCATATTCTTATGACCATTATGAGCAAGAACCTATAGAACCACCATAATCCTATCATGATTATTACCAAGAACCACCTCAATACTCACCATCTCCATACCCTTACCAAGAAGAACAACCTTCCTACCATGAACCCTCTCTCCAAAATAATGAACCTTCCCATTCACCCAAGCCCCAATAGACGATCCTCTCACTTTCTTACTCCAAGGACAAGAAACCATGAAGCGGTATACACTTGAGTTTGTGACCAACTTGACCAAGGTGGTGCACGCTTTAGCCCACCAATGTTTGAATACTCAAGTTGTTTCCATAGCCCCATGTGAAAGTCAAAAGAAGAGCAAAGCATGAAGGAGAAATTAGAAAATCCGGTGGAGAAGGAGGAGTCGAATTTTGTGTTAGAACAATTGGAGGAGCCTATGATCATTGAAGAAAAAGAAGAAGTGGTTGAAGATTTAGGAGATGTTGAGAGTCCATGGGAATGTAGCATCATAGAGCATTCTTCCTAGAAGCTTGAAATTGATGTTGAGGGTGCACAACCTCCAAGGCATGTCATAGTTGGAGACTTGAAAGAGGCCTATCAAGAGATGGATTCAATCATGGATGAATTTCTATCTACAATCGAATCCTCTCCCATTGGACATGAAGTTGAAGTTATAAAAGAGTGTACACAACCTTCCATACCCTTGGTGAGCAATGAGAAAGAGAGTGAATCAAAAGAGAGCTACCAAGAGGAAAAAGTTGGCATGGTGTATATCGAAATTGAAGAATATGAAGAGGTTGATCAAGAGATGGATTTATTCATCAATGAATTCCTATCCAAAGTTGAATCACCTCCCATTGGACAAGAAATCGAAGTTCTTGAAGACAACACCAAGCCATGTGATAAAAAGGGAAAGGTTGAAATTGAGGAAGCTTGCAAAGAGGTGGAAATACACAAAGAAGAGCACAAGGAAGTAGACCTTGCATTGTCTAAGTGTGGGTAGGTCTCCCTCCCCAAGCCACCATCCAACACAACATTCAAGAGGGTAAAATTCTTATCCCTAAGCCTTGCTTTCTCACTTGAATATGATTTATTTGAAAATGATGGTCAACTTAGAGCTCTTTGTGGAGTTAAGAGTAGGAAAGAGTTGTGTAGTGGTTGGAAACGTCATTCTAAGCTCATGACAGTTACAACCTCAAAATTCAAGAGCAATGGTTGGTGTGGAACCAAATGGCATGGGTCTAGGAAGTTGTTTGGAAGCTTCTTTGAGAATTCCAAGGCCATGCCACCCGGATGGATCAATGATGATCAACCTCAAGACGGGTGTGAAAATAAAGTGTGGGATCCCGGATTACATGAAGAGGATCAACATTGGGAGCCCATGGTTTGTGAAGAACTCCATCAAAGCTTGGAGATATTGATCTTGAATGATGGAGCTTATTGGAAGTCCAAGCATTGGTGGAAGTTCCAAGATGAATTTAAGAACAAGCTACCTTGAGAGGAACTCCCCATAAGTCCAACTTAAGGACAATAAAAAAAAGTGCTAGGTGGGAGACACCCCACCATAGTAATATCCTTTCATTTTCTCTTTTGTAAATATTTGGTAGAATTAGTCTAATTTCATGTTTAGATTAGTTGGTTGAGTTTAGTTAGTAGTTTGGTATGTTAAATAAGGTTTTATGGTGTTTTGGTAGCTGTTGGAGGTTTGGAATGCTTGGTTTGGTGCAAGAACTTGGAAAAATTTTGAAAAATAGAGCACCATCCACGCGTACGCATACATGGTGCGTACGTGCACTCCAAGCATTTTTGGCCATCCACGCGCATGTGCACATGGCGCGCACGCGTGGATGCAGAAGTTCCACCCCCAGCCAATAACCCAAGAGTTATGCGAACGTTGCGCGTGCATTGTGCCTGGGGCACAAACGACCTCATGCGTATGCACGCATGGCACGCACGCGTCACTCTTGAAAAAAAAAAAAGAGAAAAGGGAGTAGGGACGTGTACGCACGCTGTGCGCGTATGCGCCCTTTCACAGATGCGGCACTATACTTCAGGCCGAGATTTGCGCCAACTCTGGGCCAACATTAAGCTCCTGGCATGGCCAACCACCCACGCGGACGCACACCGTACGTGTCCGCGCCCCCTCTCTACTCGCCCATCCGCGCGCGCGCGCCATGCGTGTGTACGCGCGGATGCCCTTATTTCAAATATTTCTTTTCTTCTCTTCCTTCCATTTCTTTCCTCCTCCTTTCTTCTTCCCTCCTTCTACCCCTAATCCAACACTCCCAAACACCATTCATAACCATTTATTTTAGTATCCAATTAGTTAGTTAGTTAGTTGATTAGTTAGTTTTCATTTCGTTTTCTCTTTTTTTCATAGTAAGTGTTGGATTGTTATTCTTTTTTACCATTAATCGCTACTGAGTATTAAAAAGGGATGTTATTTTAACATCATTATGTTTATAAACTTTGTTGGACTCTATTGTTGAGGTTATATTTTGCTACTTGGTTTTGAGTTTTTCATGCTTACTGATGAGCGGATAATTTATACGCTTTTTGGCATTGTTTTTAGGTAGTTTTAGTAGGATCTAGCTACTTTTAGGATGTGTTATTAGTTTTTATGCAAAATTTATATTTCTAGACTTTACTATGAGTTTGTGTGTTTTTCTGTGATTTCAAGTATTTTCTGGCTGAAATTGAGGGACCTGAGCAAAAAACTGATACGAGGCTGAAAAATGACTACAGATGTTGTTGGATTCTGACCTCCTTGCACTCGAAATGGATTTTCTAGAGCTACAGAACTCCAAATGGCGCGCTCTCAATTGCGTTGAAAAGTAGACATCCAAGGCTTTCCATCAATATATAATAGTCTATACTTTATTCGAGTTTAGATGACGCAAACTGGCGTTCAACACCAGTTCCATGCTGCATTCTGAAGTAAAACGCCAGAAACACGTCACAAACCAGAGTTAAACGCCAAAAACACGTTACAACTTGGCGTTTAACCCCAAGAGAAGCCTCTGCACGTGTAAAGTTCAAGCTCAGCCCAAGCACACACCAAAGTGGGCCCCAGAAGTGGATTTCTGCACTTAGACTTATTTCTGTAAACCCAAGTAACTAGTTTAGTATAAATAGAACTTTTTACTATTGTACTAGGGGTCTTTTTCCCTATTTTCAAATTCATATGTCATTTGGGGAGGCTGACCATTCAGCCATGCCTAGACCTTGTTCTTATGTATTTTCAACGGTGGCGTTTCTACACACCATAGATTAAATTGTGGAGCTCTGCTGTTCCTCGAGTATTAATGCAAAGTACTATTGTTCTTCTATTCAATTCACGCTTATTCTTATTCTAAGATACCCATTCGCACTTCAACCTGATGAATGTGATGATCTGTGACACTCATCACTATTCTCACTTATGAACGTGTGCCTGACAACCACTTTCGTTCTACATGCAAAGAAAGCTAGAGTGAATATCTCTTGGATTCCTTAATCAGAATCTTCGTGGTATAAGCTAGAATCCATTGGCAGCATTCTTGAGATCCGGAAAGTCTAAACCTTGTCTGTGGTATTCTAAGTAGGATCTGGGAAGGGATGACTGTGACGAGCTTCAAACTCGCGAGTGTTGCGCATAGTGACAGACGCAAAAGGATCACGGGATTCTATTCCAACATGATCGAGAACCGACAGATGATTAGCCGTGCGGTGACAGCGCATTTGGACCATTTTCACTGAGAGGACGGGAGGTAGCCATTAACAACGGTGATGCCCGAACATACAGCTTGCCATGAAAAGGAGAAAGAATAATTGGATGAAAGCAGTAGGAAAGTAGAGATTCAGATGGAACACAGTATCTTCATGCGCTTATCTGAAATTCCCACCAATGAATCACATAAGTATCTCTATCTCTATTTTATGCTTTATTTATCTTTATATTCGAAAACTATCATAACCATTAGAATCCACCTGACTGAGATTTACAAGATGACCATAACTTGCTTCATACCAACAATCTCTGTGGGATCGACCCTTACTCACGTAAGGTATTACTTGGACGACCCAGTGCACTTGCTAGTTAGTTGTGCGAAGTTGTGAAAAAGTGTGATATTACAATTGTGCGTACCAAGTTGTTGGCGCCATTGAGATCACAATTTCGTGCATCAAGTTTATGGCACCGTTGCCGGGGATTGTTCGAGTTTGGACAACTGACGGTTCATCTTGTTGCTCGGATTAGGTAATTTTCTTCGTATTTTATTTTCAAAAAGTTTTCAAAAATCTTTCAAAAAAATTTTTCTCTTCTTTTTCATTTTAAAAAAAAAGAAATACAAAAAAATTATAAAATCATAAAACTAAAAAAATATTTTTTTTGTGCTTCTTGTTCGAGTCTAGTGTCAATTTTTAAGTTTGGTGTCAACTGCATATTTTTAAAATTTATGCATTTTTTTTCGA
Organism: Arachis hypogaea; assembly: GCF_003086295.3. Taxonomy (NCBI): domain Eukaryota; kingdom Viridiplantae; phylum Streptophyta; class Magnoliopsida; order Fabales; family Fabaceae; genus Arachis; species Arachis hypogaea. The sequence continues at coordinate 45,995,166 of NC_092038.1, forward strand.
AATATTCATGCATTGCATTATTCATGATCTTCAAATTGTTCTTGGTAAGTCTTCTTGTTTGATCATCATATTTTCTTGTTTTGTGTCTTTTGTTGTTTTTCATATGCATTTTTGAATTCATAGTGTCTAAACATAAAAAGTCTCTAAGTTTGGTGTCTTGCATGTTTTTCTTTTCTTGAAAATTTTTCAAAAATAAGTTCTTGATGTTCATCATGATCTTCAAAGTGTTCTTGGTGTTCATCTTGTCATTCATAGTGTTCTTGCATGCATCATGTGTTTTGATTCATAATTTTTATGTCTTGAGTCATTTTGTTATTTTTCTCTTTCCACATTAAATTCAAAAAAATCAAAAAAATATCTTTTCCTCATTTTACTCATAATTTTTGAAATCTTTGGGTTGACTTAGTCAAAAATTTTTAAAATAAGTTGTTTTTTGTTAGTCAAGTCAAGATTTCAATTTTAGAACTCCTATCTTTTCAAAATCTTTTTCAAAAATCAAATCTTTTTCATTTTTCCTTTTATTATTTTCAAAATTTTTTTAAAAAAAATTGATTTTCAAAATCTTTTTCTTAATTTTATTTCTTAATTTTCAAAAACTTTACTAACAATTAATGTGATTGATTAAAAAATTTGAAGTTTGTTACTTTCTTGTTAAGAAAGGTTCAATCTTTAAATTCTAGAATCATATCTTTTAGTTTCTTGTTAGTCAATTAATCAATTTTAATTTTAAAAAATCAAATCTTTTTAATTTCCTTTTCAAATATTTTTCAAAATATCTTTTCAATCATATATTTTTAACCATATCTTTTTCAAATCATATCTTTTTCAAAATATTTTCTAACTTCTTATCTTTTCAAAGAAATGATTTTTAAATCTCTTTCAACTAACTAATTGAATTTTTTTAGGTTGTTTTACTATCTCTTATCTTTTTTAAAACCACCTAACTATTTTTCTCTCTCTAATTTTTGAAAATCACCTTCCTCTTTTTCAAAATTCTTTTTAATTAACTAATTGTTTCAAATTTTAATTTTAATTTTATTTCTTCTCTTAATTTTCAAAAATCACTAACTTTTTTTAAAAATAATTTTTGAAATTCTCTCCCTCTCATCTCTTTCTATTTATTTATTCATTTACTAACACTTTTCCTCATCTCAAAATTCGAGCCATCTCTTCTCCTCTGTGTTCGAATTTTTCTCTTCTCATTCTTATTCTTCTTTTCTTCTACTCACATAAAAGAATCTCTATACTGTGACATAGAGGATTCCTCTTCTTTTCTGTTCTCTTTTTTTCATATGAGCAGGAGCAAGGACAAGGACATTCTTGTTGAAGCAGATCCTGAACCTAAAAGGACTCTGAAGAAGAAGCTAAGAGAAGCTAAAGCACAATAATTTAGAGAAGACCTTACAGAGAATCTCAAAAAAGAAGGAGACATGGCCGAACCCAATAATAATGCAAGGAGGATGCTTGGTGATTATACTACACCTACTTTCAATTTTTATGGAAGAAGCATCTCAATCCCTGCCATTGGAGCAAACAATTTTGAGCTGAAGCCTCAACTAGTTGCTCTAATGCAACAGAACTGCAAGTTTCATGGACTTCCATCAGAAGATCCTTATCAGTTTTAATTGAGTTCTTGCAGATCTGTGATACTGTTAAGACCAATGGGGTTGATCCCGAGGTCTACATGCTTATGCTTTTCCCTTTTGATGTAAGAGACAGAGCTAGAACATGGTTAGACTCACAACCTAAAGATAGCCTGGAATCTTGGGATAAGCTGGTCACGGCCTTCTTGGCCAAGTTCTTTCCTCCTCAAAAGCTGAGCAAGCTTAGAGTGGATGTTCAGACCTTCAGGCAAAAAGATGGTGAATCCCTCTATGAAGCTTGGAAAAGATACAAGCAGTTGACCAAAAAGTGTCCTTCTGACATGCTTTTAGAGTGGACCATTTTGGATATATTCTATAATGGTCTATCTAAGTTCTCTAAAATGTCACTGGACCATTCTGCAGGTGAATCCATTCACCTAAAGAAAACACCTGCAGAAGCTCAAGAACTCATTGACATGGTTGCAAATAACCAATTCATGTACACCTATGAGAGGAATCTTGTGAGTAATGAGACGCCTCAGAGGAAGGGAGTTCTTGAAATTGATGCTCTAAATGTCATATTGGCTCAGAACAAAATATTGACTCAACAAGTCAACATGATTTCTCAGAGTCTTAATGGATTGCAAAATGCATCCAACAGTACTAAAGAAGTATCTTCTGAAAAAGAAGCTTATGATCCTGAGAACCCTGCAATGGCAGAGGTGAATTACATGGGTGAAGCCTATGGAAACACCTATAATCCCTCGTGGAGAAATCATCTAAATTTCTCATGGAAAGATCAACAAAAGCCCCAACAAGACTTCAATAATGGTGGAAGAAACATGTTTAGCAATAGCAAGCCTTTTCCATCATCTTCTCAGCAATAGACAGATAATTCTGAGCAGAGCCCCTCTAGCTTAGCAAACATAGTCTCTGATCTATCTAAGGCCACTTTAAGTTTCATGAATGAAACAAGGTCCTGCATTAGAAACTTGGAGGCACAAGTGGGTCAGCTGAGTAAGAAAATCACTGAAACTCCTCCTAGTACTCTCCCAAGCAATACAGAAGAGAATTCAAAAAGAGAGTGCAAGGCCATTGATATAATCAAAATGGCCGAATCCAAAGAGGAAGGGGAGGACGTGAATCCCAATGAGGAAGACCTCATGGGACATCCTCTAGACAGAAAGGTGTTCCCTATTGAGGACCTAAAGGAATCTGAGGCTCATAAAAAGACCATAGAGATTCCATTAAACTTCCTCCTACCATTCATGAGCTCTAACAACTATTCTTCCTCTGAAGAGGATGAAGATGTAAGTGAAGAGCAAGTTGCTCAATATCTAGGAGCCATCATGAAGCTGAATGCCAAGTTGTTTGGTAATGAGACTTGGGAAGATGAACCTCCCTTGCTCATTAGTGAACTAACTACATGGGTTCAACAAACTTTACCTCAAAAGAAACAAGATCCTGGTAAATTCTTAATACCCTGTACCATAGGCACCATGACCTTTGAGAAGGCTCTGTGTGACCTGGGGTCAGGTATAAATCTTATGTCACTCTCTGTAATGGAGAAACTGGGGATCTTTGAGGTACAAGCTGCAAGAATCTCATTAGAGATGGCAGACAAGTCAATAAAACAAGCTTATGGATTGGTAGAGGATGTGTTAGTGAAGGTTAAAGGCCTTCACATCCCTGCTAATTTATAATCCTAGAAACTGGGAAGGATGAGGATGAATGCATCATCCTTGGAAGACCCTTCCTAGCCATAGTAGGAGCTGTGATTGATATTGATAGAGGAGAGCTAGTCCTTCAATTGAATGGGGACTACCTTATGTTTAAAGCTCAAGGATCTTCTTCTGCAACCATGGAGAGGAAGCATGAAAAGTTTCTTTCAATACAGAGTCAAACAAAGCCCCCACAATCAAACTCTAAGTTTGGTGTTAGGAGGCCACAACCAAACTCTAAGTTTGGTGTTGAACCCCCATATTCAAACTCTAAGTTTGGTGTTGGGAGGTCCCAACAATGCTCTGAACATCTGTGAAGCTCCATGAGAGCTCACTGTCAAGCTATTGACATTAAAGAAGCGCTTATTGGGAGGTAACCCAATTTTTATTTATCTATATTTCTATTGTCCTTTTATGTTTTATTAGGTTTATGATCATGTGGAGTCACAAAATAATTGCAAAAATTAAAAATAGATTCAAAAACAGCAGAAAAAAAGCACACCCTAGAGGAAGAGCTGTCTGGCGTTTAAACGCCAGAAACAAGCATCTGTCTGGCATTTAACGCCAGAAACAAGCATCAAGCTGGCATTTAATGCCAGAAACAAGCATCAAACTAGCGTTTAACGCCAAAAACAAGCATCAGGCTGGCGTTAAATGCCAGAAACAGGCTACATTTGGCGTTTAACGCCAGAAACAAGATGCAGTCTGGCGTTAAACGCCAGGATTGCATACAGAGGGTGTTTTACATGCCTAAAAGATGCAGGGATGGGAAATCCTTGACACCTCAAGATCTGTGGACCCCACAGGATCACCTCAAGATCTGTAGACCCCACAGGATCCCCACCTATCCCACTTCCCTCTTCTTCACACAATCCAATAACACTATACCCTTCACCAATCACCTCAATCTCTCTTTCCCATTACCCCTTCACCAATCACATCCATTTACTCATCCCCATAAACCCCACCTACCTTCAAATTCAAAATCTCTTTCCCACCCAAACCTACCTTAAATGACCGAACCCAAACCCCTCTCCCTCCACTATATAAACCCGCCATCCTTCTTCATTTTCACACAACACTACCCTTTTTTCTCCCCCCTGGCCGACACCCACACCTCTCTCCCTCTCCTCTATATCTTCTTCTTCTTCTTCTATTCTTTCTTCTTTTACTCGAGGGCAAGGAACATTCTAAGTTTGGTGTGGTAAAAGCATAGCTTTTTTGTTTTTCCATAACCATTGATGGCACCTAAGACCAGAAAAACCTCAAGAAAGAGAAAAGGGAAGGCAATTGCTTCCACCTCTGAGTCATGGGAGATGGAAAGATTCATCTCAAAAGCCCATCAAGACCACTTCTATGAAGTTGTGGCCAAGAAAAAGGTGATCCCTGAGGTCCCTTTCATGCTCAAGAAAAATGAGTATCCAGAGATCCGACATGAAATCCGAAGAAGAGGTTGGGAAGTTCTCACCAACCCCATTCAACAAGTCAGAATCTTAATGGTTCAAGAATTCTATGCAAACGCATGGATCACTAGGAACCATGATCAAAGCATGAACCCAAACCCAAAGAATTGGCTTACAATGGTTCGGGGGAAATGCTTAGATTTTAGTCCGGAGAACGTAAGGTTGGTGTTCAACTTGCCTATGATGCAAGAAGACGCACGTTCCTACACTAGAAGGGTCAACTTTGATCAAAGGTTGGACCAAGTCCTCATGGACATATGTGTGGAAGGAGCTCAATGGAAAAGAGACTCAAAAGGCAAGCCGGTTCAATTGAGAAGACTGGACCTTAAGCCTGTGGCTAGAGGGTGGTTGGAGTTCATCTAACGCTCCATCATCCCCACTAGCAACCGATCTGAAATAACTGTGAATCGGGCCATCATGATCCATAGCATCATGATTGGAGAGGAAGTAGAAGTTCATGAAGTCATCTCTCTAGAACTCTACAAAGTAGCTGAAAAGCCCTCCACCTTGGCAAGGCTAGCTTTTCCTCATCTCATTTGCCATCTATGCAACTTAGCTAGAGTTGTCATAGAAGGAAACATCCTCATTGAAGAGGACAAGCCCATCACTAAGAAGAGGATGGAGCAAACAAGAGAGCCCATTCATGGATCTCAAGAGACACATGAGGAAGCTCATCATCAAGAAATCCCTGAGATGCCTCAAGGGATGCATTTTCCTCCAAACAACTATTGGGAACAACTCAACACGTCTCTAGAAGGATTGAGTCATAACATGAACCAACTAAGGGTGGAGCACCAAGAGCACTCCATCATTCTCCATGAGATTAGAGAAGATCAAAGAGCTATAAGGGAGGAGCAACAAAGGCAAGGAAGAGACATAGAGGAGCTCAAAGACATCATTGGTCCTTCAAGAAGAAGGCGCCACCCTCACTAAGGTGGACTTATTCCTTAACTTCCTTGTTCTTATCTCTCTGTTTTTCGGTTTTATGCTATATGTTCGCCTATGTTTTGAGTCTTTACTACATGATCATTAGTATTTAGTAACTATGTCTTAAGGCTATGAATAATTCCATGAATCCTTCACCTTTCTTAAATGAAAAATGTTTTTAATACAAAAGAACAAGAAGTACATGAGTTTCGAATTCATCCTTGAAATTAGTTTACTTATATTGATGTGGTGACAATACTTTTTGTTTTCTGAATGAATGCTTGAACAGTGCATATTTTTTATCTGTTGTTTATGAATGTTAAAATTGTTGGCTCTTGAAAGAAAGATGAACAAAGAGAAATGTTATTGATAATCTGAAAAATCATGAAATTGATTCTTGAAGCAAGAAAAAGCAGTGAATAAGAAATCTTGCGAAAATAAAAAGAAAAAAATGGCAAAAAAAAGAGAAAAAAAGAAAAAGCAAGAAGAAAAGCCAATAGCCCTTTAAACCAAAAGACAACGGTAAAAAAAGGATCCAAGGCTTTAAGCATTAATGGATAGGAGGGCCCAAGGAAATAAAATCCAGGCCTAAGCGGCTAAATCAAGTTGTCCCTAACCATGTGCTTGTGGCATGCAAGTCTAAGTGAAAAGCTTGAGACTGAGTGGTTAAAGTCGTGATCTAAAGCAAAAATAGTGTGCTTAAGAGCTCTGGACACCTCTAACTGGGGACTTTAGCAAAGCTGAGTCATAATCTGAAAAGGTTCACCCAGTCATGTGTCTGTGGCATTTATGTATCCAGTGATAATACTGGAAAACAAAGTTCTTAGGGCCACGGCCAAGACTCATAGAAGTAGCTGTGTTCAAGAATCAACATACTTAACTAGGAGAATCAATAACACTATCTGAACTCTGAGTTTCTATGGATGCCAATCATTCTAAACTTCTAAGGATAAAGTGAGATGCCAAAACTGTTCAGAAGCAAAAAGCTACAAGTCCCGTTCATCTAGTTAGAACTAATATTCATTGATATTTTGGGATTTATAGTATATTCTCTTCTTTTTATCATATTTGATTTTCAGTTGCTTGGGGACAAGCAACAATTTAAGTTTGGTGTTGTGATGAGCGGATAATTTAGACGCTTTTTGGCATTATTTTTAGGTAGTTTTTAGTAGGATCTAGCTACTTTTAGGATGTTTTTATTAGTTTTTATGCAAAATTTACATTTCTGGACTTTAATATGAGCTTTTGTGTTTTTTTGTGATTTCAGGTATTTTCTAGCTGAAATTGAGAGACCTGAGCAAAAATCTGATAGGAGGCTGAAAAAGGACTACAGATGCTGTTGGATTCTGACCTCCCTGCACTCAAAATGGATTTTCTAGAGATACAGAACTCCAAATGGCGCGCTCTCAATTGCGTTGAAAAGTAGACATCCAGGGCTTTCCAGAAATATATAATAGTCTATACTTTATTCGAGTTTAGATGACGCAAACTGGCGTTCAACACCAGTTCCATGCTGCATTCTGAAGTAAAACGCCAGAAACACGTCACAAACCAGAGTTAAACGCCAAAAACGCATTACAACTTGGCGTTTAACCCCAAGAGAAGCCTCTGCAGGTGTAAAGTTCAAGCTCAGCCCAAGCACACACGAAAGTGGGCCCAGAAGTGGATTTCTGCACTTAGACTTATTTTTGTAAACCCTAGTAATTAGTTTTTCAAATTCATATGTCATTTGGGGAGGCTGGCCATTCGGCCATGCCTAGACCTTGTTCTTATGTATTTTCAACGGTGGAGTTTCTACACACTATAGATTAAGGTGTAGAGCTCTACTGTTCCTCGAGTATTAATGCAAAGTACTATTGTTCTTCTATTCAATTCACGCTTATTCTTGTTCTAAGATATCCATTCACACTTCAACCTGATGAATGTGATGATCTGTGACACTCATCACTATTCTCACTTATGAACGTGTGCTTGACAACCACTTTCGTTCTACATGCAAAGAAAGCTAGAGTGAATATCTCTTGGATTCCTTAATCAGAATCTTCATGGTATAAGCTAGAATCCATTGGCATCATTCCTGAGATCTGGAAAGTCTAAACCTTGTTTGTGGTATTCTGAGTAGGATCTGGGAAGGGATGACTGTGACGAGCTTCAAACTCGCGAGTGTTGGGCGTAGTGACAGACGCAAAAGGATCACGAGATTCTATTCCAACATGATCGAGAACCGACAGATGATTAGCCGTGCAGTGACAGCGCATTTGGACCATTTTCACTAAGAGGACGGGAGGTAGCCATTGACAACGGTGATGCCCGAACATACAGCTTGCCATGGAAAGGAGTAAGAATGATTGGATGAAAGTAGTAGGAAAGCAGAGATTTAGAAGGAACACAATATCTTCATGCGCTTATCTGAAATTTTCACCAATGAATTACATAAGTATTTCTATCTCTATTTTATGCTTTATTTATCTTTATATTCGAAAACCATCATAACCATTAGAATCCGCCTAACTGAGATTTACAAGATGACCATAGCTTGCTTCATACCAACAATTTCCGTGGGATCGACCCTTACTCACGTAAGGTATTACTTGGACGACCCAGTGCACTTGCTGGTTAGTTGTGCGATGTTGTGAAAAAGAGTGATATTACAATTGTGCGTACCAAGTTGTTGGCGCCATTGAGATCACAATTTCGTGCATCACTTACCTTTTAAGAATACTAAGTGATGAGAATTGCCTTCAAGCATGTTCAATCTTCTTGAATTGCATTATTTGGCCACCATGTGATTTGAACCCTATTCTTTGATTAGGCAATTTCTTGATTGATGACGTTGTGCATTTACCTTCATGCATTGTGTTCATGATCATATGCATCCATAGGCTTTAGCTTGAATGCTTTCATGCTTCTTCAATGCTTGTTTTACCTTACAAGTTCACTTAAAGCATCTCAAGCACACTAGGATAAGTGAAGTGCATGCTTCTTTTGTGACATCTCCCTTTTATTGCTAATGTGTGTTCTAAACGGCGCCTAAATTAGAATTCACACACCTATTTGTCAATCATGTCACACTAATTCACTCACTCAATTCTAGTGATTTACCTCATTCCAACAATGTATGCTTCTTTGCTTTTATATCTTCTCATCTTATGGTGTTATTTTCAATTTTTCATGATACGATGCACCACAAGCAATAACGGAAGCAAGTCTAAGAACACGCAGACCGATTGATCTACCAGCTGAAGGTAGCAATTTGGAGATTCGCCGTACCCCCTTGCTCATATTTGAGTGCACCGACGACGGTGCAAACTTTTAAGTGTGGGGAGGTCGTCTGACTGGTCGGCGATTTTAGGTGACAAATTTCTAATCTCAACACTTTTGCATTTCATTTTAGGTTTTTAGGATTTTTACTTGCATTTTCTTATTTTTGCATATGTATACACAATAAGCTTAGTCAAAATAATGAAATTTTTCAAGGATCTCTATCTATAGGGCACCAATTGATTTGAGTGAAAACTTTTCATAAAACTTGCTTGAATCACATATATATATATTGTGGATCATGTTTTTGAGCTAAGAACACAAGCTTGTGAGATTTGAGCCTAATGGTGTGGTTACATCTTATAACCACTTATTTTTCTTCTTGTGTGCATTATTCTCTTTCTATGATTGTAATCTTTGATTTGTTTGATTCTCTATTTCCATTATTTTGTGTATTCATGCATCTATATGATTGAGGCCATCATTTTATTAGCTCACTTACCCAAATAGTCTTACCTTTGATCTTCCATTGTTAGCCAACTTTGAGCATACGCTTAACCCACTTGTTCTTATTTTAGCACATTATAAGCCTTAAAGCGAAAAACAATAAATGTCCTTATTTGGATCTTTGATTAGCTTAGGCTAGTGTGTGAGTATCATTCAAGTGTGGGAAACCTTGGGACATTGGGAAAATAAAAGGGTAGTTTTGCATTTTTGTTGTAAATATTGGGAATTGAGTACATGCTCATGTATTGATCAAATGTAAAATCTTATGCATCGATGCTTTTGTATATAGAAAGAAAAAAATGAGAAAAACAAAAGAAAAAGAAAAGAAAAGAAAAAAATAGAAAAAGAAAGAAAAGGAAGAAAAAGAAAGAAATAAAAAGGGGACAAAATGTCCCAAAGCAAAGTGTAGCTCAATAAAATCAATGCATAAGTGTTGTGAAATGAAAAAGAAAATGCATGAGTATGTGAAAAAGTGAAGGATGTGTAGTTAGGTTAGCACTTAATTGTATAGGTTATTATATAGGTTAGGTGGAAAGTTTAAGCTTATCAAAGATTCAAATTCCAAGCTCACTTAACCATATATGCATCCTACCTTGACCCTAATCCCATTACAACCTAAAGAAAAGACCTCATGATAATTGTATGCATGCATGAAATAAATGTTGATTGTTAGAAGAAAAACAAATCTTGGAAAGCATGATTAGGAGAGAATTGAGTGAATCAAGCCTAAACACTTGAGCGAATAGAGTGCAAACACATGCGGTGAGGGTTTGATGCTCAATTACATGTTTTCACCTATGATCATCCCTTCATGCAAGTTTGTAAAAATATTTAATAGCTCAATTCAATTGTGGATTAGACTTGCTAGTCCTTTAACCCTTGTGCATATATGTCTCTTGGGAATTGATTTATTTTTGACCAAGCAATTGCATTCATGTAGATAGTTACATATAGGTAGATTGCATTTAGTTAGATTTCATTGAATAAATGTCATATCCCTTACTTCATTCTTGGTTTAAGCATGAGGACATGCTTGGTTTAAGTGTGGGGAGGTTGATAAACCCCATGTGTAGGGTTTATCTTGTGCTTGATTTAGGGGATTTTATAACCTTTTACCCACATTTATCCAATGAAATAGCATGATTTTGTGATTGTCTCCTTATTTGTGCTTGAGTGTGAAAACATGCTTTTAGACCTTTAATTTCATGATTTTATTCACGTTTGATTCCACTAGATGCCTTGATTTGTTTGTTAAGTGATTTTAGGTCGAAAAGGCTAGGAATGGAGCAAAGAAGTGAAGAGAAAAGCATGCAAAATGGAGAACACATGGAAAAAGCCAAAGATTTGAGAAACATCATCCTCACGCACGCGCACGGTACACGCACGCGTCGATCGCGAAAACTGCAAGGGACGCGCACGCGTGCTGTATGCATACGCGTCGATGGCCGTATGATTTTTTAATAGAAAACGTGCCCAGAGATTTTGAGAAGCTGTGGGGCCCAACTTGCAACCAACTTTGGCGCCAAAGATGCTATTTAAAGCCAAAGATTAAAGAGAAAATGGGATTTCAATCATTCACACTCATTAGGATTAGTTTAGAGTTAGTTTCTAGAGAGAGAAGCTCTCTCTTCTCTCTAGGATTATGATTAGGATTAGGATTAGGTTTAGTTCTTAGATCTAGGTTTTAATTCATCTTCTTCTACTTCTATCTCTCAATTCCTTGTTGTTACATTCATCATTCTTCCATTCTTTTGTTGTAATTTCCTCTATATGTTGTTCTTATACTTTGTTGTAGATCTACTCTTATTTCTTCTACTTTTCTTTCAATTCAATTTGAGGTACTTCATAATAATTGTGTTTCTTTTGGTTGTTGTTGTTAATTCCTTTCAATAATTGTTATTATATTCTATTCTTGTTGTAGATTTCATGTGCTTTCTCTCTATGCCTCTTATGTGTTTGATAAAATGCTTCTTTTAGTTTTAGTGTAGATTTTGTTCCTCTTGGCTTTGGTTGAGTAATTAGTGACTCTTGAGTTATCTAATTCCTTTGTTGATTGATAATTAGAAGTTGCTAATTAATTTGAATGCCTCTAAAGCTAGTCTTTCCTTTAGGAGTTAATTAGGACTTGAGGAATCAAATTGATTCATCCACTTAACTTTCCTCCATGGTTAAAGGTTAACTAAGTGGTAGCAATGAGCAATTTGTGGTCACAATTGAGGAGGATAACTAGGATAGGACTTCTAGTTCTCATATCTTGCCAAGAGCTTTGTTAGTTGTTAGTTTATTTTCTTTGTCATTTTATATTTCTTGTCTAAAATCTCGAAAACCCCAAAATAACTCATAACCCATAACAAGACACTTTATTGTGATTCCTAGGGAGAACGACCCGAGGTTCAATACTTCGGTTTATAAATTTAGGGGTTTGTTTTAGTGACAAACAAATTTTTGTATGAAAGGATTATTGCTTGGTTTAGAGACTATACTTCGATGAGATTTCAATTGTAAAATTCTAAACCGTCAAAAATCTAATCATCACAGCCTCGCGTTCGTGCAACTCTCTATTTGAAACTCATTTTGCCAAATTTTAGGGTGACGCATTCGTGTGGTTGACGCGATCGCGTGAATGGCCATATTTTGAAAACGACGCGGACGCGTGGTACGCACGTTCGCGTGGTAGGGCTTGTGCTCTTAGCACGGTTCCAGCCCCGCTCCATCACAACTTACTAGCATACACCCATTTACGTCTATTTTACAGGGCCACGTGTTCGCATGAGTGACGCGGACGCATGGGGAGGCTATTTCACAAACGACAGGAACACATTAGTGAAGCGGTCGAGTGGGCGAGTGACAAGGCCCCAAGAGTATTGATTGCTAGACTGAATTCCAGGGTCCCAAATCTTACTTTTGCTCCCGTCTTTGTGTTGATCACCATTGTTCCAACCGGGTAGCTCATGATTTGAATTCTCACAGAGACATCCAAACAACCTTCTAGACCCATTCGATTGAGCTCTACACCAATCCTTGCACTTCAACTTGGAACATGCAACCATATTGAACCTTGCAGGACAACTCTTACCACTAACCATCTTCCTCTTACTCTTGATGCCACAGAGAGCTCTAAGTTGACCATCCGTCTTCAGTAGCCCATATTCAAGTGGAAAATTAAAGGTCAAGGATAAGAATTTTACCCACTTGAATGTTGTGTTGGACGGTAATGGCCTTGGGAGAGGTGTTTCTAATGATCTTACAAGCTGCACTCCCTTGTGCTCTTCTTTGATAATTTCCACCTCCTTGTAAGCTTCTTCAATTTCAACCTCTTCCTCTTGGTAGCTTTCTTCCAATTCAATCTCTTCTTCATTGTTCACCAAGGGCATGGGAGGTTGTGCTTCTTCTTCTTTAATCTCCATGTCTAGTCCAACGGGAGAGGATTCAAATGTAGATAAGAATTCATCAATGATTGAATCCATCTCTTGATCATCTCCTTCAAAGTCTTCAACCATGATATGCCTTGGAGGTTGTACACCCTCCTGAACATCAAATTCAAATGTCTTGGAAGGAGGCTCTATGACTTGAGTTTCCCATGGAGGTTCAACATCTCCTAAGTCTTCAACCACTTCCTCTTTAACTATTGCGGCATTGTCCAGTTGTTTTAGTATAAAATTGTACTCCTCCTTGATGATTTCCTTTCTATGACAACTCTTTTCCACTATTCTTTCATCTTCAAGGGTCTCTCCTACCGCTACCCTTAGGGCCTCCTCTAGCTTCTTATGAAGTATGGATTCGCGAAGATGATTCCTTCTTTCTTGTTCCCTATTAATAGTATAATTGGGATCATCTTGCTCTTGGATTGATGGATGTAGGTGCTCTACCATGGAAGATGGTGATGGGATGGAAAGATCATTATGTGGTTGAAAAGGAAGCGCACTAGAGCTTGAGGGTTGAATATTGGAGGTATTCGATGACCCAATCTGGAAGACGAGAGCTTGTATAGTAGAGGTTAGACCAGTAAGTGTGTTTTTCATGGCCTTTTGTCTTTGGTGCATAACATTAAGAGTGTTGTTATCCAGTGGAGGTTAGGGTGGATAGGAGGGTTCATTATTTTGGAGAAAGGGTTCATAATAGAAAGGTGGTTCTTCTTGGTAAGGGTATGGAGATGATAAATATGGAGGTGGTGGTTCATGAGAGTAATTATTTTGAAATTGGGGGGTGGTTCTATGTATGGTTCGTTCAGCACATAGTGTGGTTGGTATGGTGGATATAGATTAGGGTCATATGGGGGTGTTTGGTGGTAAAGGGCTTGTGAGTATGGTGGTTCAAAGCTATGTTGAGGAGGGGGTTCATAGGCGTATGGTGGTGGTTGTTGATAATCAAAAGAGCACTCACCATAGCCATTATCTTGATATGCTTCTTGGAATGGCTCTTGGTCATAGTATGTTGGCGGAGGCTGTTGCCAAGAGGGTTGATCAAATCCCTGTGGCTCCTCCCATCTTTGATTTTTCCAACCTTGATGTCTGTTCCTATTAGAGCTTCCATTCCCAACAACAACATTGGAACCAAACTTGAAACCAGATGGGTGAGAATTCATATTAGCTAAAGAAAATAAAAACTACTAAAAATTAATGAAAATAAACTCCTAAAACTAGAAACACTGACAACAATATAAGATAAATATTTGAAAAAGGTTTAAATTTTAAAAAGGTTTGATTTTTTAAAATTTTAAATTTAAATTTTGAAATTTGAATTTTTAATTTTGGAATTTTAAATATTGAAATTTGAAATTATGATTTTGAAATAAGACAAGATAAGATTTTGAAAAAGATATGATTTTGAAAAAGATTTGAATTTTGAAATTTAAAACTAAGATAAGATAAGATAAAATTTTTAAAATAAAAATCTGAATTTTTTGGTAATTTTCGAAAAAATCAATTAAAATAGAGAGAAAAGATATTTTTGAAATTAATGAGTAAAGAGAAAAATAATAAAATGACACAAAACTTAAAATTTTTAGATCAAAATGAAGACAACAAACAAGAAAAATATTTACAATAACCAATAATAAGGCACACGTTTGCAATTCCCCAGCAACGGCGCCATTTTGACGAGCGGATTTTCTATCGGTAAAGAAATTCACAAATATAATCATGTTGTAAGTATAGCTTCTAAACCAACAGAGAATCCTTTCGTACAAAAGTTTTCTTTGTCACTTAAGCAAACCCAATAAAAATAAATAACCGAAGTATTCAAACATCGGGTCGTCTTCTCAAGGAATTACAGGGAAGTATGATTTATTATTGGTTATGGAAAACAATATTTTTGGGTTTTTGAAAGGTTGAACAGGGAAAATAAATTACAGGAAAAATAAATTAATAACTAGAAAAAGCTATTGGCAAGGTATGAGAATTAGAAGTCCTATCCTAGTTATCCTTATCAATTGTGATGAGAATTACCTTTTGCTCCCACTTGGTCAACCTCTAACTATGAAGGTATGTTAAGTGAATAAATCAATTTGATTCCTCAAGTCCTAGTCAATTCCTAAGAAAAGACTAGAGTTAGGGGAATTCAAATCAATCAGCAAAGAATTCCAATTATCAATCATGATGAGTTTGACAACTCAAGAGTCACCAATTAATCAACCAAAGCCAAGAATATAGAAAGCTTAATAAAAATCATATATCTGAAATACCTCAAATTGAATTAATAAAGATATCAAATGTATCATTGAAAAGTTCATAAATTAAATTGGGAAAATAAATAAAAGGAACATTGAACATGTGATTGAAGAGAAGTAGAAATCCTAATCCTAAAAGAAATCCTAAATCCTAATCCTAAGAGAGAGGAGAGAACATCTCTCTCTAAAAACTACATCTAAAAACCTAAAATTGTGAATTATGAGTGAATGATGATGAATGAATAGATTCCCCAACTTTATAGCCTCTAATCTATGTTTTCTAGGTTGAAAACTGGGTCAAAAATAGCCCAGAAATTACTGATTGCGAATTCTATCACGCTAATTTTTGTCGCTGTGACGCATCCACGTGGAGCACGCATTTGCATTGCCTGGATGTACGGACACTATAGTAAATTATATATTTTGAAGCCTCAGACGTTAGCTTTCCAACGCAACTGGAACCGCATCATTTGGACCTTTGTAGCTCAAGTTATGACTGTTTGAGTGCGAAGAGGTCAGGGTTGACAGCTTTGCAGTTCCTTCAATTTCTTTTATTCCTTCCACTTTTGCATGCTTTCTTTCCCTCCTCTAAGTCATTCCTGCCCTGTAATCTCTGAAATTACTTAACGCATATATCACGGCATCGAATAGTAATAAGAGAGGATTAATATTAGCAAATATAAGGCCAAAGAAGCATGGTTTCAATCATAGCACAAAATCAGGAAGGAAAAATGTAAACTCATGCAAATTATATGAATAAGTGTGTAAAGAATTGATAAAAACCACTCAATTGAGCACAAGATAAACCATAAAATAGTGGTTTATCAGCTGCTGTCATCAAGATCTTCATCGTTGTCGTCGATGGAGAATGCCGCCGAGGAGCCCGATGGAGAAACAGTACTGTGCGAGAGAAAGAGGGAGACCACAATGAGGAGGGAGCAGAAGGCCGCACCGTTACTATTGGAGCTTCCACCACCGTCGTTGGTGCCACTCAAAGTCGTCGCTGTGGCTGTTGCCACCATGGGAGCTGCGCGAAGCCATCGTCGCCGATGTGGAGCTACGAGAACCTGTCGCTGCTGCTAAATCTTATTGTAGGGAGCTTTGCCGTTGCCGTTCCTCTGCCGCTGCTGCTGTCAGAATTTTTAGTCACCGGGTATGGCGCTATTGTCGCCAAAACCACCACCGGAGCTATTGCTGCTCTGTTTTGTCGTTCTTCTTTAGTTATAGTAAGTTTCTTACTCCAGAACACTCGCTGTTAGTAATCTATTATAGTTTATTGAGGATTTTGCAACGTTAATGTCTCAGAGTTGAGTTACTATTGTTGCATGCTGCTTTTGTGGCTGTTGCTGCTGTGAAAAACGGTCAGATTTGATGCTGCTCCTGCAAAATAAGGAAAAATAGGGGGTTTGTCGTGTAGTTGTGTTGCGATTGAGGTAGGAGCTTTTCTTAAAACCTATTTTATTTTAAGAAATTATTATAAATCGGTATCAATGTGAAAAATGTATTTTTATATAATTGCACGAATCTTATGGATTAAATTAGGTTGTGCTGGATAAATACAATTGATCAAATATTTAAATAGAATGTGGTTGTATTGTGTGACTAATTGGTGAAGTTAAATTATCTGTGGTTATGAACTGTGATTAATTTACTAATTGATTGAGAAGGCTAGACAATCTGATTTTTTTAACTGATTATGTTAAGTTGGTTGTGTTGAATGATAAATTGTCTTATGATGAGATGATTAATAAAAATATGTTGTTTGGATAATTGCTGATAAAAGGATGATGGGTTGTTAAGATTGAAGAAACCTATAACCCTGTAGGGGTGGTTAAGTCTATTTTTAGGGGAGGATATATCCAAATTTTTATAAAATTGTAAAAGAAAGAGTTGAAGGATAATTGAAGAAAAGATTAAGGTTAATGAAAGGTTGAGTCAAGTTAAAGAAAAGTTAAGGTTAAAAAAATGTTGAGAATTAAGGAAGTGGTTAAGGAAAGTTAAATGATTAATTGAGAATCTTTTGTTTGATATTATTGAGAACGAATTGATTTGTGACTATGAATGGTGTTTGATGTTGTGGCTGTGATTATGATTGATTTCTTAATTGTGTTAATAAATAATGAGAATCATGATTTAGTTGATTATGTTGAATGGTATGTTGAGAAAGGGTTGAGAGATGTTAGTTTGGAAGGAAACCTTAAAGGGTAAAATGGTCCAAATTTTAGGAGAGGTTCTGCCGAAGTTTTTCTGAGAATTAACATATTTTGGTTTAATTAATTATGAAAAGAATTATATTTTTAGGGCACTTTAGCAAAATTAAAAGCAATTGAATTTGATTGGGAAATACAATGATCCTTTGAGTCCTTTAGGAAAAGTTTTGAGCTTTAAAATGAAGTTGAAGTTAGTTTTGGAGAATTTGGTTAAACAAAATGAGTTCCATTTGATTACTTCTACTTAAAGGGTTATGTTTTGAAAAGTTTTAGTAAATTTAAAGTATTTAAATTTGATGGTTCCGAATCTTTTAAAAAAGTCTTAAACTTAAAGTTGGAATTGTATTAGAAACTTGGTTAAACAAAAATGAGATTTATTTAATTTTAAATAACCATAAAAAATTATGTTTTTGGAGCGTTCTAGCGATTTTAAAGTAATTGTTTAAAAACAAAAATATTATATTTTCAATTAAGATTTTGATTCGATGAAATATGGTGATTTTGAGTCTTTTGATAAGAAGAATTTGGGGATAAGTATAATAGAATATAACATTAAGTTGAGTTTTGAAGGTAGGTGAACTCGAATCGTGTATTTAAGAAAAAATAAGAAAAGAGATTTTGGCTTGATACACACCAAGTAAATTATTAGTGAACGTAAATGGACCAAGAATGATTTTAAAATGAAAATGGTGCCAGTATGCAATTTAATTCGTGATATTATTGTTGAATTAGCAAGGATGTGGGTTTCATCCCGCTTGCATAATGAGTTATGATTATTCAAATTAAGAATTAATAAATGATACTGATTATTTGCCTGGCAAGGATGGTGATGTAGTCCTGCTTGTTCAGTGTATTGTTATTTGTGGGGATGGTGGTTTTCTCCCGCCTACTGTGAGGATGATGGTTATATTCCACCCACGGCTCGAGGATAATGGTCCTTGTGATAAATGTAAATATATATAGAATGGTGATTATGCTCCACATGTGAGTATTGACTTGGTAGATATATGAGGAAGGTGGTAGGGCATTGTCACTCGATTTATTCTCCCATATTCTATCTTGATTGTGTATGTTAGATGTAGGAAAGGTGGTAGGGCACTCTCCCCCGATTTATTTCCCCATATTCTCTTTGATTGTGTTTTGTTGGATGTGAGAAAGGTGATAAGGCACTCTCCCTCGATGTATTTCCCCACTCTCTCTGGTTACAAGGTGAAAGGGTACTCATCCCTTGTCTTGTATGGTATAACCTCACAAGAAAAGGTGGTAGGACACTCTTCCTCGATTTATTCCCCCTGGTGAATACCTCCAGGAGAAGGCGGTAAGGTACACTCATTCAATTATATTCCTCCTGGGAATGCGCAATAGGGAGATGATATCCGGGTTAGCTACCAGATGTGTTGGGTTCTGACAGTTTAACCGACACGTGAGTTTACGGCCAGTAGGACAGGCATGCATCATACTGCATTTGTTTGAAATTTCTTGGGTCTACATAATTACTTAGTTTTTCTAATTGATATTCTATTAATTGCTAATTGTACTACTTGTCCTAATTGTTCTCTACATGTGATTATTTGAATGTCTGTTTGATTACTTGTGATTGTGACTTGTTGGTTCGGATTGTGGTGGTTTGATTGAATTTTGGGATAGAGGCGTGATTGATTGAATTTTGGGCCGAAGGCCGTGATTGAACAAATTTTATGCAGAGGCCGTGATTGGATGAATTATTGGTAAGCTTGGTGAAATTGTTTCTTTGGTATGTAGTGAAATGTTATGGAATATTGTTGAGATTGGAATTTTTATAAATGAAATATGAAACCGGATTTTGGATGATTAGTTGTTATTGTTCAAAAAGATTCATAAGATGAGCAATGATCACTGTGGTTAACACCAATTTCTTTTTTATATATCCTTTTATGACAATTTTGAACCCCTCTGATGAGACCGTATGGTTAGGTTCTCACCCTTACAGCTCTATTTTTTCAGGAAATAGATGAGGAAGCATGTAAAGGCTTTATGGAGTATTCAGTTGTGCTGTATCTGTTTCAGTATCTTAGTTATTATTTTGTCTCGCCATTATCATTATATCTTGTATAGAGGGATAGAAGTTATAATAATATATGTATGTAATATTGGTAGGTTACTTGTATAAGTTATAATTAGTGCATGTAATAGTGTTGTTGATGGTTTGTATGTATGTATGTTTGAACAAAAGAAAAATATTTTTTTTAAAAAAAGAAAAGTCAACAAGGTTTTCAGATAAAGGCTCCTAATTATTATTAAATATATAGAAGTCGTCGTAATTTCCTCGTTTTTAGAGTGACGCAACTGGAAGCGTGGCATTCTAGTGATGAGGGTGTTACAGCTAGTGCAATGAGTGTCCTTATTGTATCTAAACGAGCTACATGTGCAAATGTCTCTGTGTAATCTATTCCAGGAAATTGTACATATCCTTTAGCTAGAAGCCTTGCCTTGTGCATCTGGATTGATCCATCGGGATTAAGCTTAATCTTGTACACCTATTTGACTCCAAGGATCGGACATGTTTATTTGAAGGACGATCTATCGGCTCCCATGTGTTGTTCTTCTCAATCATCTTAATTTCTTCTTCCATGGCATTTCTTCATTCTTCTTTCTTTTCTTCTTCTTTGAAGCTTGTAGGCTTGATCTTGGCAAAATTACATATTTTATATACATCTTGTAGAGGCTTAGTTTTCTTGGAGGAGAATCAGTGTTTGCTTCTACTGTTGGAGTAGTTGTGCTTGCTTTTTCACGTTGTTGTTCTTCTAGTCTTCTAGGTGATTCATGTGTTACTTCAATGCATCCTTTCTCGATTTTTTCATCTTTCCAATTCCATAAAGCATTTTCGTCAAACTCCACATCTCTGCTGATGATGAGTTTTTTTGTTTATAA
Source organism: Arachis hypogaea (assembly GCF_003086295.3). NCBI lineage: Eukaryota > Viridiplantae > Streptophyta > Magnoliopsida > Fabales > Fabaceae > Arachis > Arachis hypogaea. The sequence goes on from NC_092038.1 coordinate 46,015,416, forward strand.
GTTATATATACAGTATTCTTTTGATTGTGTACTATACCCAAGGAAGATTCTTTTCTCTGTCTTTTCATTGAGCTTGCTTCTATGTGGAAACATGGGCATAGCATATGCATCCAAAGACTTTTAGATGATTTTGTAGAAGGTTTCCATCCATTCCATGCTTCGATTATTTTCTACTGCCTTAATAGGACAGTAATTTAGTAGGTATACTACTGTATATACAGCTTTTTTCCAAAAGATGTTTGGCAAATTTTTCTCCTTAAGGATTGAACATATAATCTCCATGACAGTTCTATTTTTCCTCTCAGATTCTCCATTTTACTCAGGAGCAAATCCCATTATAAGATGACGATCGACACTTTCTTCTTCGCAGAATTTATTAAATTCTGTGGAAGTTTATTCAGTTCCTCTGTCACTATAAAATATCTTGATGCTACGACCACTTTACTTCTCGACGTGTTGCTTGAACTTCTTAAAGAGAATGAAGTACCTGTTATTTTTGAGTGATAGAGTATTTATCAGACCACAAACATCAGTGTCAACTAATTCAAGCATCTCCTTGGCTCGCTAAGATCTTCCAGAAGGAAATGGTTGTTGCCTGCCAAGTAAGCATCCTTTGTAGGGTTGATTAATCTCTGTGATGCTTGCTAGATCTCTTATTAGTTGCTTTTAATATCACAACTTTAATCCATGAAAGTGGAAATGGCCAAATCCTCAATGCCACAACCATGAATTATCTTTTTGTGCCTTTAATGTTGTTTCTATGATAGAACTCCATTGAGTGAAAAGCTTCTATTTTTCATCTTTACTATTGCTAGAAGCCTCCTAATTTTCCTTTCACTTATGGTGCATGAGTCTTCTCCAAATTGTAATACGTAGCCTTTTTCCACCATTTGGCCAATACTAAGTAGATTTTGAGCCAGTTTAAGAACTAACGGAACACCATAAATATTCTTAGTTCCTATCTTGGTATGGACGATGATTGTACCTTTGCCATTCGCCTACACAATCTCGTCCTGTCTCCAAGTCTGATGCCAGATTGAATAGATTTCTTGTGTCACTAAATAGGATTTGATCACCTATCATGTGATTACTACAACCACTATCAAGATACCATATGTCATCTTTCTTTTTGTACTCTTTTTATGATGATGCATAGAAGAGGCATTCTTTTCTCTCATTTTCTTAAAAGATGTTTTCCTGATGATTATTGATCTTCATCTTATAGTCTTTCTCCATATGTCCAAATCCTTTACAATTGCGGCACTGTAGTTTCCCACGATGCAAACAATCTTTTTCTAGGTGGTTTGTCTTTTTGCATATGCCACATAGAGAAGATTATTTTCTATCTTCAGTTTTATTTTCTATTTTTCTCAAAGTGTCAGAACTTTCAGAATTTTCTTGTCCTTTTTTTCCTTCTCTTTTATTTAAATTCTGAGATTTTATATTAAGCTTAGACTGAGATGTATTTTCTATTGAATCTTCATCATCTCGACTTGCCAATTTTTGCTCAAAAGTGTGTAATGAGCTTATTAACTTTGTTAGTGTTAGTATTGATAAACCCTAAAAGCAAAATGGTGAGTACCATCAGATTTACTGGAAGATTTAGCGTCACAAGTTAGCGGCATTTACCAGTTAGGGTTTTCGACGGTAAAGTCGCCCGTAATAATTGGAGGGAAAAAAAAAGAAAATTTGGTGCATTAATTACCGTCGGATTTAGAGTCAAATTTTTCTGACAGTAAACCTAATTAATGCAGTGCTGCATTTTGTTGCCCTAAATTCGAATCGAGAACCCTCTCCCCCCATTTCGAATTATAGTCTTTCTCTCTCCTCACCCTCTGGCCTCTCACTCTCTCTCCTTTCCCTCTCATCACTGACTCTCTCTCCCTATTATGCTTGTTCATATTGATTATTGCTTGTTACTTAGTGATGCTTGTTCATATTGATTATTACTTTGGTTATCAAAAGTTTGTGCACCTAATTGTTGTGGACATACTAGGACCTTAATTTTTTGAATGTTGATACTTCGCATAATTTAGGTAATTGATTTGGCATGAGTTTAAATTGTGAAGTTGGAGTAATGATTTGGCCTGTTAACATCTTTTTGAAAAAATTTTAAGTTGTATTGAACCATACTTGCTATTTACTTCATTTCAATTAATGTGTTTCTCTAACTAAATTACATAGCACCCATGTGTTTTCTGAGTTGTAGATTGTGACATATTTTCGCTATTATATTATTTTTGTGAGATATGTATTTGTTAGTTTGCTCTTTGTAGACATGACAACAGGCAGAGGTAGCACGAATCGGCCTCGTGGTCATGATAAAAGGAGAGATCTACTAGTATCCTTGAGACTTTTCGGTCATTGCCCTCTACCCTTAGGACGTCATAGGCAATAAGTGCACAAGATTAGCCATTCATGATGGTCCCTAACCCCAACTATGCAGCTCTTTCTACTATACCACCCTCGCCACCAGGAAGCCATCCAACTGCTTCACCAGAGTGAACTCCTCCACTACCTCCATCCACTCAACAACCCATTATTTCGACGATGACACCTCCAGTGACAGACATCGCGGTGCTGGATTCCTCTAACGGATCTCAGCCAGATGCCTTTCCACTACCTCCTATCATACGGATAACGATTTAGGCTAATGGATTGGCGTGAGTACCATTTTAAGTATTTTATATGCAAACTATTTTGACATTCTTATTCAATATATGTGGTTGCTAATCTTAAGTTTTTCCATTTTAGTTAGTTATTTAATTTAGTTACACTCAATTTTCTAGTTTTAATGAATTTATGTTGTTAAGATAGGTTCGATTTAGGTTAGTAGGTTTGAAATGCTGAAAGTGTTTGAGAATTCTTGATTGTTGATGGATGTTGCTGCTTAAGTCATATAACCACATATTGGTTTGTTTGTGAATTGCTTAAATGAATTGTTGACGGATAGAGTTTTTGATGCCTTCTAGTTATACATGAAACTCTGTTGAAATTTCTAAAAAATCTAAGTATAATTGAAGTTTATAGGTTACTTCAAATAAGTTTTTAGTAAACTACTAATCTTAAGTTTTTCATTGATAGGTTTGTGCCAAATAACAATGCATGTATATATGAGTGTACTAATGTCATCAAGCTGATGTACGTATGACCACCCGTGGCCGAGCTACAAAAAGATCTCTATTGAGACCAAAGAGTGATGGTTTCAGAAGTATGTAGTAAAAACTCAACACATTCAAACTTCAGTTTATATCTTCTATTTTGTTTAATTATGTATTTAATTTTGATTAACTAGTGCTAAATGTTCCTTGTGCTAGAAGAATTTATTTGGGACATGACACACAATGCCATGATCAAGAAGATCTTTGACCATCATCGAATGTTTAGGCAGCTTCAGCAGATGATAGAGGACGTACGTGAGAGGTGAGACCACCTCACTATTTGGCTCTACCCGGACATCACAAAGGCATTGTACCCCCATTGGGAGACTGATAAGGGTTTCAGGTATCGCCGTCTTATGAACATAGCTGACAGGGTGTCAGCAAGGTCGTCGAAGTATATCAGTGGGTCATTTAACTTTCATGAAGACAAAGGCCATACTAGTATGTAACTTGTTTCATTTTTTATTAAGTTCATTTTGTCTTTGAAATATAATGTCATTATTGCTTGATTTAATATATTATTTCAACATTTATAGTCTAAATTGTTGGATCATGATGCAACGATGGCAGAGACTTTCAAGTATTCTCACACCTTGAAGAAGAACAATGAGAGATTTGCTGATCAGTAATTTGTGGATCATTATATGTGTAAATATCATGAGATATAAAGTTTTCAAGTAACTGCAGTCCTAATCATAATATGTGTTACACATGAGTTCTACACACAAAGATTGGAGTATGCAACCCAGCAATCCCAGCATATTGGAAACAACAGCAACAACTTTGCTGCATGAGAAGTTGATATTGACACAGTTTGGCGCGAGACTATATCTGAGTGATGATTGGCCGAAAGCGGGTTAGGAATTTTTCTCAAAATAGAATTGGCGTTGCAAGTATAGTCCAAACCCAATAATTGGCAATCAATCAAAGTTTAAAATAAAGTTTTGTCACAATTCAAACCAAATAACTTAGTGTGCATGAAAATAAAAGCATATTAAATTACAATAAAAATAAAATCTAAATCTATCAAGTGCAAGAAAATAATAATAACAACTCAATTAAATAACAATAAGCAAAGAAACATTAAATTGCATTAATAGAAAATTAAGATTTACAAGAGTGTTCATAAAATAAAAGTGACATAAAAGAGAAATTAAGAAGAAGAACTAAGAGAATTAAGATAATAAAGCATGAAAACATAAATGAAACTACATTAAAACAACAATTAGTAACTGAAATTAAAGAGAAATTAACTAAGAAAACCTAAATTCTAGAGAGAAGAGGGAGCTTCTCTCTCTAGAAAACTAAGACAAAAGCATGGAAAAATCTAAACCTAATTGCTCCCCCCTTGCCTCCTCTTGAATTAGGGTTGCAATAGCTTCAGAAATGAGTTGGATGGGTTCTGAGAGCCCGAAATTCGCTGCCAGCGAATTGCATTAATGAGGTCATGTGCTGGGACCTGTGCGTACGCTACGCATGACTACACGCATCCTCCTATGCGTATGCACACATAGTTGTGCGCACGCACACTTGCTAAAAAACTCCAAACTCCATTTCTTAATGAATTCTCCATTTTTACATGCTTTTCTTCATTCCTTCAATCCAATCTTTGCCTTACAAGTCTGAAATCACTCAACATACACATCAAGGCATCAAATGGAATTAAAGTGAATAAAATTTAGTAATTAAGGGCTTAAGGAGCATGTTTTTACTTTTGAGCACAATTTATGGAGAATTTACAAAACCAAGCTATTTCATTGAATAGGTGTAGAAAAAGCTGATAAAATTCACCCAATTAGAGAAAATAAACACCATTTAATGTGGATTTATCACTGAGCCGTACAAAAATTGTGTCTACGGGCTAGGATCATTCTTCGCCGACAAACTCGCACCTCTTGATGCGTGAGCATGCCTCTTATCTTTTCCTATTGAATTTGCATTCGAATTTGTTAAGTTTAATCAAAATTTAGGTATTTTTAGCCATTATGAATGCTAGTTTGAGTTATGTGCAATTTGGTTTATTTCAAGTAACATTCGAGCGGATTTGACAGACTTCAGAAGGAAGAAACGGGAACTGGGTAGCCCAAGAAGTTGACGCCAAACTTGACAATCTCCAAGTTTGATGCCATAATCATCATAAGGTCTCCATTCATGCTGGCATGGTGGCGCCAAACTTGGGAACTCCAAGTTTGGCAACAAGATCAACTATGGACGAGTATCATGTGCGAGTAGGGTGGCGCCAAACTTGGTCCAGCCCAAGTTTAGTGCCAACTCCAGATTTCAGTGTGGTCCCCCACGTCTCTATGAAGCCAGCAATGTGATCTTTTAAGAATTGTGATTAAAACTTCATTTTATTTACAATTAGGAAAGATATTATTTGGTTTTAGAAAATATATTTTACATTAATTAGGATTAGATATAAAAGGAGAAGAGATCTTGGCCTAGGGTTTCTTCGTCTTCTCCTCCTCTGCACTTTTCAGAATTACACACTTTTTCTCTGCTAGGATTTACTTTTTCCATGAGCAACTAAACCTCCCCTGTTAAGGTTTGGAGCTCTATCTATTCTATGGACTAATACTATTATTTTCTACTTTTGATTAATGCATTGATTTTTAAGAATTAATTTCGTTCTTCATCCCACGGATTAGAGTATATTGCAAAATAACTATTTTCTAATTGAATTCTTATTGATTCTTGGAAAAGCTACATCACTTGAATTATAAGCTTGAAACTACATTCTCATGAACCTCTGATTATCTGAACTTAATATGATACGTGACATTTAATCACATTATCTTTGGGTCTTTAGGATTTTGTGTGGCTTGAATCTAGGGTTTGAACTTAAATCCTCTAATGAGATTAAGTGACCAATGAATTGGCAGTTAATCAAGTTAGAGGGGGACTAAATTACCAAGGAATTGGAGTCTAATCACTTAAAGTTGCTGTGAATTGAATCTTTGCAAAATCAAGGTAGTTAATGAGAATTGTTAATCTAGAAGTCTAAACATCTCTGAAACTTTAACTATTTTCTCACATATTTTTCACACCAAATTTACTGTTTGCTTTCTGAGTTATTGATTTACTATTTGAAGCTTTTGAACCCCAAAACACCATTTTCTACTTATCTGACTAAGTGAATCACACAATCATTGTTGCTTGGTCCATCAATCCTCGTGGGATCGACCCTCACTCACTTGAGGTAATACTTGATTCGACCCGGTGCACTTGCTAGTTAGTTGTGGACTTTGAATTTCACACCACCTCTACATTGAGACCATCATCTGTCTTGCCACCAGCCGGCCCGTCAATTTTGAGGACGGCATTGATTTAAGACAGCAGGTGTTGGAGTTTATCGGAGCCTTTACCATCAAGCTCAACAGCTGCAGCAGTTTGAGGAGAGGTATTAAGAGATCCTCATACGCGTGTCAGACATAGATTTCCTCAGGCTGGAGTGGAGGCAAGAGCTGGAGCAGCTTCAGTGGATGGAGCAACAGCTGACGGTGTACCAAGATCAGATACACGCCAGTGGCAGCGGCACTGCTGGTGGCAGTGTCGCTGCTGGAGGGGCACCTACATTACCGCCTAGTCTGTCGCCTCAGCATGACCAGTTAAGGGATGACGACGAGGACGACTATCAGGATCTTTAGTGATTAGAGTTTTGTTCTAGACTATTTCATTGTATTTTATTTATTTGATTTTTTATTTTATTTGTACACTTGATATTTAATTTACTATATTTTGTTCCTATTATTTAAAATTTGGCTACTAATTATGTAAAAAATAAATTAAAAAATTAAAAAGAAGAATTTGACAACTAGTTGTGCATAAATATATTTTTTTAACAAACTGAATTTACTGGGAAAAAATCCGACAATAATTAGGTGGAAAAGAAAATGGTGAAGCATCAAAATTACTATTGAAAAACTTTCATCGGTAATTAAATAGGGTTTAGGCAAAGAATCTGTTGCAGAATCCGTGGGTAACTACCGATGGATTGAAAAACCGACGGTAATTTGTTACTGGTGAGGGTCATACTGTCGGATTAGTTTCGAAAAAAATTCCTCGATAAATATATTACCGGCAGATGATTTTCTTTATTCTGCCGATAAATCCGATGGTACTCAATGTTTTTCTTATAGTGAAATCCTTAGTATCTTTAATTGTAGACATTTTAGGATCAAATTTAGAAGGCAAACTAATAAGTATTTTCTTCGCTATCTTTTTATCTGAAAAATTCTCTCCATAAATTTTTTATTTTTGTTACTAAGATCATCAATCTTGTATAGTAACTTTTTATTTTCTCAAATGCCTATTGCTTTGTTAGAGATTGGAGGAGAATTGTGCATACCTTTGTATCGCCTCTAAACTCTTGCTCCAAATTTTTCCACACTTTCTTAGCTAACGATATTCCTCTTATTCTTGAGAAAATTGTCTTCATCATAGCTTGTTGGAGGAAGCATAGAGCAATATAATTTCTTTGTTACTCTTCCTTCAATTTCTTCTTTTCTGAAACGAAAAGTGTTGTTTGATTCTCTAGTATGGTGAACCTTTGTGGACAACATCTCGTAAGTCTTATGCTTGTAGAAAGATTTTTATTTGAGAATGCTAGTCCTTATAATTGTCTTCTGACAATATGGGCTCATGAATATTTATAGTTAAGATAGTTATGATTATGGAAAAATTTGTTTGAGTGGATTATAATGTGATGGATATGTATAGTTGATAGATTAGGAAGAAAGATTCTATTCCCAATAAATGATCGAATATATATAGCTTTGATTTTTACTATTAGTATTGTGAAATAGTTTAATATTGGTTTAATATATTATGGACTTGAATTATATGGTAAGAATACCAAGAATAATTTTAATAGATGAAAGAGTAATTTAGATGAAGAGTTTAAAAAAATTGATAATTATATTATTAATGAATTAAGAAAAAAATATAAAGACTAATGAGACTTGATGTGTTTGTTAGTTAAATATTTAAATATTTATCTGTATGAAATAAAATTATGAGAATTTTAGAAAATTTCATGAATGTGTAGCATAATCAATAGAGTAACTACTACTTATGCTCTGCCAGTCAACAAGTTCATTGAATGGTGGGTGAATTTCATAATGCTCTTCTTAGGACACGACGACTATATAGTTTACTGGTCGCATGTTTATTCTGGGGATTTATTTGGTTAACGAAAAATGATATTGTTCTCAATGGAAAAGTCTAGGGGAGCAGCAATTTTATTGTATTTTGGCCAGCATGTAACCAGCAGAAAAATGTGAGCCATTAGATGAAATCTCACACCAATCTCATACCATCAAATCATCATTGATGGCTAATTGATGGCTACCAATCACAAATATTGCTGACCCCTAGCATTACTCGTTCTCAATAATAAGCATCATCTGTCGTATGAAATTTATTCAATTGTTGTAATTTTATTAAAGCAAGTCAGAAATCTTAATGCCTCCTGTTCTATCTCTTATTAAACTTTTCAATTGGTAGTTCAATATTATCTAATTTTTAGTTGAATAATTAATTTATTCATTTATTTAAATAAATATTAAAAAATTGAATCACGTCTTATATAAGACTCCAATTCACTGTAAATTCTTTTTTGGATACTATATATACTTTTCAATTTTTGTGTGACGAAGACATTTGTCAAAAGTTTTAATTTTATTTTCATAATATAAACCTTAAAATTAAAATGATTTAAGTATAAAATTAAATTATTTCTAAAATGTCAGTGTAAAGTTGAAAGATTTAAATTTCATTGCGAATAAAATTAAAATTTTTTTGCCAACATTAAAAATTGAAAAATATGATTTTTTCTTATAATAATATTATTATATTTGGTAGTATACTTGCTCAAATTAAGAAAATAATAATATTATTATATTTGTTAGTTATTTGTATTTAAAAAGTTTTTGAGATCTCAATTGCACTGAAATTGAAATTGAAAAAATTATATCATGTTTTTTTTTTCGTCAAGTTATTGCTTATACCATGAGTAACTTGTCACATTCTATTCATGCTGGATTAGATGAAACGACGGCGTTTTAGTTTACGTGAGGATAAGATATTTTATAGTTCATTAATGTTAAATGACATTGTTTCATCAAATATTTAGAGCAAAAACTAAAATAATATTTTTTCATTTAATTCAATGTAAAAAGGTAGGTGCCATTCACGGTGTAACTGAGTAACTCGACGAAAAGGAATAAAAATGGGTCCAATGTAATGCAATTTGTTCGATCTCAAAAAATCTTATGGTGCGTTTAAAATTTTAGTGACATTTTTAATGCAAGCTGCCAATTTCAAAAATCATTTAGGTTCTCAAATATTTTTTAGATTGTTATTCTTTGATTTTTCTATACGCAGGACTCAAACTTGAGATAAACTTAAAGGAGGTAGTATCTATATACTCCAAATAACTATATATATAGTAATCCTCTTCAAACTAAATAGCATCCAAATCTTTGAAAGAAAAGAAAAGGATCTTTGAAGGAAATTATAAAAAAAAAAAAAAAAGTGAGATAACGAAGTAGAAAACGATTCTTTGCTAGCTATACTATTACAAACCATCTTTCACGTTCGTGGCAATAAGTTTAAACCAACAACTACGGGCCACTAAAACCCAGAAAACTGGTTCCAAGAAAGAAGAAAAAGTGCCACTAAAATCCATGAAACATTAGCAGTAAAAACAAGCAGAGGCGTGTGCAATTTTATCCTTTTAAGTACGAGGAGGGGACACACAACAGAAACTCTAAAATAATGGGAAGAAACGGTTCAAAAGAAATTAAATTATTGAGAGCGACATGGACGGTTATAATACGTGAGATGCCACTGCCAAGTCTGCCATGCATGCGTGACGGTACAAGTGGATTGAAAAAGTTTGTCACTTGCATGTGGTGCTGTCACTCTTAAGCCCTAAAAAGTTATAAACTCTGAGATAGACGTGGATCTTGACTCTCTACACTCCACATTTGAACATTTTACTTCCCATAACCAAGGAAGAACGAGACAATGCAACCAACTTTCAAAATACTGGCACGTTGGGAGAGTTAGTTTTGACATCATCAAATTTTTAGATATATGTTCTCATTAATCGGGAAAAGAAGGGAGACACGAAATTCATCACTCTGGTTTTTTTCTTCTTTGGTTTAGTTAGTTTATAGTATATTTTTCAGAGAGTAAACAATCAAAGTACATACTTCTTTTTTTGTTATTGATGAGTGGAAATATGTAGTTTGAAATTTGTATAAAGCAAATGCTACATTATGTTAAAATTTTATAAGTTAAATTCATTATATATATAAGTTAATTTTTCTCATTCGAGCGACGAATGAATTGTTTTCGTGTGATCTCAAAATCATAGAATCAAACCGTAAAAATAGTCATTAATATATAATTATGCTTTTTATATTACACACTTTGGGTGCACTAATTTTCTGAACCCTGCATTGCCTTTTTTTATTTTGTATATGGTATACTTGTATGAGTTTGAATATATTTGTAAAGAATTTGATAACATCGTTTGGAAAATATTTGAATACACTTGTGAAAAGAGTTTGATAATTTCAAACTATTGTTTCTTATATATAGATTCTTAATTATGTACAAATTTGATTGTTAAAGGGTCTGAATTTGATTATAATTAACCTTAATAATTTGATTATATTGTATATTTATGTTAAAAGGTTTGAATATGCGGGAACACTTTTATTTTATGTGAATAAGTTTGATTATTCATATGTTGTGATTGTATTGAATAATCTATATCAATATAAAAATTTTATCATTCTACCGTGTAAAAAGGTTTGTTAATCTGATCTTTAATAAAAGTTATATTAAAGAATGTGTAATTTCAATTTGTATAATAAAATAAAAGATTGAAGATCGATTAATAAGTAAAACAATTTAAAAATAAAATGTTCTACCTAAAACTTATTTAAAGACTATTTTGATATTATTAAAAAAATTAGAAAAATATTGGACATCCAAATATTTTTTGAACTAAATTTTTAACCAAATTTGTACGTTTTTTCCCTTTTGTATACACACTGGTGCGCTTCTTCCTCCTCCTTTTCTTCTTCAACTTCTTTCTCCTTGTCTTCTTCTTCCTTCGTAATCATCGTCATTATCTTTTTTTTTGTGTGCTTCTTTATTCAACACTATTTTTTACTTTTTGTTGTTATTAATTGTTGTTGTTTAATTTTTTTCTCATCTTTTATTATCATTATCATGATCATCGTTGTCTTTATCTTCTTCTCTTATTAATGTTGAAAATTAGAGTACAAAAATTTTAATGTATAACACATAAATTTTAGTGCACATCATATAAATTTTAGTATACACAATACAAAATTTTTGAATGGCCACATGTCCAAAACATTTACACCTAACCAATAAAATACGTACAACACACAAATTTTGGTGTACAATACAAATATCTTGATATATAACAAAAACTTTGATATCCAACACACAAATTTTTGGAAGACTATATATTCAGAACATTGACTCACCTAATAAACAAAATACATTCGCAGTAAATTTTTTGTGCTATGTGCAAAAATTTGTGTACTATATACAAAAATTTGTATATTATACAAATGAAATACATACAACAAATAAATTGTGTACACACGGAAGACTATATATTTAAAATATTGACTCATCTAATTAACAAAATATATTCGCATAAAAATTTGTGTGCTATATCAATAAACTTGTATTACGTACAAAATTTTGTGTGCTTTATTTTAAAAATTTGTGTGCTATATCAGGTATTTTCTGGCTGAAATTAAGGAGTTGGAGCAAAAGTCTGATTCAGAGACAGAGAAAGCACTGCAGATGCTGTCCAGATTTGACCTCTTTGCACTCGGAAGAGCTTTTCTGCAGCTACAGAAGTCCAAATGGTGCATTCTCAACGGCTATGGAAAGCTGACTTCCAGAGCTTTCCAGCAATATATAATAGTTCATAATTTGCTTCGGATTAGAATGCCCAAAACTGGCATCCAACGCCAGCCTCCTGCCCCTTTCGTAGTGTCCAGCGCCCAAAGAGCAGAGACCAGCATCCAAATGCCCAAAGAGGATACCCTAGCCAGCGTTCAATGCTCTAGAGGTCTTCTAGCACGTGGATCTCATCAAAGCTCAACCCAAACAATCACCAAGTGGGCCCCAGAAGTGGATTTTAGCACTAAATAGACTGTTTCACCCTTACTAGTCATTTGTTTAGTATTTAAAGTAGAAGATCACACTTTGTTAAGGATCTTCGCTTATCATTTACTTTAATTTTGTGTATCACTTTGTTAAGGATCTTCGCTTATCATTTAATAAAAGTATTACTGTTTCTTCTTCGATCCGTGTGTGATTAATTCTAAGATGTATATTCGTACTTCAACATGGTGAATAGGATGATCAGTGACAATCAGCTCTATTCATCATACTAAGACGAACGTGCCTGACAAATACCTGCGTCTACTTGGGTTCGTGTGAATACTTCAGTGGAAAGCACTAACCACCAGCTTGAATTATACATCTCTCAGACGGCTAATCCACGACTTCGTTGGGGACGTCTCGGGACACCAGTTCAGCCAATTTACGGGGAGATTAGGGTCTCTGTGGTAGAGGCTAGAACCCAATGATGTAGCATTCTCTGATCCAGAAGATCCAACCTTGTCTATGGCGTTTTAAGTAGGATCATTAAGGAGAATAGACTGTACGCGCTTCACCCTCAAGCATAGAAGGGTCCACACTAACCTTGGGGTTCAGATCCAAAGAAGTATTGACGACCTGTCAATAAATGCGTTAATCACATACAGCCTGTCATTGAAGAGATCACTCACAATCAAAGAAGACAGTAATGCGAGAGTTAATTCAAAAAGACAAAGCAACGTCAATCTTTAACCATATTCCTATTACTGATTCTAATTTACAAAGTATTAGCACCCTGTTATATTAGACCTTTTTCACTCTATCAATCTAACAACCTTTTGATCTGCTTGACTAAGACCTGCAAGATAATCATAACTTGCTTCAAACCACAATTCTCATGGGATCGACCCTGACTCACTCAGGTATTACTTGGACGACCCAGTACACTTGCTGGTACAGTTGTACAAAAGTGTGGGGATTCGTGCACCAGTGGGTTGATTAGGATCATGAGCTTCTACTTCAGAAGAAGCTTCGTGAGTACTGCCAGCTGCAGTTTACATTCCAGTCAAATGCTGAGAGGTCATATTGACCTGTTGGGTCAAGATCTTGTTCTGAGCCAATATGGTATTCAGAGTATCAACTTCAAGAACTCCTTTCTTCTGAAAGGTCCCATGGTTTACAGGATTCCTTTCAAAAGTGTACATGAATTGGTTGTTTGCAACCATTTTAATGAGTTCTCTTGCTTCTGCAGGTGTTTTCTTCAAGTGGAGTGATCCACCTGCAGAGCTGTCCAATGAGATTTTGGATATCTCAGATAAACCATAATAGAACACGTCTATGATAGACCATTCTGAGAGGATGTCAGGATGACATCTTCTGATCAATTGATTGTATCTTTCCCAAGTTTCATAGAGGGATTTGCCTTCTCTTTGTCTGAAGGTTTGAACTTCTACTCTTATTTTGCTCATTTTTTGAGGGGGAAAGAATTTAGCCAGAAAAATATTAACTAGCTTTTCCCAAGAGTCTAACCTCTCTTTTGGTTGAGAATCTGACCATATCTTAACTCTGTCTCTTGCAGCAAAGGGAAAGAGCATAAGCTTGTAGACTTCAGGATTTACTCCATTAGTCTTTACAGTATCACAGATATGCAAGGATTCAGCTAAGAACTGATGTGGATCTTCCATTGAAAGTCCATGAAACTTGCAGTTCTGTTATAGAAGAGAGACTAACTGAGACTTAAGCTCAAAATTGTTAGCTCCAATGACAGGTACAGAGATACTTCTGCCATAAAAGTCAGAGGTAGGTATGGTGAAGTCACTAAGAACCTTTCTGGCATCACCTTCAGGGTCGGCCATGTCTCCAATTTCTTGTTCAAAGTTTTCTGAAAGGTTTCTTCTGGAATGTTGTGCTTTAACCTGTTGTAAGCTTTTCTTCAAAGTCTTTTCAGGTTCAGGATTAAGATTAAAGAGGGGTTCTTTATTCCTGTTCCTGGTCATAAACAAGAAAATAAGGAAAGAAAGAAAGGAAGCTTCTATGTCTGATTTGAGTATAGAAGGCTCCCAGTAAGATGTGAAGAAAGTAGAAGATAGAAGAATGAAGATGGAAGAAGAAGAATACTTTGAAAATAAGGGAAGAGGAGTTCGAATAAATAGAAGCAGAAAAGAGAAGAATTAGAAATAGAAGAGATAAATAAGAATTAAAATATTTTTATTTTTGTTTTATTTATTAATTATTTTCAAAAATTAAGGTTAATAATTTAAAAAGGAATTGAAAACTAGTTAATGATTTTTGAAAATAGAAGAGAAAGAAGAAGAAGAAGGGAGTTTTCGAAAATTAAGAGAGAGAAGAAGTAGTTAGGAAGTTTTGAAAAAGAAGAGAGAGATAAGATATGTAATTAATTAAGAAAAGATTTGAAAATAAATTAAGATAAGAGATAAGATAAGAAAAGATTTGAAATTGAAATTTGAAATTAGAAAAAGATAAAATAAGAAATTATAAAGATTTAAAAGAGATTTGAATTTAAAAATTGAAATTAGAAAAGATAAGATAAGAAAAAAAAGATTTGAAAAAGATAAGATTTGAAATTTAATTTTGAAAAAGATTTAATTTTAAAATTTGAAATTTGAATTTTTAAAATTTAAATTTGAAAAGATAACATAAGATTTTTGATAAAGATAAGATTTTTAATTTTGAAAGGATTTGCTTTTTGAAAATTGAAAACTGAGATAAGATAAGATAAAAATTGAAATTCGAATTTTTAATGAAAATTTTGAAAATTAAGTTAATTTTAAGATAGAAAATATATTTTTTATTTTTGATTTTAATGAGGAGAAAGAAAAACAAGTAAAAGACACAAAACTTAAAATTTTTAGATTTAATGCCCCAAGTTTTCGAAAATTTGTAAGAAAAACACATAGGGATACCAAACTTAAAAATTTTAAGATCAAAACAAAAAGAAAATACATTAACACTTTGAAGATTAAAAAGAACACTAAGAACAAGACTCAAGAAACTCAAAGAATACAAGAACATATAAAAGACACCAAACTTAAAATTTTTAGAATGTTTTTATTAAAATTAATAAAATATAGTATTTATTTGAGTATAATATTTATTAAAATGTGTAATATATAATGCGCACGAATACATTTATTTGTATTAGATTAAATTAAATTGTTAATTTAAATTATATTCATCTAACTTTCAAACTAAAATTTTATAATTTTAAAATTCAAATTATTTGAATAAAATTGGATGAAATAGAAAAATAAAAATCAAACCAACACAACAATATCTGGAACATTATATCGATTTTGAAATAAACGTACTCATATTATATAATATTTTAGATAATGTATTCGTATTATTGTACTCATTGTTAATTAATTATGAGTACTGCCTGATTAATTTTTAAAATTTTGTTAAATATGAGTGACTATTTGATAATTAAAAGAAGTCTATATTTAATAAAAACAAATTATATAGTTATTGCTAGTACTAGTATTTTAGTATGTGTTAATACACGAATTATATAATATGAGTACAATAATACAAGTACATTTATTTGTATTGGATTAAATTAAGTCTTTAATTTTAATTATATTCATATAAATTTTAAAGTAATTTCATTAATAAAATAAAAAATAGTAATGTCAAACTACCTAAAATAAAATCCTAAAGCCTACGGGTCCTTATATCCATCTTTGTCCTCCTCTTTTCGATAGTTTCACTGTTAGTCCTGATGCGGTAGCGCTATAGGTGCCAGTGTTTGTGCTGGTGCAAGTGCAGATGAGGAGGTGCTACCTCCATCATCACCACCCTCGCACACATTTACTCATAGTAGCTGGTGCACGAATCTTCACACTTTTGTACAGCTGTACCAGCAAGTGTACTGGATCGTCCAAGTAATACCTGAGTGAGTTAGGATCGATCCCACGAGAATTATGGTTTGAAGCAAGCTATGGTTACCTTGCAGGTCTTAGTCAGGCGGATAGAAGAGTTATTCTTAATTTGTATTTGTGAGATCTAAACTAATTTGACATGAAAGGAATAAAATAAAATACTTTGTAAATTAAAGAGAATCAGTAATAGGAATATATTTGAGGATTGGAGTTGCTTTGTCTTTCTGAATTAACTCTGGTATTATTGTCTTCTTTACTTGTGAGTGATTTCTTCTATGGCAGGCTGTATGTGATCAACGCCATTGGGCATGGTCAACAATCTCCTCTATTTCAGATCAAACGCCATTGACCGTGGTAATTCAATTTGAACGAGGGTGAAGCTCTAGCAGTTCATTCTCTTGGCGATCCTACTCAAACCGCCACAGACAAAGTCGAATCTTTCAGATCAGAGAATGTTGATCCTTTGGGTTCTAGCCTCTACCACAGAGACCCTAATCTCCCCAAAAATCAGCTGCACTGGTGTCTTGAGAAGTCCCCAACGAAGTCGTGGATTAGCTGTCTGAGAGATGTATAATCAAGCTGGTGGTTTGCGCTTTCCTGCCACGTATTCACATGAACCCAAGTAGACACGGGTGGTTGTCAGGCACACGGTCCTAGTATGATGAACAGAGCTGATTGTCATTGATCATCCTATTCACCATGTTGAAGAATGAGTATACATCTTAGAAATAAATTGATGAAGGGATTCTTGCATGGTCTAGAATTTTACAAATAAGCTCTTGTTGAAAGTGTAAATCATGTTGCTTGTATGCGAAGTTTGTATTCGTAGGTTTTGATGAATGACAAACCAACAAACGACATGAAAAGACAAACCAACAAACAACTTGAATGAACAAGCATGAAGAGTTGAAAGCAACACAACAACAACAAGAAACTCAAGTCCACAACATTTGAAGACAAGTATAGTGTCTTAGGACTTAAGTAACTTCTTGTTAAGAACCAATTGCTAAATCTCTCAACACACACTCACAAAATGTTTTGATGCACATCTTGCAATTCGATGCTAGCCAAATGGTTTAAAAACTTGTTTTCAAAGGTACAAAAGCATAGGAATTGACTCCAACAAGTTTGAGATCAATCCTAAGCATTTTGAAGTGATTTTAAGCCATTCTTTAAGGTTTGCATCGATGCACACTCATCTTGCATCGATGCAAAGCATGCAACGACTTGTTGCATCGATGCAAAGATGTTTGCATCGATGCAACCTAGCTGAAAATTCAAATTTCAGCGTCAAAGACACATTTGCATCGATGCAAAGTGTTATGCATCGATGCAAATAATTCAAAAACATAAAAAACGGCTAGTTCTGACATAAAGGCTTCATCCCATTAATTCCCCAATGTTTCTAAGGTTTGGGGAATCTATAAATAGATGGATTGAAGCCTTATTTCACTAATTTTGAGTATTTGAAAACTATCTTGTCATATTCTTTCATTCTACACTTTTTTAAGGTGATATAATACACAATTTGTGAGAGCAATATCAATTGGTTCAATAGTGCTAAACTTGTAATCATACACTCTTCTAGAGAGTACTCATTTCATCTCAACAATTCTTTGAGAATTGTTTTCTTGTACACCTTGTAAATTGGAGTGTGATCTCCAAGGTTGAGTCAAGAGTTATAAACACTATAGTCGGTGAGGATACCAAAGAGGTATACTAAGTACTCAAGGCAAATCTTAGAGAAGGTATCTCTAAGTGGAGTGGGTTAGTATACGAGTGGTGATCATATACCGTGAGGTGTTAGAAACTAAGGACTCGGATTGTAAAAGGTTTTGCGCGAGCACCTTGAAGCTTGGCAATAGTGGAACTTCTCAATTGCGATTGAGAAAGAAAGTGGACGTAGGACAAGGATTGTGCCGAACCACTCTAAATAGCGTTTGCATCTCTCCAAACTCATCTCTTCAATATTATTGTCTTTTACCTTTGAGCAAATAAATTGTGATCGAAAAGTAGCTTCGTAAGTACTTAAGGAGTGGCTTAAGTCCGATTGGTGAAAAGCTTGATCAATTTATTTGAGTTGGTGTCTATTGGAAAGTAAAAGCTCCTTATAAATGCTTAGCAATTGAGTTAAGCTCTTGGAAAAATACTAGTACAATAACACTTTTTGTATATTGTCTTTAACTTTCGTAAAAAGATTAATTGTTGTTGCAATACTCAATTCACCCCCCTCTTGAGTAATTGTGCATAGGTTCTACAGAAAGTATAGCTTCTAAACCAACAAAAATCCTTTCGTACAAAAAACTTGTTTGTCACTAAAGCAAACCTAGTAAAATTTATAACCGAAGTATTTAAACCTCGGGTTGTCTCTCAAGGAATTGTAGGAAAGTATGATTTATTATTGGTCATGGAAAAGGTATCTTTTTGGTTTTTTAAGATAAGAAGCAACAATAGTAAATGGCAATGGAAACAAACTAATTATAAAAACTCTTGGCAAGTGACGAGAGGATTTCTATCGGTAAAGAATTCACAAATATAATCGTGTTGTAAGTATAGTTTCTAAACCAACAGAAAATCCTTTCGTGCAAAAGTTTTTGTTGTCACAAGTAACAAACCCAGTAAAATCTATAAACCGAAGTATTCAAACCTCAGGTCGTCTTCTCAAGGAATTGCAGGGAGGTGTTCTTATTATTTGGTTATGGAAAAAGTATATTTTTTGGGGCTTTTAAATAGGTTGAACAAGAAAAGTAACTTGCAAGAAATTAAATTAATAACTAATAAAGCTCTTGGCAAGGTATGAGAATTAGAAGTCCTATCCTAGTTATCATTATCAATTGTGATGAGAATTGGCTTTTGCTCCCACTTGGTCAACCTCTAACTATGAAGGTATGTTAAGTGGATAAATCAATTTCATTCCTCAAGTCCTAGTCAATTCCTAAGAAAAGACTAGAATTAGGGGAAGTTAAATCAATCAGCAAAGAATTCCAATTTTCAATCATCAGCTGAGTTTGATAACTCAAGAGTCTCTAATTACTCAACCAAACCTAAGAGTGTAAAAAGCTAAATTAAAATCATATATCTGAAATACCTCGAATTATATTAAATAGAAAGTTAGATTGAACATAAGAATCCACAAACCAAATTGGCAACATCAAGTAATCAACTAAAGTAATAGAATAAATAAAAGTAGAAGAAAACATAAAGAAAAGTAAAGGAATATTAAACATGGAAATTGAGAAGTAGAAATCCTAATCCTAAAAGAAATCCTAAATACTAAAACCTAAGAGAGAGGAGAGAGCCTCTCTCTCTAAAAACTACATTTAAACCTAAAATTATGAATTATGAGCCTATGCTAAGTATTCTTTGAGTCTCTACATGTTCCCTGGCTTTATTCTGTATTTCTGGGAAAAAACTGGGTCAAAACACGGGCCAAAATTGCTCCCAGCGTGTTCTGTTAATTCTGCAGATCGCGCATGTCATGCGTACGCGTCATCCACGCGTGCGCATCATTCAGCATTTTTTTCTTGCCACGCGTATGTGTCATCCACGCGTTCGCATCATTCGTGCAGACTCCATTCCATGCATTCGCGTTAGGCACGCGAATGCGTCACTGCGATTTTCTCCATTTCGCGCGGTCACGTGAGCCATGCGTCCGCGTCGGTGTTCGTTGGTCATCTCCTTAGTTTCTTGTGTTCCTTCCATTTTTATTTGCAAGCTTCCTCTCCATTCTCTAAGCCATTCCTGTCATATGAAGCCTGAAACACTTAACACACGGATCACGGCATCGAATGGTATAAAGGAGAATTAAAATACGTAATTAAAAGATCTCTAGAAAGCAAGTTTTCAACCATAGAACTAAACTAGGAAGGAATTGTAAAATCATGCAAATCATATGAATAAGTGGGCAAGAATTTGATAAAAACCACTCAATTAAACACAATATAAACCATAAAATAGTGGTTTATTAGCAAGGTATGAGAATTGGAAATCCTGTCCTAGTTATCCTTATCACTGGTGATGAGAATTGTTCACTGTTCCCACTTAGTTAACCCTTACTAAATAAAGGAAAATCAAGTGGACTAGTCAATTTGATTCCTCAAGTCCTAGTCAACTCCTAAGGAAAGACTAGCTTTAGAGGGATCCAAACCAATCAGCAAATTCCAATTATCAATCACAAAGGAGTTTGATAACTCAAGTGTCACCAGTTACTCAACCAAAGCCAAGAGGAGAAAAATCCAAATTATTTATATCATAAATAGAAGAAAGCAATCATAAGTCTGAAATACCTCAAATTGCATTAAATAAAGAAATCAAATCTAACATGGAGAGTTCATAAACCAAATTGGGAAAATAAACAATTAAAGTAATAGAATAAATAAAATTAGAAGAGAAACTAAATTAAAGGAACATTGAACCTAGAATGAAGAAACAATCCTAAAACTAAGAAAAATCCTAATCCTAAAACCTAAGAGAAAGGAGAGAGCCTCCCCCTCTAGAAAACTACATCAAAAACCTAAAATTATGTGAATATCCAAGTTGTGTTTATGAATGGATGCATTTTCCCACTTTATAGCCTCTAATTTGTATTTTCTGGGCTTGGATTTGGGCCGAAAAGGAGTCCAGAAATCACTCGGGACGTTTTATGCAATTTTTTGCATGTGGCGTCCGTTACGCGTGTGCGTGGGTCACGCGTGCGTGTCATTTGGAAGTTTTCCTTGTCACGCGTATGTGTCAGTCCATGCGTTCGCGTCGTTCACACGTGCGTGTCGCTTGGGTTCTGCGCGAGTCACAGGTTCGCGTCGTCCATGCGTGCGCGTCGCTGCCATTTCCTTCAAAACTTCATTTTTGCGCGTTCCTTCCACTTTTGCATGTTTCGTTTCTGTTTTCTAAGCCATTCCTGCCCTATATAGTCTGAAAATACTCAACACACGGATCACGACATCGAATGGTAATAAAGGATAATTAAAATTAATAATTTTATGGTATAGGAAACATATTTTCATATATATTAAGGAATAAGGAAGGAGTTGTAAAACCATGCGATTTATATGAATAAGTGAGCAAAGACTTGATAGAAACCATTCAATTGAGCATAATATAAATCATAAAATAGTGATTTATCATAAACCAAACACGGATCGAAGAGAAACAGTAATACTTTTATTAATTCATAGGACTTAGCAATGCTCTTCCCCTCAACCTAGGAGGTTTAGAAACTCATACTGAAAGGAAATACAATGATAGAAAACGTGTTAAGTGTAAAGTCTTAAAAAAAAGGTATGAATAACATAAATCTAATCCTTTAAATACTAAAATAATGACTAGTAAGGGTAAAACAGTCTCTTTAGTGCTAAAATCTACTTCTGCGGCCCACTTGGTGAGTGTTTGGGCTGAGTTTTGATGAGATCTGCGTGCTAGAAGGAATCTAGGGCATTGAACGCTGGCTAGGGGGTCATCTCTGGGCGTTTGGATGCTAGTATCTGCCTTGTGGGCACTTGATGCCTGGAAGGGGGCAGGAGGCTGGCATTGGACGCCAGTATTGGGCCTTCTAATCTGAAGTAAAGTATGGACTATTATCCATTGCTGCAAATCTCTGAAAGTCAGCTTTCCATAGCCATTGAGAATGCCCTATTTGGACTTTTGTAGCTCCAGAAAAGCTCTTCCGAGTGCAAGGAGGTCAGATCCGGACAACATCTGTAGTGCTTTCTCTGTCTCTGAATCAGACTTTTGCTCCAACTCCTCAATTTCAGCTAGAAATTTCCTGAAATTGTACAAAAACATAAAAACTCATAGTAGAATTTGAAAAAATGTGATTTTAACACTAAAACCTATAAAAACTTAATAAAAACTAAACAAAACATACTAAAAACTATATGAAAATGATGCAAAAAAGCGTATAAAATATCTTCTCATCAGTAGTCAGTCATTTGCTGCTGCATGAGTTGTATCTACTCCAGCTCATATATGCCTAAGCTCCTAGCTTAGGGACTTCGTTTCTGCATCCCGAGCATCCCTCTCCGCCATGCATGCGAGGAGCTTATTGTACTTCTCCTCAATCAAATGGAGCTAGTGACCCTGATCTTGTAGGTTTTGGGTTAGGCTTTGGATGAACTGCCCATGCAAATCTGCTTCCTGTAGATCTGCAAGGTTGGTGGCCAAGGTGGAGGAACCCTGAAGGTGGACATCTGTAGGTTGCTGGTGAAGTATGAACCCATTCCAAAGATTGATAAACCCATTTTTTAGAGTTTATTTTGTATGGAATTTGGGGGTTTTATCAATATTCTTTCACACTTATTCATATAAAATATATGGTTTTGTGTTTCTTTTCCAATTTTGCTTCATGGTTGAAAACATGCTCCTTTGACCTCAAATATGCTATATTTTTAATCCTCTTCTACTACCATTCGATGCCGTGATGTGTTTGTTAAGTGATTTCAGAGTTTATAGGGCAGAAAAGGCTTAGAAAAAAGGACGGAAGAATGCATAAGTGGAAGGAACATGAAAATGGAAGCTTTGGAGATTTAGCATCGACGCGTACGCATGCCTTGCGCGCACGCGTGGATGTATGATGCTAGAATTGGCGCAAATTGCTGGCGCATTCGCGTGGATGAGCGAAAATCCCATCGACGCGTACGCGTACGCGTGGCTTAAAAATCTCATCGATGCGTACGCGTGACCCACGCGTACGCGTGACCCACGCGTACGCGTGACGCGCCGCACGTGACTTCATTAGTAAAATCGTGTCTGGCGATTTCTGAAGAGCTTTTGGGCCCAATCTGAAGTAATTCTGAAGACTAAAGACCCAAGAAGACCAAGGGAATAGGGGGATTCACACATTAGAGATTCTTAGCTAGTTTTTGAAGTTTATGTTCTAGAGAGAGAAACTCTCACTTCTCTCTAGGTTTTGGCTCTCTCAATTTGAATTTCTCTTGGATCCTTTGGTTAGATCTGAATTTAATTCAAGTTTACATTGCTTTAATTTGTAGATCTCATTCTTCTACTCTCATTTTAGTGTTCTTGTTAATCCTATATTGTAGATCTTGAATTTGGATATTGTTTACTTTGAGTTCTATTAATACATTGAGGAATTTCATGTTCATTGTTGTTAATTACTTAATTGTTGTTAATTGTTTGTAGTACACAACCTTGACTTGAATTTTCTTCTCAATTTCACAATTTTACATTGATTGATTGTCATTCACCTTTATTAGTTTGATTTCTTGGTTCTCTTATTCCAATTGTTAAATTCCTCATTGTCTCAATTGATGTTCATTTACTTCCCTTGTACTCGACTCCAAAATATCAGGAGAACTCCTAACCAATAATGTGCGTCGTAGGGTAACTCCTAGGGAGAACGACTCAGGATTCCACTCCCGGTTATTGATTTTGAATTGTGGTGACACATTTTCTAAATTTGGTACGGGATTGCTTGTTGGTTTAGACTATACTCACAACTGAATTTTATTAATAAATTCTATACCGACAAAATTTCTCGCATTAAATTTTTGGCGCCGTTGCCGGGGAGTTGCATATGTGTGCCATGTTATTGGTTAGTGTAAATATGTTGATATGTGAATACTTGCATTTTCTTTTGATTGTTTGCTAGTTCAATTATTAGTTAGAATTTTTGTTTGTTTAGTGCATTTTCTTGTCATGAGCTCCATATCTCCTTCATTGAATGACGCGTTCATTACCGGATATGAGCCTAGCCCCTTTTGATCCAAAAATTGAGAGAACTATCTCACATCTTAGGCAAGCTCAGAGACGGTTAGCCTTTGGAGGTGGTGAAAGGGTTTCTACAAATTCACCAACCATATCCGAGGTTGACTCCGAATCGTCATTTGAAGAAGGCACTATCCACTCTTCTCTTGATACTACTAATAACTCTTCCCTTGACTTAGGTACCGACACTATGGCCACTCCAAGGAGAGTCACTTTTAAGGAAGCCGGTGCTCTGGACTTTGTTCTTCAACCTCTTCAAGTGCGTCATCCGGACTTGAATGCTAACTTTGAGCTTAAACCCGCTTTGATCAATCTTCTACCGAAGTTCCATGGGCTTCCCGCTCAAGATCCTATTAGACACCTTAGGGATTTCCAAGGTGTATATGTTCTACTACTAGGCGGGAAGGTTCCAACGAAGTTGCTATTTGGTTGTATGCTTTTCCCTTCTCTCTTGAGGGGAGAGCTAAAGAGTGGTTTTATTCTTTGCCCAATGAGATTGTTGGTGATTGGGATTTGCTTAGAAGGGAGTTCTTAGACAAATTATTTTGTCTGGATTTGAGGGATAGGTTAAGGAAAGAAATTTCATGCATTGTCCAAGGTGAATTAGAGACTCTTTACGAGTATTGGGAATAGTTTTAGAAACTTCCTGACACATGCCCGCACCACATGATTGACACTCTAGTGTTAATTAGCTATTTTTTCCAAGGAATGAAACCTCAAGACAAGATCCTCTTGGATGCATCAAGTAATGGTTCCTTGACAAAGTATAGAACTGCGGAAGAAGCATGGCAACTCATTATCGATTTGGCCGAGTCCACCCAACATGCTAGACAAAGGAATAATCACTCAAGGGCCATGAATGAAGTTTCTTCTAGTGGTGAGACCGCCGCCCTTACCAAAACCTTGGTCTAGATGACTAGCATTATCAAGTAACTCCAACTTAATCAACAACAACCTCCACCTCCTCAACAACAAAGTCAACAGTTGGTTCTGCAAAAAGTGTGCAGAATTTGCTCTTGTTACTCCCATTATACGGATGAATGTCCAAGTCTCCAAGATGACAATACCATAGCGACTAATAATGTCTATTACAACCGTCCAAACCAAGGGTATCATCAACAAGGAGGCAACTCTAACCAAGGGGGAAACTATAATCATGGTTGGCAAGACAATTCCAACCAAGAATGGTGGGACAACTATAATCAAGGAGGTAGGGACAATGGAGGGAATCAAAGGTGGAACAACAACAACCATCAACAACAATGATACCAACAAACCCACAATACCAACAAAATCTACCATACTATCAAAACCAACTATACCAACATCAAAACCAAGGAAGAAACTACCAAACCTACCAACCACCACACCAAAGGCAAGCACCCCAACCCAATCAACCACAAACCCCCCAAATCACCTATCATTCCCCTTCTTCCAACCAAGATGAGAAAAGGAACTTCAAACCACACTTACCTCTAGTCTTACCGGTCTTACATCCACTCTTCAAGCCCCTATAGCCCGCATAGAACCACCCTCTACCTCCACTCCTTAAGCTTCAAGTTCTAGTGCTTTACCCTCTCAACCTTTATCCAACCCAAAGGGTGGCATCAATACCATTACCTTGAGGTCCAGAACGAAATTGCAAGAAAGGAGTCCGGAGCCACCACACCAAAAAGAAGTCACTCAAGAGGAAGATGTGGTTGAGGTAGAAGAAATTGAAGAGAAGGATGAGGCACATGAGGTAGTCAAAGAAGAATTCAACCAACCAAGAGATGGAGTCTCTAAGGATGGGAATGTCTTAGAAGAAGCCACTCCCATTCCATTTCCTACATTGACAAGGAAGACTAAGAAGCCTCTAGAGCTTGATCTCAAATCAGTGGAGATATTCAAAAAGGTTGAGGTAATCATCCCTCTTTTTGATGCTATTCACCAAGTCCCTAAATATGCCAAGTTTCTAAAAGATTTGTGTAAGAACAAGGAAAGAATTCATGACTTAGAAACTATTCCATTGGGAAGCTCTATTTCGGCTTTGATGGGTGCAATTCCAGAAAAATGTGGTGATCGGAGTCCTTGCTTAGTCACTTGCACCATCGATGGGGTCAAATTCATTGATTGCATGTGTGATCTTAGTGCCTGTGTTAGTATTATGCCTCTATCCGTTTATCAAGTGTTGAAGCTCCCACCGTTGAAACGGTGGGCGGCTCGGTTCGTATTAGCGGATAAGAGCATAATATATGTGGTTGGTATTGCGGAGGATGTGTTGGTGAGTATAAAGCGATTAGTCTTCTCGATTGATTTTCATATTCTTGAGATGCCACCTAGTGAATCCGAAAGGACATCATCTTTCTTGCTTGGGAGGCCATTCTTGAGGACCTCCCGGTTCAAATTGGATGTTTTCTCGTGTACTTATTCTTTTGAGATCGATGGAAGAGTTGTGAGCTTTAGTCTTGATGAAGCCATGAGACACCCACCGGAAGATCACTCAATTTTCTGGTGTGACTTGATTGACAATATTGTGGCCGAATTAGATAATGATATTCTTGATTAGAAGAGTATGATACAAGGTCCAAGTGTGGAAAACCCCATGAATGTGAAGAGAACACCTTGTCCACTCCGGTCTTACCGGATGATCAAATGTCGAGTCATGAACAATGTGTAGAGTTGAAACCACTCCCACCCCACCTAAAATATGCCTATCTTGATGAAGATCACAAGCTCCCAGTAATTGTTGCAAAGGAGCTTACCTCCTTACAAGAGGAGAAGTTGCTTCATATTTTGAGGAGAAACAAAAAGGCTATTGGGTGGAGTTTAGCGGACCTAGTTGGCATAAGTCCGCAAGTGTGTTAACAGTGCATCTTCCTAGAAGAAGGAGCAAAACCTATTCGCCAACCTCAAAGGCGTTTGAATCCTATCATTCTAGAGGTTGTGAAGAAGGAGGTAACACGGTTGCTAGAGGCCGACATAATCTATCCGATTTCGGATGGTGAATGGGTGAGCCCCGAACAAGTCGACCTAAAGAAATCTGGTGTTACTACAATCAAGAATGAGAGCAGAGAGCTTATGGCCACAAGGGTGCAAAACTCATGGAGGGTGTGTATTGACTATCGGCATTTGGACATGGCCACTAGGAAGGATCACTTTTCATTGCCATTCATTGATCAAATGCTTGACCGATTGTCTGGTAAATCTCATTAGTGTTTCTTAGATGGCTATTCTGGGTATTTTCAAATCTACATTGCCCCAGAAGATTAGGAGAAAACTACCTTTACATGCCCCTTTGGAACTTATGCCTATAAGAGAATGCCTTTTGGCTTGTGCAATGCACCGGCAACGTTCCAAAGGTGTATGATGTATATATTTACGGATCTTCTTGAGCATTGCATGGAAGTGTTCATGGATGATTTTAGTGTGTATGGGGACTCCTTTGATCTTTGCCTGGACAACCTTGCAAAAGTGTTAGAGAGGTGTACTAACTCAAACCTTGTTCTTACTTTTGAGAAATGTCATTTTATGGTTAGACAAGGTATTGTTTTAGGACACATTGTCTCTAATAGTGGTATTTCTATGGATCTGGCAAAGGTCAATGTTACTTCTAGTTTGCCTTACCCCTCTTCTGTGAGGGAAGTCTGTGCGTTCCTTGGTCATGCAGGTTTTTACCGGCGCTTTATTAAGGACTTTAGAAAGATGGCACTACCTTTCTCTCAGTTGTTGCAAAATGATGTTGAATTTGAGTTGAGTGAAGATTGCATGGAGGTATTTGACAAGCTCAAAATTGCTTTGACCCAAGCTCCCATTTGACTGGAGTAGGCCATTTGAGATCATGTGTGATGCATCAAACTACGCAGTGGGAGCGGCGCTAGCTCAGTGCGATGGTAACAATCCTTATGTCATTGCCTATGCCTCTAAAAATTTGGATGGAGCCCAATCCAATTATACTACCATTAAGAAAGAATTGTTAGCAATTGTCTTTGCCTTGGATAAATTCCGGGCTTATTTACTTGGCTCAAGGGTGGTAGTATATTCAGATCATGCGGCATTGAAATATTTGTTGGCTAAGAAAGAGTCTAAACCAAGGTTGATAAGATGGGTGTTGCTATTGCAAAAATTTGATCTAGAAATCAAAGATAGGAGTGGTTCGCAAAATCTAGTGGCAGACCACTTGAGTCACCTTGAGCATAGAAAAGGCGATTCCACTCCTATTAATGATGTTTTTCCCCTTGAGGGCTTGCTAGCAATATCTGAAGTGATCCCTTGGTATGCACCTATTGCCAATTACTTGGTTGCTCGCACCTTTTGACCCAATTTTTCCAAGCATCAAAAGGATAAGCTTAAAAGCGAATCCAAATATTATATATGGGATGACCCATACTTGTGGAGATGTGGTGTGGACCAAGTAATTAGGAGGTGCATCCCACAATCTGAATTCTAATCTATCTTGGAGGCTTGTCACTCTTCTGAGGGAGGTAGCCATTTTGGACCCCAAAGAACCGCAAGAAAGGTTCTAGATTGCGGATTTTGGTGGCCTACCCTTTTCAAAGATGCTTCTCTCTTTTGTAAATCTTGTCTACGATGCCTTAGATTTGGAAATATTTCCAAGAAGAATGAGATACCCCAACAAACTATGTTGTTTTGTGAGATCTTTGATGTTTGGGGTATTGACTTCATGGGACCTTTCCCAAACTCTAATAGTTTTCTCTATATTCTGTTAGCTATTGACTATGTTTCCAAATGGGTGGAAGCGATTTCCACCTGGACGGATGATACTAATGTAGTTCTTTCTTTTGTTCGGAATAATATAATTTGTCGCTTTGGGTCACCACGAACAATCGTGAGCGATCAAGGATCCCATTTTTGCAACAAAAGAATGGTAGGGTTAATGAAGAAGTATGGCATCATTCACAAAGTGGCCACAACTTACCATCGCCAAATAAATGGCCAAGCCGAGGTCTCCAACTGAGACATCAAGAGCATATTGGAAAAAGTTGTGAAGCCTCATAGGAAGGACTGGAGTACTAAGCTTAGTGATGCGCTGTGGTCCTACCGGACGGCATACAAGACGCCAATCAGCATGAGCTGTTCTGGATGGTCTATGGCAAAGCTTGCCATCTACCGGTGGAAGTAGAGCACAAGGCGTATTGGGCCGTGAAAGAATGCATTTCAGGTTTGAAGGGCGGAATCGAAAGGAAGTTACATCTAGTGGAATTAGAGTGTCTTAGGTTTGAATCTTATGAGAAATCTATGCTTTACAAAGAGAGGATGAAAGCGGTGCATGATAAGAATATAAGAAGAAGAGAGTTTAGAGCCAGAGAACTCGTCCTTCTTTACAACTCTAGATTAAGGTTGATGCTCGGAAAGTTAAGAACAAGATGGGAAGGACCCTACAGAGTGGAGAAGGCGGAAACATATGGGGTTTATCACTTGAGACATTCTTCAAGCCCCACAATCTTCAAAGTTAATGGTCACCATCTGAAGTTATACCATGGAGAGAAGATAAAAAGCAACAAAAAGGTTGAGGTGTTCCTCCTAGAGGATGCACCAGGAGGAGAAGAGATATGAGCACATGACCGTCCAACTTAAGGACGTTAAAAAAAAGTAGTAGGTGGGAGACACCCCACCATGATAAGATCTTTCTTTTGTATATTTTGCATGTAGCTTTTAGACTCTTTGCTTGATTTTGTGATTGCTTAGTTTTAAGAGTTGTCTAGTTAGGCTTGATTTTGTTTGACTTGGTTAGGATATTCATGAAGATTGTCATTGATCTTGGTTAGGTTGGTTTCTTAATGTTGAAGGAAACACTCCATTTTGAGTTTTTCTTAGAGCTTTGAGTGTTTTTGACCTATTTTGCCTGAGTGTATGCCAAGATTGTGTTGAAAATGAATTTCTTCATGTGTATGAAAAAAAGGGGTCATCCACGCGAAAGAGTACATGACGCATGCGCGTGGATGGTACTTCTGTAACTCTTGGTCTAAAAACCTGAGAGTTATGCAAGAAGTATGCTGCCAACATACCCTTCGCACAACCATTTCCACGCTTGCACGTACATTGACGCGTACGTGTGCCTTACTGTTTCATGCATCCACGCGTGTGTGCATATGACGCGTACGCGTCGATTGCACAGTTGCAACTCTTGGTACATTTGACCCGAGAGTTGTGCGAGTTTCATGCCGACTCTGTGCACAATGCACAACTATTGGCACGCGTGCGCGTACATTGACACGTCCGCGTCCTTGCCCTTTTTGCTACCCACGCGTATGCGTGGGTGACGCTCGTGCATCCCTGCTCTTTCTTACTCATCCACGCGTACGCGGGGATTGCACGCACGTATCAGATTCACGACACAACTGATAACCCAACTGGTACGCAAAATCGTGATCTCACACACTTTTTTCACAACTCTGCATAGCTGACCAGCAAGTGCACTGGGTCGTCCAAGTAATACCTTACGTGAGTAAGGGTTGATCCCACGAAGATTGTCGGCTTGAAGCAAGCTATGGTCATCTTGTAAATCTCAATCAGGCATATTCAAATGGTTATGGGGTTTTGATAATTAAAAGACAGATAAAACATAAAATAGGATAGAGATACTTATGTAATTCTTTGGTAGGAATTTCAAATAAGCGTATGGAGATGCTTTGTTCCTTTTGAATCCCTGCTTTCCTACTGCTTTCATCCAGTCATGCGTACTCCTTTCCATGGCAAGCTGTATGTTGGGGGATCACCATTGTCAATGGCTACCGTCCGTCCTCTCAGTGAAAATGGTCCGGCTATGGGTTACGTACGGCTAATCATCTGTCGGTTCTCACTTGTGTTGGAATAAGATCCAATGATCCTTTTGCGCACTATCACTGTGCCCAGCACTCGCGAGTTTGAAGCTCGTCATAGTCATCCCATCCCAGATCCTACTCGGAATACCACAGACAACGTTTAGACTTTCCGGATCTCAAGAATGCTGCCAATTGATTCTAGCTTAAACCACGAAGACTCTGATATCACGGAATGGAAGGCTCTGTTGTCAGGAGAGGCAACCATGCGTCGTGGACCAGGAGGCCAAGAGATATGCATTCAAGCTTGTTTTTAGGTAGAACGGAAGTGGTTGTCAGGAACGCGTTCATAAGTGAGAATGGTGATGAGTGTCACTTGATCATCACATTCATCATGTTGAAGTGTGAATGGATATCTTAGAACAAGAATAAGCTTGAATTGAATAGAAAACAGAAGTAATTACATTAATTCATGAGGAACAGCAGAGCTCCACGCCTTAATCTATGAGGTGTAGAAACTCCACCGTTGAAAAATACATAAGTAATGAACTGGTAACCTAGGGTTTACAAAAATAAGTAAATAATGTAGAAATCCACTTCCGGGGCCCACTTGGTGTGTGCTTGGATTGAGCATTGAAGATTTCATGTGCATAGGCTTTTCTTGGAGTTAAACACCAGCTCTGGTGCCAGTTTGGGCGTTTAACTCTAGCTTTTATGCCAGTTCTGGCGTTTAACACCAAAAAAGGATAGAAAGTTGGCATTAAAACGCCAGTTTGCGTTATCAAAACTCAGGCAAAGTATGGACCATTGTATATTGCTGGAAAGCCCAAGATGTCTAATTTCCAACGCAATTGAGAGCGAGCCAATTGGTTTTTTGTAGCTCCAGAAAATCCATTTCGAGTGCAGGGAGGTCAAAATCCAACAGCATCTGCGGTCCTTTTTCAGCCTCTGAATCAAATTTTTGCTCAGGTCCCTCAATTTCAGCCAGAAAATACCTGAAATCACAGAAAAACACACAAACTCATAGTAAAGTCCAGAAATGAGATTTTTGCATAAAAACTAATAATTATATACTAAAAACTAACTAAATCATACTAAAAACTACCTAAAAATAATGCCAAAAAGTGTATAAATTATCCGCTCATCACAATACCAAACTTAAATTGTTGCTTGTCCCCAAGAAACTGAAAACAAAATAGAATAAAAAGAAGAGAATATACAATGAATTCCAAAATATCAATGAAGCTTAGCTCCAATTAGATGAGCGGGACTAGTAGCTTTTTGCTTCTGAACAGTTTTGGCATCTCACTTTATCCTTTGAAGTTCAGAATAATTGGCATCTATTAGGAACTCAGAATTTAGATAGTGTTATTGATTCTCTTAGTTCAGTATATTGATTCTTGAACACAGCTACTTTATGAGTCTTTGCCGTGACCCTAAGCACTTTGTTTTCCAGTATTACCAATGGATACATAAATGCCACAGACACATAACTGGGTGAACCTTTTCAGATTGTGACTAAGCTTTGCTAAAGTCCCCAGTTAGAGGTGTCCAGAGTTATTAAGCACACTCTTTCTGCTTTGGATCACGACTTTAACCACTCAGTCTCAAGCTTTTCACTTGGACCTTCATGACATAAGCACATGGTTAGGGACAGCTTGATTTAGCCGCTTAGGCCAGGATTTTATTTCTTTGGGCCCTCCTATCCATTAATGCTCAAAGCCTTGGATCCCTTTTACCCTTGCCTTTCGGTTTAAAGGGCTATTGGCTTTTTCTGCTTGCTTTTTCTTTTTCTTTCTTTTTCTTTTTTGCCATTATTTTTCGCAAGCTTTGTTATTCACTGCTTTTTCTTGCTTCAAGAATCAATTTTATGATCTTTTAGATTATCAATAACATTTCTCTTTTCTCATCATTCTTTCAAGAGCCAAAAATTTTAACATTCATAAACTTCACTATCAAAATTATGCACTGTTCAAGCATTCATTCAGAAAACAAAAAGTATTGCCACCACATCAAAATAATCAAACTAATTTCAAGATAAATTTCAAAATTTAAGTACTTCTTGTTCTTTTGTAATTAGGCACATTTTTCATTTAAGAAAGGTGAAAGATTCATAGGATATTCATAGCCTTAAGGCATAGATACTAGACACTAATGATCATGTAATGACGACACAAACATAGATAGCACATAAAGCATAAAAATCGAAAAATAGAAAGATAAGAACAAGGAAATCAAAGAACGTGTCCACCTTAGTAATGGTGGCTAGTTCTTCCTCTTGAAGATCCAATGGAATGCTTGAGCTCCTCTATGTCTCTTCCTTGCCTTTGTTGCTCTTTCCTCATGGCTATTTGATCCTCTCTAATTTCATGGAGAATAATGGAGTGCTCTTGGTGCTCCATCCTTAGTTGCTCCATATTGGAACTCAAATCTCCCAAAGAGGTGTTGAGTTGCTCCCAATAGTTGTGTGGAGGAAAATGCATCCTTTGAGACATCTCAGGGATTTCTTGATGAGGGACTTCCTTATGCTCTTGTTGAGGTCCATGAGTGGGCTCTTTTGTTTTCTCCATCCTCTTTTTAGTGATGGGCTTGTCCTCTTCAATGAGGATGTCTTCCTCTATGACAATTCTAGCTAAATTGCATAGGTGACAGAGGAGATGAGGGAAGACTAAGCTTGCTAAAGTGGAAGGTTTGGTAGCAACCTTGTATAGTTCTAGAGGTATAATCTCATGAACTTCCACTTCTTCTCCAACCATGATGCTACGGATTATGATAGCCCAATCCACAGTTACTTCGGACCGGTTGCTAGTAGGAATTGGATGAATTCCAACCATCCTCTAGCCACGGGTTTAAGGTCATGCCTTCTCAATTGAACTGGCTTGCCTTTGGAGTCTCTTTTCCACTGAGCTCCTTCTACACATATGTCCATGAGGACTTGGTCCAACCTTTGATTAAAGTTGACCCTTCTAGTGTAGGGGTGTGCATCTCCTTGCATCATTGGCAAGTTGAATGCCAACCTTACATTTTCCGGATTGAAATCTAA
Organism: Arachis hypogaea; assembly: GCF_003086295.3. Taxonomy (NCBI): domain Eukaryota; kingdom Viridiplantae; phylum Streptophyta; class Magnoliopsida; order Fabales; family Fabaceae; genus Arachis; species Arachis hypogaea. The sequence continues at coordinate 46,049,167 of NC_092038.1, forward strand.
GTATTTCCCCCGAACCATTGTAAGCCAATTCTTTGGATTCGGGCTCACACTTTGATCATGGTTCTTGGTGATCCATGCATTAGCATAGAACTCTTGAACCATTAAGATTCTGACTTGTTGAATGGGGTTGGCGAGAACTTTCCAACCTCTTCTTCAAATCTCATGTCGGATCTCCGGATACTCATTTATCTTGAGCATGAACGGGACCTCAGGGATCACCTTCTTCTTGGCCATGACTTCATAGAAGTGGTCTTGATAGACCTTTGAGATGAATCTCTCCATCTCTCATGACTCGGAGGTGGAAGCTTTTGCCTTCCCTTTCCTCTTTCTAGAGGTTTCTCTGGCCTTAGGTGCCATAAATGGTTATGGAAAAATAAAAAGCAACGCTTTTACCACACCAAACTTAAAAGGTTTGCTCGTCCTCAAGCAAAAGAAGAAAGAAGGGAGGAGAAGAAGAAGAAAATGGAGGAGATGGAGAGGTGTGAGTGGTTCGGCCAAGGGGGGAAAGAAGTATTTATGATGTGTGAAAATGAAGGAGGGATGAGGGGTTTATATAAGGGTGGAAGAGAGGGGTGTCAGTGTGTGAGGGTTGGTTTGGGAGGGAAGTTTTTGAATTTTGAATGGTGGGCTAGGTGGGATTTTTGGGGAAGAGTGGGTGGATGTGAGTGGTGAAGAGGTGATGGGGAAGAGAGATGGAGGTGATTGGTGAAGGGTGTTATTGGAAGTGTGAAGAAGAGAGAGAGAGTGAGTTGAGGTAGGTGGGGATCTTGTGGGGTCCACAGATCCTGAGGTGTCAAGGATTTCTCATCCTTGCATCATTCTGGCGTGTAAACGCCCTCTGAGTGCTAATCCTAACATTAAACGCTAGGTTGCTGCCCATTCCTGGCGTTAAACGCCAGGTTGCTGCCCATTTCTGGCGTTAAACGCCAGTTTTTCTTCCCTTTCTGGCGTTTAAACGCCAATCTGGTGCACATTTCTGGTGTTAAACACCCAGAATGGTGCCAGACTGGGCGTTTAACGCCCATTCTGCTACCCTTATTGGCATTTAAACGCCAGTAAGCTCCTCTTCCAGGGTGTGCTATTTTTATTGCTATTTTTGACATTGCTTTGATTTTTGCAGTTGTTTTTGTGACTCCACATGATCATCAACCTAAAGAAATCATGAAATAACAATGGAAAATGGAAATTTAACATAGATAGATAAAAATTGGGTTGCCTTCCAATAAGCGCTTCTTTAATATCAATAGCTTGACAGTGAGCTCTCATGGAGCTTCACAGATATTCAGAGCATGGTTGGGGCCTCCCAACACCAAACTTAGAGTTTGAGTACGGGGGCTTTTCTTGACTCTTTGTTGAGAGAATTGGATGAAGCTTTTCATGCTTCTTCTCCATGTTTACAGAGGAAAATCCTTGAGCCTTAAACATAAGGTAGTCCTCATTCACTTGAAGGACTAACTCTCCTCTGTCTACATCAATCACAACTTTTGCTGTGGCTAGGAAGGATCTTCTAAGGATGATAGATTCATTCTCATCCTTCCCAATGTCTAGGATTATGAAGTCAGCAGGGATGTAAAGGACTTTAACCTTTACCAAAACATCCTCTACAAGTCCATAAGCCTGTTTCTTTGATTTTTCTGCCATCTCTAGTGAGATTCTTGCAACTTGTACCTTAAAGATCCCTAGTTCCTCCATTATAGAGAGTGGCATGAGGTTTACACTTGACCCTAGGTCACACAGAGCCTTCTCAAAGGTCATGGTGCCTATGTTGCAAGGTATTAAGAACCTTCCGGGATCCTCTTTCTTTTGAGGTAATTTCAGCTGAACCAATGCACTTAGTTCATTGATGAGCAATGGAGGTTCATCCTCCCATGTTCATTACCAAATAATTTGGCATTCAGCTTAATGATTGCTCCTAGATACTAAGCAACTTGCTCTTCAATAATATCTTCATCCTCTTCAGAGGAAGAATACTCATCAGAGCTCATGAATGGCAGAAGTAGGTTCAATGGAATCTCTATGGTCTCTGTATGAGCCTCAGATTCCCTTGGTTCCTCAAAAGGGAACTTCTTTTCATTTAGAGGACATCCCATGAGGTTTTTCTCATTGGGAATCACGTCCTCCCCATACTCTCCAGGTTCGGTGATGAGCGGATAATTTATACGCTTTTTGGCATTGTTTTTATATAGTTTTTAGTATGATTTAGTTAGTTTTTAAGCAAAATTCATATTTCTGGACTTTACTATGAGTTTATATGTTTTTTTGTGATTTCAGGTATTTTCTGGCTGAAATTGAGGGACCTGAGCACAAATCTGATTCAGAGGCTGAAAAAGGACTGCTGATGCTGTTGGATTCTGACCTCCCTGCACTCGAAGTGGATTTTCTGGAGCTACAGAACTTCAAATGTCACGCACTTAATTGCGTTGGAAAGTAGACATCCAGGGCTTTCCAAAAATATGTAATAGTTCATACTTTGCGTGAGTTTTGACGACGTAAAATGGCGTCAAAACGCCCCTTCTCTGCCCTATTCTGAAGTCAAAACGCCAGAACTGGCGTAAAAGTTGGAGTTAAACGCCCAAACTGGCACCAAAGCTGGTGTTGAACTCCAAGGAAGACCTCTACACGTGTAAAGCTCAATGCTCAGCCCAAGCACACACCAAGTGGGCCGGAAGTGGATTTCTGCATCATTTACCTATTTCTGTAAACCCTAGTATCTAGTTTCATTATAAATAGGACCTTTTACTATTGTATTTTCATCATCTATCTTTGGAATTTGACATCTTTGGAACATTTTCCTTAGACATTGGGGGCTGGCCTCAAGGCCATGCCTACCTTCATTACTTATGTATTTTCAACGGTGGAGTTTCTACACACCATAGATTAAGGTGTGGAGCTCTGCTGTTCCTCGAGTATTAAAGCAATTACTATTGTTCTTCTATTCAATTCATGCTTATTCTTGTTCTAAGATACTCACTCGCACTTCAACCTGATGAATGTGATGATCCGTGACACTCATCATCATTCTCACCTATGAACGCATGACTGACAACCACTTCCATTCTACTTAAGATTGAGCGTGTATCTCTTAGCCTCCATTCCAAAAGATCGGAGTCTTCGTGGTATAAGCTAGAATTATTGGCAGCCATTCCAGAGATCCAAAAAGTCTAAACCTTGTCTGTGGTATTCCGAGTAGGATCTGGAAAGGGATTACTGTGACGAGCTTCAAACTCGCGAGTGTTGGGTGTAGTGATAGACGCAAAAGGATCATGGGATTCTATTCCAACAAGATCGAGAACCGATAGATGATTAGTCGTACGGTGACAGCACATTTGGACCATTTTCGCTGAGAGGACGAGAGGTAGCCATTGGCGACGGTGATGCCCGAACATACAGCTTGCCATGGAAAGGAGTATGACGGATTGGATGAAGGCAGTAGGAAAGTAGAGATTCAACAGGAACAAAGCATCTCTATGCACTTATCTGAAATTCTTACCAATGAATTACATAAGTATCTTTATCTTTACTTTATGTTTTATTTATATTTTTAATTATTAAAATACCATAACCATTTGAATCCGCCTGACTGAGATTTACAAGGTGACCATAGCTTGCTTCAAGCCGACAGTCTCCATGGGATCGACCCTTACTCACGTAAGGTATTACTTGGATGACCCAGTGCACTTGCTGGTTAGTTGTGCGGAGTTGTGACGAAGTGTGATTCACGTTTGAGAGCACCAAGTCTTTGGCGCCATTGTTGATGATCACAATTTCGTGCACCAAGTTTTTGGCACCCTTGCCGGGGATTGTTCAAGTTTGGACAACTGACGGTTCATCTTGTTGCTCAGATTAGGTAATTTTCCTTTATTTTATTTTCAAAAAGTTTTCAAAAATCTTTCAAAAGTTTTTTTATTTGTTTTCGTTTTTCCAAAATTATTTTTGAAAAATCCAAAAAATTAATAAAATCATAAAAACTTAAAAATATTTCATGGTTCTTGTTTGAATCTAGGGCCAATTTTTAAGTTTGGTGTCAATTGCATGATTTTAATTGTCTTGCAATTTTCGAAACACATGCATTGTGTTCTTGATGATCTTCAAGTCGTTCTTGATGAATTGCCTTGTTTGATCTTCATGATTTATTGATTTGCAATGCATGATGTTCTACATATGCATTCTTGCATTCATATGGCCCAAACATGAGAACGTTCTAAGTTTGGTGTCCTCCATGTTTTCTTTCTTTAAGAAAACTGAGTTTTTGATGTTCATCTTGATCTTCAAGATTGTTCTTGGTGTTCATCTTGACGTTCATAATGTTCTTGCATATATCTTGTGTTTTGATCCAAGAATTATATGTTTTGACTCATTTTGTTGTTTTTCAAAATTGAAAACATATCTTCTTGAATAAAGGATTTAGCAAAATGAAGATCCAAGAACATAAAGCAGAGGAATTACAGAGAAAAAGCTGGGCGTTCAAAACACCCAGTGAAGAAGGAAAACTGGCGTTTAAACGCCAGCCAGGGTACCTGGCTGGGCGTTTAAACGCCCAAACCATGCAGCAATTGGGCGTTAAACGCCCAAAACATGCAGCTCCTGGGCGTTTAACGCCAAGATAACACATGGAGAGGAATTTTGTTTTCAAATAAAATCTTTTTCAAATCTTCATAATTTTTCAATCAAATCTTTTTCAAATCAAATATTTTCAATCATATCTTTTTCAAAATCATATCTTTTCAAACATATTTTTTTAAAAAAAATCAAATCTTTTTAATTTCCTTTTCAAATCTTTTTCAAAATAAATTTCAATCATATCTTTTCAAACATATATTTTTCAAATCATATCTCTTTCAAAATCAATTTCAAAATCTTTTCTAACTTCTTATCTTTTCAAAATTGGTTTTCAAATCTTTTTTTAACTAACTAATTGACTTTTTGTTTGTTTTACGATTTCTTATCTTTTCCAAAACCACAACCAATTTTTCAAAAAATTTATTTCAAATTTTATTCTTTTTATTTTTGAAAATTCTCCCCCCTCTCTTATCTTTTTCTATTTAAACACTAACATTTCTCCTCCATTGTTAATTCGAACTCCATCTCTCTTTGAATGTTCGAATTCTTCATTACTTACATCATCTTTCCATTCTTGTTTTCCTCTGACACCTCAAGGAATCTCTATACTGTGACATAGAGGATTCCATATTTTCTTTGTCTTCTTCTCTTTCATATGAGCAGGAACAAAGATAAAGGCATACTTGTTGAAGCTGATCCTGAACTTGAAATGACTCTGAAGAGGAAGCTAAGAGCAGCTAAAGCACAAAACACTGAAGATGACCTCACTGAAATTTTCGAAAAGGAAGCAGCAAAAGAAACAATTATGGCCGAACCAAACAAAAATGCAACGAAGATACTTGGTGATTTTACTACACTAACTTCCAACTTTTATGGAAGAAGCATCTCAATCCCTGCCATAGGAGCAAACAATTTTGAGCTAAAGCCTCAATTAGTTTCTCTACTGCAATAGAACTGCCAGTTTCATGGACTTCCATCAGAAGACCCTTATCAGTTCTTAACTGAGTTCTTGCAGATTTGTGATACTGTTAAGACCAATGGAGTTGATCCTGAAGTCTACAATCTTATGCTTTTCCCTTTTGCTGTAAGAGACAGAGCTAGAACATGGTTGAACTCACAACCCAGAGATAGCCTGGACTCTTGGGATAAGCTGGTCACGGCCTTCTTGGCCAAGTTCTTTCCTCCTCAAAAGCTGAGCAAGCTTAGAGTGGATGTTCAGACCTTCAGACAAAAAGAGGGTGAATCCCTCTATGAAGCTTGGGAAAGATACAAGAAACCGACCAAAAAGTGTCCTTCTGACATGCTTTCAGAATGGACCACATTAGATATATTCTATGATAGTCTGTCTGAATTTTCCAAGATGTCACTGGACCATTCTGCAGGTGGATCCATTCACCTAAAGAAAATGCCTACAGAAGCTCAGGAACTTATTGAAATGGTTGCAAATAACCAGTTCATGTATACCTCTGAGAGGAATCCTGTGAGTATTGGGACGCCTCAAAAGAGAAGAGTTCTTGAAATTGATGCTCTAAATGCCATACTGGCTCAGAACAAAATATTGACCCAACAAGTTAATATGATCTCTCAGAGTCTGAATGGATTGCAAAATGCATCCAACAGTGCTCAAGAAGCATCTTCTGAAGAAGAAGCTTATGATCCTGAGAACCCTGCAATGGCAGAGGTGAATTACATGGGTAAAGCCTTTGGTCACACCTATAATCCTTCATGGAAAAATCATCCAAATTTTTCATGGAAGGATCAACAGAAGCAAGGCTTCAATAATAACAATGGTAGAAAAAATAGGTTTAGCAATAGCAAACTTTTTCCATCATTATCTCAGCAACAGACAGAGCATTCTGAGCAGAATCCTTCTAGCTTAGCAAACATAGTCTCTGATCTATCTAAGACCACTCTTAGTTTCATGACTGAAATAAGATCTTCCATTAGAAATTTGGAGGCACAAGTGGGCCAGCTGAGTGAAAGGGTTACTGAAACTCCTCCTAGCACTCTCCCAAGCAATACAGAAGAGAATCCCAAAAGAGAGTGCAAGGCCATTGATATTATCAACATGGCCGAAACCTTAGAGGAGGAGGAGGACATGAATCCCAATGAGGAAGACCTTAGGGGACGTCCAATGGTCAGTAAGGAATACCCTAATGAGGAACCAAGGGAATCTGAGGCTCATACAGAGACCATAGAGACTCCCTTGGACCTCCTTTTACCATTCATGAGCTCTGATAACTATTCATCTTCTGAAGAGGATGAAGACATTGTTGAAGGGCAAGTTGCCCAATATTTAGGAGCAATCATGAAGCTGAATGCCAAGCTATTTGGTAATGAGACTTGGGAGGAAGAGCCTCCCTTGCTCACCAATGAACTGAATACATTGGTTCAACAAAATTTACCTCAAAAGAAAAAAGATCCTGGTAAATTCTTAATACCCTGTACCATAGGCACCATGACCTTTGAAAAAGCTCTGTGTGACCTGGGGTCAGGGATAAACATGATGCCACTCTCTGTAATAGAGAAACTGGGAATTTGTGAGGTACAGGCTACCCAATTCTCTTTGGAGATGGCAGATAAATCTATGAAAAAGGCTTATGGACTAGTAGAGGATGTGCTAGTGAAGGTTAAAGGCCTTTACTTCCCTGCTGATTTTATAATCCTAGACACTAGGAGGGATGAGGATGAATCCATCATCCTTGGAAGACCCTTCCTAGCCACAGCAAGAGCTGTAATTGATGTTGACAGAAGAGAGTTGATCGTTCATGTGAATGAAGAATACCTTGTAATAAAGACTCAAGGTTCTCCATCTGTAACCATAGAGAGTAAGCATGAAGAGCTTCTCCCAATACAGAGTCGAATAGAGCCCCCACATTCAAACTCTAAGTTTGGTGTTGGGAGGCCACATCCAAACTCTAAGTTTGGTATTGAGAGATCTCAACCATACTCTGATCATCTGTGAGGCTCCATGAGAGCTCACTGTCAAGCTATTGACATTAAAGAAGCGCTTATTGGGAGGCAATCCAATTTTATTTTAATTTTATCTATGTTATTTTATGTTTTCTTTTAGGTTGATGATCATGTGAAGTCACAAAGACACTCATAAAAATAAAGCAGAAGTCGAAAACAACACACCCTCGAGGAAGGACAAACGCCAGTAAGGGCAGCAAAATGGGCATTTAAACGCCCAATCTGGCACCTTTCTGGGCGTTTAAATGCCAGAACATGACACCAGACTGGCGTTTAAATGCCAAAACAGAGCAGAAAGCTGGCGTTTAAATGCCAAAGCAGGGCAGCAAACTGGCGTTTAGACTCCAGAACAGGAAGGAAAGTTGGCGTTTAGACGCCAGAACAGGGCAGCAGACTGGCGTTTAAATGCCAGAATTGCACTCTAAGGTGTTTTGAATGCCAAATTAGAGCAGAGATGAGAAATCCTTGGCCCCTCAGGATCTGGATCTGTGGACCCCACAGGATCCCCACCAACCTCAACTCACTCTCTCTCCTCTTTACACCTTTCTACAACACTCTTCCATATATTCTCTCCCTCTATATCCTCCATTTTCTTCTTCTTCTACATCTTTTGTTCTTCTTTTGCTCGAGGACGAGAAAATATTTTAAGTTTGGTGTGGTAAAAGCATTGCTTTTTGTTTTTCCATATCTATTTATGGCACCTAAGGCCGGAGAAACCTCTAGAAAGAGGAAAGGGAAGACATAAGCTTCCGCCTCTGAGTCATGAGAGATGGAGAGATTTATCTCAAGGGTCCATAGCTCAGTAGTAGAGCATTTGACTGCACATCAAGAGAGCCCACTCATGGACCTCAACAAGAGCATGAGGAATTCCCTCATCAAGAAATCCCTGAGATGCCTCAAGGGATACATTTTCTTCCACACAACTATTGGGAGCAACTGAGGGTGAAACACCAAGAGCACTCCATCATTCTCCATGAGATTAGAAAAGATCAAAGAGCTATGAGGGAGGAGCAACAAAGGCAAGGAAGAGACATAGAGGAGCTTAAAAGCACCATTGGTACTTCAAGAGGAGGAAGACGCCACCCACACTAAGGTGGACTCATTCCTTAATCTCATTGTCTATTTATTTTTCTGTTTTTCAAATTTTTGCTTGATGTGCTATCTATGTTTGTGTCTTTACTACATGATCATTAGTGTTTAGTGTCTATGCCTTAAAGCCATGAATAAATAAATCCTTCACCTCTCTTAAATGAAAAATGTGCTTAATTACAAAAGAACAAGAAGTACTTGGATTTTAAATTTTATCTTGAAATTAGTTTAATTATTTTGATGTGGTGGCAACATTTTTGTTCTCTGAATGAATGCTTGAACAGTGCATATTTTTTATCTTGTTGTTCATGAATGTTAAAATTGTTGGCTCTTGAAAAAATGATGAACAAAGAGAAATGTTGTTGATAATCTGAAAAATCATGAAATTGATTCTTGAAGCAAGAAAAAGCAGTGAAAAAAAAAGAGAGAAAGAAAGAAAAAGAAAAAAGAAAGCAGAAAAAGCCAATAGCCCTTAAAACCAAAAGGCAAGGGTAAAAAGGGTCCAAGGCTTTGAGCATTAATGGATAGGAGGGCCTAAAGGAATAAAATCCAGGCCTAAGAGGCTAAATCAAGCTGTCCCTAACCATGTGCTTGTGTCATGCAGGTCCAAGTGAAAAGCTTGAGACTGAGTGGTTAAAGTCGTGATCCAAAGCAAAAGAGTGTGCTTAAGAACTCTGGACACCTCTAACTGGGGACTTTAGCAAAGTTGAGTCACATTCTGAAAAGGTTCACCCAGTTATGTGTCTGTGGCATTTATGTATCTGGTGGTAATACTAGAAAACAAAGTGCTTAGGGCCACGGCCAAGACTCATAAAGTAACTGTGTTCAAGAATCAACATACTGAACTAGGAGGATCAATAACACTATCTAAAATTCTAAGTTCCTATAGATGCCAATCATTCTGAATTTCAAAGGAAAAAGTGAGATACCAAAACTGTTCAGAAGCAAAAAGCTACAAGCCCCGCTCATCTAATTAGGACTAAGTTTTATTGATATTGTGGGATTCATTGTATATTCTCTTCTTTTTATCCTATTTTGTTTTCAGTTGCTTGGGGACAAGCAATGATCTAAGTTTGGTGTTGTGATGAGCGGATAATTTATACGCTTTTTGACATTGTTTTTATATAGTTTTTAGTATGATTTAGTTAGTTTTTAGTATATTTTTATTAGTTTTTAAGAAAAATTCACATTTCTGGACTTTACTATGAGTTTGTGTATTTTTCCGTAATTTCAGGTATTTTCTGGCTGAAATTGAGGGACCTGAGCACAAATCTGATTCAAAGGTTGAAAAAAGGCTACTGATGCTGTTGGATTCTGACCTCCCTGCACTCGAAGTGGATTTTCTAGAGCTACAGAACTCCAAATGTGGCGATCTTAATTGCGTTGGAAAGTAGACATCCAAGGCTTTCCAGAAATATATAATAGTCCATACTTTGTGCGCGTTTTGATGACATAAAATGGCGTCAAAACGCCCCATCTCTGTCCTATTCTGAAGTCAAAACGCCAGAACTGGCATAAAAGTTGGAGTTAAACGCCCAAACTGGCACCAAAGATGGTGTTTAACTCCAAGGAAGACCTCTACACGTGTAAAGCTCAATGCTCAGCCCATGCACACACCAAGTGGGCCCGGAAGTAGATTTCTGCATCATTTACCTATTCCTGTAAACCCTAGTAGCTAGTTTCATTATAAATAGGACCTTTTACTATTGTATTTTCATCATCTATCTTTGGAATTTGACATCTTTGGAATGTTTTCCTTAGACATTGGGGGCTGGCCTCACGGCCATGCCTACCTTCAACACTTATGTATTTTCAATGGTGGAGTTTCTACACACCATAGATTAAGGTGTGGAGCTCTGCTGTTCCTCGAGTATTAATGCAATTACTATTGTTCTTCTATTCAATTCATGCTTATTCTTGGTCTAAGATACTCACTCGCACTTCAACCTGATGAATGTGATGATCCGTGACACTCATCATCATTCTCACCTATGAACGCGTGACTGACAACCACTTCCGTTCTACTTAAGATTGAGCATGTATCTCTTAGCCTCCATTCCAAAAGATCGGAGTCTTTGTGGTATAAGCTAGAATTATTGGCGGCCATTCCTGAGATCCAGAAAGTCTAAACCTTGTCTGTGGTATTCCGAGTAGGATCTGGGAAGGGATGATTGTGACGAGCTTCAAACTCGCGAGTGTTGGGCGTAGTGACAGACACAAAAGGATCACGGGATTCTATTCCAACATGATCGAGAACCGACAGATGATTAGCCGTGCGGTGACAGCGCATTTGGACCATTTTCACTGAGAGGACGGGAGGTAGCCATTGACAACGGTGATGCCCGAACATACAGCTTGCCATGGAAAGGAGTATGAAAGATTGGATGAAGGCAGTAGGAAAGTAGAGATTCAACAGGAACAAAGCATCTCTATGCACTTATGTAAAATTCTCACCAATGAATTACATAAGTATCTCTATCTTTACTTTATGTTTTATTTATCTTTTTAGTTATTAAAACTTCATAACCATTTGAATCCGCCTGACTGAGATTTACAAGGTGACCATAGCTTGCTTCAAGTCGACAATCTCCGTGGCATCGACCCTTACTCACGTAAGGTATTACTTGGACGACCCAGTGCACTTGCTGGTTAGTTGTGTGGAGTTGTGACGAAGTGTGATTCACGTTTGAGAGCACCAAGTCTTTGGCGCCATTGTTGATAATCACAATTTCGTGCACCATTCGGCCATGTTGGTCTTGGTTATGGCGTTGCACTCTCTCTTGGGATTTTCTTCTGTATTGCTTGGGAGAGTGCTAGGAGGAGTTTCAGTAACCTTTTTACTCAGCTGACCCACTTGTGCCTCCAAATTTCTAATGGAGGATCTTGTTTCATTCATGAAACTTAGTGTGGTCTTATATAGATCAGAGACTATGGTTGATAAGCCAGAATGACTCTGCTCAGAGTTCTCTATCTGTTGTTGAGAAGATGATGGAAAAGGCTTGCTATTGCTAAACCTATTTCTTCCACCATTATTGTTGTTGAAGCCTTGTTGAGGCTTCTCTTGGTCCTTCCATAAGAGATTTGGATAATTTCTCCATGAAGGATTATATGTGTTTTCATAGGTTTCTCCCATATAATTCACCTCTTCCATTGCAGGGTTCTCAGGATCATAAGCTTCTTCTTCAGAAGATGCTTCTTTATTACTGCTGGATACAGCTTGCAATCCAGTCAGATTCTGAGAAATCATATTAACTTGCTGAGTCAATAATTTGTTCTGAGCCAGTATGGCATTCAGAGTATCAATCTCAAGAACTCCTTTCTTCTAAGTAGTCCCATTGTTCACAGGATTTCTTTCAGAAGTGTACATGAACTGGTTATTTGCAACCATTTCAATGAGTTCCAGGGCTTTTGCAGGCGTTTTCTTCAAATGAATAGATGATGAGCGGATAATTTATACGCTTTTTGGCATTGTTTTTAAGTAGTTTTAATAGGATCTGGCTACTTTTTAGTATATTTTTATTAGTTTTTAAGCAAAATTCACATTTTTGGACTTTACTATGAGTTTGTGTGTTTTTCTGTGATTTCAGGTATTTTCTGGCTAAAATTGAGGGACTTGAGCAAAAATCTGATTTAGAGGCTGACAAAGGACTGCTGATGCTGTTGGATTCTAACATCCCTGCACTCGAAATAGAATTTTTCGAGCTATAGAAGTCCAACTAGCGCGCTCTCAATTGCGTTGGAAAGTAGACATCCAGGGCTTTTCAGCAATATATAATAGTCCATACTTTGCCCGAGTCAGAGTCAAACGCCAGAAACAAGTTACAAACTGGCGTTCAACTCCAAGGAAGACCTCTACACGTGAAAGCTTCAATGCTCAGCCCAAGCACACACCAAGTAGGCCCATGGTGCACGAAATTGTGTATGCCAATATTAATGGACTATTTAACACAGCTTCGCACAACTAACCAGCAAGTGCACTGGGTCGTCCAAGTAATACCTTACGTGAGTAAGGGTCGAATCCCACGGAGATTGTCGGCTTGAAGCAAGCTATGGTTATTTTATTATTCTTAGTCAGGATACCAATAGGGTTTTTTAGTTTTGTATTAAGTAAAAAGGGCATAAAATAAATACTTATTGTGCAATAATGGAGAATATGTTGGAGTTTTGGAGATGCTTTGTCTACTGAATTCTTGTAACATAATGCTTCCTCACTTTCAAAAGTGCAAAGTCCCTTCCATGGCAAGCGGTATGTAGGGTGTCACCGTTGTCAATGGCTACTTCCCATCCTCTCAGTGAAAATGGTCCAAATGCTCTGTCACAGCACAGCTAATCATCTGTTGGTTCTCGATCATGTCGGAATAAGATCCATTGATCCTTTTGCGTCTGTCACTACGCCCAACGCTCGCGAGTTTGAAGCTCATCACATCCATTCAATTCTTGAATCCTACTCGGAATACCACAGACAAGGTTTAGACTTTCCGGATTCTCATGAATGCCGCCATTAATTCTAGCTTATACCACGAAGATTCTGATTAGGAAATCTAAGAGATACTCATTCAATCTGATGTAGAACGGAGGTGGTTGTCAGGCACACGTTCATGGATTGAGGAAGGTGATGAGTGTCACGGATCATCACCTTCTTCATATTGAAGCGCGAATGAACATCTTAGATAGGAACAAGCATGTTTGAATGGGAAACAGAAATAATTGCATTAATTCATCGAGACGCTGCAGAGCTCCTCACCCCCAACAATGGAGTTTAGAGACTCATGCCGTCAAAAAGTATAAAATTCAGATCCGAAAAATGTCATGAGATACAAAATAAATATCTAAAAGTTGTTTAAATACTAAACTAGTAACCTAGGTTTACAAAGAATGAGTAAACTAAGATAATTGGTGCAGAAATCCACTTCTGGGGCCCACTTGGTATGTGCTGGGGCTGAGACTAAAGCTTCTCACGTGCCTGGGCTATTTCTGGAGTTGAACGCCAGGTTGTAACGTGTTTTTGGCATTGAACTCCAACTTGTAACCTGTTTCTGGCGCTGGACGCCAGACTGCAACATGGAGCTGGCGTTAAACGCCAGTTTACGTCATCTATCTTGGTTCAAAGTATAAACTATTATATATTGCTGAAAAGCCCTGGATGTCTACTTTCCAACCCAATTGAGAGAGCGCCAATTGGACTCCTGTAGCTCCAAAAAAGCCATTCTGAGTGCAGGGAGTTCAGACTCCAACAGCATCAGCAGTGCTTTTTTTAGCCTAAATCAGATTTTTGCTCAGCTCCCTCAATTTCAGCCAGAAAATACCTGAAATCACAGAAAAATACACAAACTCATAGTAAAGTCCAGAAATGTGATTTTTTCTTAAAAACTAATAAAATTCTATTAAAAACTAATTAAAACATACTAAAATCTACATGAAATTACCCCCAAAAAGCGTATAAAATATCCGCTCATCACAACACCAAACTTAAACTGTTGCTTGTCCCCAAGCAACTAGATAAATAAAAGAGGATAAAAAGAAATCAAGAAGCAATAATATCTCAGAGTTTTAAGTGAAGCTCAGATTCTAATTATTTGAGCGGGACTAGTAGCTTTTTGCTTCCAAACAGTTTTGGCATCTCGCTTTATCCTTTGAAATTCAGAATGATTGGCATCCATAGGAACTCAGAATTCAGATAGTATTATTGATTCTCTTAGTTTAGTATGTTGATTCTTGAACACAGCTACTTTATGAGTCTTGGCCGTGGCCCTAAGCACTTTGTTTTCCAGTATTACCACCGGATACATAAATGTCACAGACACATAACTGGGTGAACCTTTTCAGATTGTGACTCAGCTTTGCTAAAGTCCCCAGTTAAAGGTGTCCAGAGCTCTTAAGCACACTCTTTTTTCTTTGGATCATGACTTTAACCACTCAGTCTCAAGCTTTTCACTTGGACCTGCATGCCACAAGCACATGGTTAGGGACAGCTTGATTTAGCCGCTTAAGCCTGGATTTATTTCCTTGGGCCCTCCTATCCATTGATGCTCAAAGCCTTGGATCCTTTTTACCCCTGCCTTTTGGTTTTAAGGGCTATTGGCTTTTTCTGCTTGCTTTTTCTTTCTTCTTTCTTTTATTTTTCGCAAAAATTTTTTTCGCAAGCTTTGCTTCTACTTCACTGCTTTTTCTTGCTTCAAGAATCAATTTTATGATTTTTCAGATCATCAATAACATTTCTCTTGTTCATCATTCTTTCAAGAGCCAACTATTTTAACATTCACAAAATTCAATATAAAAAATATGCACTGTTCAAGCATTCATTTAGAAGACAAAAAGTATTGCCACCACATATAAATAATTAGAATTTTCCTTATTAAGAACTTGAAAAAAATATTACCTCTTTATTCTAAAAATCTACTATTTTATTCATGTTTGATGATGATGAGAAAAATAAATTATAACTTAATTGGAATTAAAATCAAAGTAGAGATACTAATTACTACTACTAATATATAACTTCTAAGGTAAATTCCTAATAAGAACAGTTATCACAGAGTTAAGGCAAATATTAGAACTCAACGACCTTTATTTTAGGAAGTGGATGTTCCTCTAGTCTGTGGGGTGCTTGGTCCTTCAAGAGATAATTTCTGACACTTCAGTTCCTTTAAGTCACATCCTTGCTCTTCCTGTTCCCTTAGGTGCCATGATCTTGATGAGTTTTAGCTTAGTGATCATGGCAAATCACACCAAACTTAGAGGTTAGCTTGTCCTCAAGCAAAAGAAAGGAAATGAGAGGAATAGTAGGAGAGGCAAATTTGAAATTCAAAAGATATGATAAGTTGAAAAAGACATGAGAAGAAATTGAAAAGATTTGAAAAGAATTCAAAAAGATAGATGAGTTTTGAAAAAGATTTGAAAAGAAAAGAAAAATCAAGAAATATGTTTAGGATTAAAAAAAAATTTTTGAAATTGAAGTTGAAAGATGAGAGTTTGTAACATGTTTATGCAAGAAATCATGAATTGAAACGTGAAAATTGGAAAAAATTTGAATTGAAAACGAAATTACCTCTTCCCCACAATCCTGGCGTTAAACGCCCAAACACTGCATGTTTTGGGCATTTAACGCCCATCTGTAGCTTCTCCTGGGCGTTCAACGCCCAGCTGTTGCTTCTTTCTGGCGTTGAACGCCAGGAACTCCTTTGTCACTGGGCGTTTTTCTGAACGCCCAGGATGCTGTAAATCTGGCGTTAAACACCCAGAAGGTGCTTCTTTCTGGCGTTCAACGCCCAGATGTCTATCCTTACTAGCGTTCAACGCCCAGTGGATGCTTCTTTTGAGCGTTCAACGCCCAAAACAGCTTTTACTGGCTTTTTCGCACCAGTGAGCTTCTTTTTGCTGTTTTATCATCTGAATCCTTCTGTAACTCTGTGAACTCATGCAATTGCCATTTTACCTTGAAGAAAATTGACATAAACCTGTAAAAATCAATTAATTAAACTTTGTAAATGGCTGAGTTGCCTCCCAGCAAGCGCTTCTTTATTGTCTTTAGCTGGACTATTACTGAGCTTTAATCAAGCCTCAGTTTTGAGCATTCTTGCTCAAAATTTCCTTCAAGATAATGTTTGACCCTCTGGTTGCCCAGTAGGCCTTATGTTCCAGTTCCACTGGCAAGTGACAGGCTTTTCCATACACAAGCTGGTATGGAGAAGTTCCTATAGGAGTCTTGAATGATGTTCTGTATGCCCATATAGCATCATCCAAGCTTCTTGCCCAATCCTTTCTACGGTTTATGACAGTCCGTTCCAGGATTCTTTTAAGTTCTCTATTAGAGACTTCAGCTTGCCCATTTATCTGTGGATGATATGGAGTGGCCACCCTGTGGCTAACTCCATATCGAACCAAAGCAGAGTAAAGCTGTTTATTGAAAAAATGAGTGCCCCCATCACTGATTAATACTCTAGGGGTACCAAATCTGCTGAAGATGTGCTTCTGGAGGAATTTTAGCACTGTTTTAGTGTCATTAGTGGGTGTTGCAATAGCTTCCACCCATTTGGATACGTAATCCACTGCCACCAGAATATAAGTGTTTGAGTATGATGGTAGGAAAGGCCCTATGAAGTCAATACCCCATACATCAAACAACTCAATCTCTAAGATCTCTTGTTGAGGCATGGCATAACTGTGAGGCAGATTGCCAAATCTTTGGCAACTGTCACAATTAAGTACAAACACTCGGGAATCCTTATAGAGAGTAGGCCAGTAGAAGCCACATTGGAGAACTCTTGTGGCTGTTCGCTCACTTCCAAAATGTCCTCCATACTGTGATCCATGGCAGTGCCAGAGGATCTTCTGTGCTTCTTCTTTAGGCACACATCTACGGATTACTCCGTCTGCGCATCTCTTGAAGAGATATGGTTCATCCCAAAGGTAGTACTTTGCATCTGTGATCAATTTCTTTGTTTGCTGCCTACTGTACTCTTTGGGTATGAATCTCACTGCCTTGTAGTTTGCAATATCTGCAAACCATGGCACTTCCTGGATGGCAAAGAGTTGCTCATCCGGAAAGGTTTCAAAGATCCAAGTAAGAGGGAGGGACGCCCCTTCTACTGGTTCTATTCGAGACAGGTGATCTGCTACTTGGTTCTCTGTCCCTTTTCTGTCTCTTATTTCTATATCAAACTCTTGCAGAAGCAACACCCATCTGATGAGTCTGGGTTTTGAATCCTGCTTTGTGAGTAGATATTTAAGAGCAGCATGGTCAGTGTACACAATCACTTTTGATCCTACTAAATAGGATTTGAACTTGTCAATGGCATAAACCACTGCAAGTAATTCTTTTTCTGTGGTTGTGTAGTTCTTCTGTGCGTCATTTAAAACACGGCTAGCATAATAAATGATGTGCAGAAGCTTGTCATGCCTTTGTCCTAACACTGCACCAATGGCATGATCACTGGCATCACACATCAATTCAAATGGTAATGTCCAGTCTGGTGCAGAGATGACTGGTGCTGTGACCAGCTTAGCTTTCAGGGTCTCAAACGCCTGTAGACACTCCTTATCAAAGATAAATGGCGTGTCAGTAGCTAGCAGATTACTCAAAGGTTTGGCAATTTTTGAAAAATCTTTTATAAACCTCCTATAGAATCCTGCATGCCCCAGAAAGCTTCTGATTGCCTTAACATTGGTAGGTGGTGGTAATTTTTCAATTACCTCTACCTTAGCTTGATCCACCTCTATACCCTTGTTCGAAATTTTGTGCCCAAGGACAATTCCTTCAGTCACCATAAAGTGACAGTTTTCCCAGTTTAAAACCAGGTTGGTCTCTTGGCACCTCTTTAGAACAAGTGCTAGATGGTCAAGACAGGAGCTGAATGAGTCTCCAAATACTGAAAAGTCATCCATGAAGACTTCCAGAAAATTTTTCCACCATATCAGAGAAAATAGAGAGCATGCACCTTTGAAAGGTTGCAGACGCATTGCATAGACCAAATGGCATCCTTCTGTATGCAAATACTCCGGATGGACATGTGAATGCTGTTTCTCTTGATCCTGGGGATCTACTGCAATTTGATTATAACCTGAGTATCCATCCAGGAAGCAGTATTATTCATGACCTGCCAGTCTTTCTAGCATCTGGTCTATGAATGGTAAAGGAAAATGATCCTTTCTGGTAGCTGTATTGAGCCTTCTGTAATCAATACACATACACCACCCTGTAATTGTTCTTGTAGGAACCAGTTCATTTTTTTCATTATGGACCACTGTCATGCCACCTTTCTTAGGGACGACTTGGACAGGGCTTACCCAGGGGCTATCAGAAATAGGATAAATAATCCCAGCCTCTAGTAATTTAGTGACCTCTTTCTGCACCACCTCCTTCATGGCCGGATTTAGCCGCCTTTGTGGTTGAACCACTGGCTTAGCGTCACCTTCCAATAGGATCTTGTGCATGCATCTGGCTGGGTTAATGGCCTTAAGATCACTGATGGACCACCCAAGAGCTGTCTTGTGTGTCCTTAGCACCTGAATTAGTGCTTCCTCTTCCTGTGGCTCTAAGGTAGAGCTTATGATTACAGGAAAGGTATCACCTTCTCCCAGAAATGCATATTTCAGGGATGGTGGTAATGGTTTGATCTCGGGTTTGGGAGGTTTCTCCTCTTCCTGAGGGATTTTCAAAGGTTCTATTATTCTCTCTGGTTTCTCCAGATCGGGCTGAACATCTTTAAAGATATCCTCTAGCTCTGATTTGAGACTCTCAGCCATATTAACCTCTTTTACCAGAGAGTCAATAATATCAATGCTCATGCAGTCATTTTGGGTGTCTGGATGTTGCATGGCTTTGACAACATTCAACTTGAACTCGTCCTCATTGACTCTCAGGGTTACTTCCCCTTTTTGAACATCAATGAGGGTTCGGCCAGTTGCTAGGAAAGGTCTTCCCAGATTGAGAGTTGCACTCTTGTGCTCCTCCATTTCCAGCACCACAAAGTCAGTGGGAAAGGCAAATGGCCCAACCTTGACAATCATGTCTTCAATCACGCCTGATGGGTATTTAATGGAGCCATCAGCAAGTTGGAGACATATCCAGGTTGGTTTAACTTCATCAGTCAACCCAAGCTTTTTGATAGTAGCTGCAGGTATTAGATTAATACTTGCCCCAAGATCACATAGAGCTTGCTTGGTACAAGTACCTTCTAATGTGCATGGTATCATAAAGCTTCCCGGATCTTTAAGCTTCTCAAGTAAGCTTTTGAGAATGACTGCACTGCATTCTTCAGTGAGGTAAACTTTCTCAGTTTCCCTCCAATCCTTCTTATGACTTAAGATCTCTTTCATGAACTTAGCATAAGAGGGTATTTGCTCAAGTGCCTCTGCAAACGGAATCTTTATTTCAAGAGTCTTGAGATAGTCTACAAAGCGGGCAAATTGCTTATCCTGTTTCGCTTGGCAGAGTTTCTGAGGATAAGGCATTTTGGCTTTATATTCCTCAACCTTAGTTGCTGTAGGTTTATTGCCTACAGATGTGGGTTGAGAAGCCTTTTTAGAGGGGTTGCTATCAGCACTTGTATGTGTCTGATCTCCCACTGGTGTTTGAATGCCAGGGGTGGAAGCTGGAGTGGCGTTAGACGCCAGCTCCTTGCCTGTTTCTGGCGCTGAATGCCAGAACTGTACTTCCTTTGGGCATTCAACGCCGATTCATTGCTTATTTCTGGCGTTGAATGCCATGATTGAGCATGGTCTGGGTGTTCAGCGCCAGCTTTCCACCCATTTTCTGGTGTTTGAGCGCTAGAGTTATTCCTCTCTGGGCTCTGACTGTCCTCAGATGGATTTTGGGTGGTTTGCTCATTTCTTGGCTTCCTGCTACCTTGAAGTGAGGTATTTAATGTTTTCCCACCTGTTAATTGAACTGCTTGGCATTCTTCTATTATTTGTTTTGATAACTGTTGTTCTGTTTGCTTCAACTGTGCTTCCATATTCATATTAGCCATTCTTGTTTCTTGTAGTATCTCCTTGAATTCAGCTAACTGTTTTATTAGAAAATCTAATTGCTGATTGAATTCAGCAGCTTGATCTGCAGGACTGAGTTCAGTCGTTACTGTTTTAGCATCTTCGTTGATGGAAGATTCATTGCTTAGGTACAGATGCTGATTTCTGGCAACTGTATCAATAAGCTCTTGAGCTTCTTCTATTGTCTTTCTCATGTGTATAGATCCACCAGCTGAGTGGTCTAGAGAAATATGAGCTCTTTTTGTAAGCCCATAGTAGAAGATGTCTAACTGCACCCACTCTGAAAATATTCCAGAGGGGCATTTTATTAGCATCTCTCTGTATCTCTCCCAGGCATCATAAAGGGATTCATTATCTCCTTGTTTGAAGCCTTGGATGCTTAGCCTTAGCTGTGTCATCCGTTTTGGAGGAAAATAGTGATTCAGGAATTTTTCTAACAGCTGTTTCCATGTCTTTATGCTGTCCTTAGGTTGGTTATTTAACCACCTCTTAGCTTGGTCCTTTACAGAAAATGGAAATAGTAATAATCTGTAGACATCCTAATCTACTTCCTTATCATGTACTGTGTCAGCAATTTGTAAAAATTGTGCCAGAAACTCTGTAGGTTCTTCCTGTGAAAGACCGGAATACTGGCAACTTTGCTGCACCATGATGATGAGCTGAGGATTCAACTCAAAACTACTGACTCCGATGGAGGGTATACAGATACTACTCCTATATGAAGCAGTAGTGGGGTTAGCATATGACCCCAGAGTCCTTCTAGACTGTTCATTTCCACTTAGTTCCATGATGGAGCAAGGGAGATGATATGGATGTTGATATTATTTATTTTATTAAATATAAAAATTTATTTTCGGAATAATAAAATAAAATAAGATAAAATAAAATGAAATAAAATAAAAAATGAAATAAAAATAAAAATAAAATTTGAAAATATTTTATGAAGATTTTCGAAAAAGATAAGGAGAGAGAAATTGGTTAGGATATTTTCGAAAATTTTGAGAAAAGATAAGATAGAAGATATGATTTGTAAAAGATAAATATGATAGGAAAAAGATGTAATTGAAAATTGAAAAGATATAAAAGATATTTGAAAAAGATAAATTTGTTTTGAAAAAGATATTGTGAAGATTTGATAAAGATATTTATGAGTTGAAAAGATTTTAAGAAGGAAAAGATATAGATTTGTTTTGAAAAAGATAATTTTTTTTTAAATCTTAAAAGGATAAGATTTGAAAAATTTTGAAATTGAAATCTGAATTTTAAAAAAAAAATTTCGAAAAAGTAGCTTAAAAATAGTTAAAAAAGATATTTTTTTTAATTTTAAATTTTATGATGAAAGAGAAAAACACATAAAAGATACAAGATTTAAAATTTTTAAATCTAATGCTCCTTGTTTTCGAAAATTTTGGAGGGAAAACACCAAGGAACACCAAAGTTAAAAATTTTAAGATCAAAACACAAGAAAGACTCAAGAACACTTTGAAGATCCGCAAGAACACCAAGAACAAAAGAAAGAACACCAAACTTAAAATTTTTAGAAAGCTTCAATAAAATTTTCGAAAATTATAAAAAGATTAACAACAAAACACCAAACTTAAAGTTTGGCACAAGATTCAATCAAAGAAAATTATTTTTGAAAAAGATTTTAAAAAGAAGATACCCAATTGCCAAGAACATAAGCCAACGCTCTAGCCAACTGAGCTATAAACGTAACGTGTTTTAAAGATGTATTATTTTTATAGATAAGAATAAATTTTTTTGAAAACTAATGTTTTGAAAAAGCACAAGAAAAACAAGAAAAGACACAGAACAAGACAAACCAAAGATCAAACAAGAAAAATTGACAAGAACAATTTGAAGATCAAGGAAAAACAAAGAACACTAATTTGAAAATTTAAAGGAAAATACAAAATATGCAATTGACACCAAACTTAGAACAAGACACTAAACTCACGAAAAAAATTAAAATTTGATAAAGAAAAATAATATTTTTGAAAAATTTTTGAAAAGGGAATAAATGACTCAGAATTTAATGACTCTATAGCAACAAAAATAAATTATTCCTAATCTAAGTAACAAAATAAACCTTTAGTTGTTCAAACTCGAATAATCCCCGGCAACGGCGCCAAAACTTGGTGCATAAAATTGTGTATGCCAATATTAATGGACTATTTAACACAGCTTCGCACAACTAACCAGCAAGTGCACTAGGTCGTCCAAGTAATACCTTACGTGAGTAAGGGTCGAATCCCACGGAGATTGTTGGCTTGAAGCAAGCTATGGTTATTTTATTATTCTTAGTCAAGATACCAATAGGGTTCTTTAGTTTCGTATTAAGTAAAAATGGCATAAAATAAATACTTATTGTGCAATAATGGAGAATATGTTGGAGTTTGGAGATGCTTTGTCTGCTGAATTCTTGTAACATAATGCTTCCTCACTTTCAAAAGTGCAAAGACCCTTCCATGGCAAGCTGTATGTAGGGTGTCACCGTTGTCAATGGCTACTTCCCATCCTCTCAGTGAAAACGGTCCAAATGCTCTATCACAGCACGGGTAATCATCTGTTGGTTCTCGATCATGTTGGAATAAGATCCATTGATCCTTTTGCGTCTGTCACTACGCCCAACGCTCACGAGTTTGAAGCTCATCACAGCCATTCAATTCTTGAATCCTACTCGGAATACCACAGACAAGGTTTAGACTTTCCGGATTCTCATGAATGCCGCCATCAATTCTAGCTTATACCACGAAAATTCTGATTAGGAAATCTAAGAGATACTTATTCAATCTGATGTAGAATGGAGGTGGTTGTCAAGCACACGCTCATGGATTGAGGAAGGTGATGAGTGTCATGGATCATCACCTTCTTCATATTGAAGCGCGAATGAACATCTTAGATAGGAACAAGCATGTTTGAATGGGAAACAGAAATAATTGCATTAATTCATCGAGACGCTGCAGAGCTCCTCACTCCCAACAATGGAGTTTAGAGACTCATGCCGTCAAAGAGTATAAAATTCAGATCTGAAAAATGTCATGAGATACAAAATAAATCTCTAAAAGTTGTTTAAATACTAAACTAGTAACCTAGGTTTACAGAGAATGAGTAAACTAAGATAATTGGTGCAGAAATTCACTTCTGGGGCCCACTTGGTGTGTGCTGGGGCTGAGACTAAAGCTTCTCACGTGCCTGGGCTATTTCTGGAGTTGAACGCCAGGTTGTAACGTGTTTTTGGCGTTGAACTCCAACTTGTAACCTGTTTCTGGCGCTGGACGCCAGACTGCAACATGGAACTGGCGTTGAACGCCAGTTTACGTCATCTATCTTCGCGCAAAGTATGGACTATTATATATTGCTGGAAAGCCCTGGATGTCTACTTTCCAACCCAATTGAGAGCGCGCCAATTGGACTCCTGTAGCTTCCAAAAAATCCATTTCGAGTGAAGGGAGGTCAGAATCCAACAGCATCAGTAGTCATTTTTTCAGCCTAAATTAGATTTTTGCTCAGCTCCCTCAATTTCAGCCAGAAAATACCTGAAATCACAGAAAAATACACAAACTCATAGTAAAGTCCAGAAATGTGATTTTTGCTTAAAAAACTAATAAAATTCTATTAAAAACTAATTAAAACATACTAAAATCTACATGAAATTACCCCCAAAAAGTGTATAAAATATCCGCTCATCAGCCCAGAAGTCGATATCTGCGTCATTTACTCATTTTTGTACCCCTAGTAACTAGTCTAGTATAAATATGACTTTTTACTATTGTATTTTCATCTTAGTATCTATCTTTGATCAGTTTATGCGATCTTAGACATTGGGGTTTGGCCTCACGGCCATGCCTGGACCTTCATCATTTATGTATTTTCAACGGTGGAGTTTCTACACACCATAGATTAAGGGTGTGGAGCTCTGTTGTTTCTCGAGTATTAATGCAATTGCTACTGTTTTCTATTCAATTCATGGTTATTCTTATTCTAAGATATTCATTCGCACTTCAACTTGATGAATGTGATGATCCGTGACACTCATCACCATTCTCACTTATGAACACGTGTCTGACAAACACTTCTGCTCTACCTACAAAAGCTAGAGTGTGTATCTCTTGGATTCCTGGTCCACGACGCATGGTTGCCTCTCCTGACAATAGAGCCTTCCATTCCGTGAGATCAGAGTCTTCGTGGTATAAACTAGAATCCATTGGCAACATTCTTGAGATCCGAAAAGTCTAAACCTTGTCTGTGGTATTCCGAGTAGGATCTGGGAAGGGATGACTGTGACAAGCTTCAAACTCACGACAGTAGAGCGTGGTGACAGACGTAAAAGGATAGTAAATCCTATTCCTACACGATCGAGAACCAACAGCTGATTAGCCATGCGGGAAACCGTAGAGGACCTTTTTCACTGAGAGGACGGAAAGTAGCCATTGACAATAGTGACGCCCAACATACAGCTTGCCATAGAAAGGAGTATGAAGGATTGGATGAAGGCAGTAGGAAAGCAGAGATTCAAGAGGGATAAAGCATCTCCATACACTTATCTGAATTTCCCACCAATGATTTACATAAGTATCTCTATCTTTATTTTCTGTTTATCTATATTTTAATTATCAAAACTTTATAACCATTTGAATTCGCCTGATTGAGATTTACAAGGTGACCATAGCTTGCTTTAAGCCAACAATCTCCGTGGGATCGACCCTTACTCACGTAAGGTTTATTACTTGGACGACCCAGTGCACTTACTGGTTAGTTGTGCACAGTTGTGAAAAAGAGTGATATTACAATTGTGCGTACCAAGTTGTTGGCGCCATTGAGATCACAATTTCGTGCACCAATAGACCCGCCTACAGAATGGTCCAATGACATCTTGGATAACTCAGACAGACCATCATAGAAGATACCTATGATGCTCCATTCTAAAAGCATGTTAGAAGGACACCTTCTGATCAATTGCTTGTATCTTTCCCAAGCTTCATAGAGGGATTCACCTTCCTTCTGTTTGAAGGTTTGAACTTCCACTCTAAGCTTACTCATCTTTTTAGGTGGAAAGAATTTAGCTAAGAAGGCATTGACCAGCTTTTCCCAAGAGTTCAGGCTATCTCTAGGTTCTGAGTTCAACCATATAATAGCTCTGTCTCTTACAGCAAAAGAGAAAAGCATAAGTCTGTAGACTTCGGGATCAACTCCATTGGTCTTAACAGTGTCACAGATTTGCAAAAATTCAGCCAATAACTTATGAGGATCTTCCAATGGAAGTCCATGAAACTTGCAATTCTGTTGTATCAGAGAAACTAATTGAGGCTTAAGCTCAAAGTTGTTTACTCCAATGGCAGGAATAGAGATGCTTCTCCCATAGAAGTCGGGAGTAGGTGTAGTAAAGTCACCAAGCATCTTCCTTGCATTCTTGTTGTTGGGTTCGGCCATGTCTGTTTTGTCTGCTTCCTTTTCAAAAATTTCTATCAGGTCCTCTTCAGAGTATTATGCTTTAGCTGCTCTTAGCTTCCTCTTCAGAGTCCTTTCACATTCAGGATCAGCTTCAATAAGAATGCTTTATCCTTGTTCCTGCTCATATGAAAGAGAAGAGAACAAAAAAGTATGGAATCCTCTATGTCACAGTATAGAGATTCCTTGAGGTTTCAGAGGAAAATAGGAATAGAAGGATGAGGTAGAGAAAAGAATTCGAACTTATAGAGAGGGAGGGGGTCCGAATTATTAATGGAGGATAGGTGTTAGTGATTAAATAGAAAGAGATGAGAGAGTTTTCGAAAATTAAAAAGATTTTTGAAAAAGTGGTTAGTGATTTTCGAAAATTGGGAGTGGAAAAGTGGTTAGGTAGTTTTGAAAAAGATAAGAAATAGTGATTAGTTGAAAAAGATTTGAAAATAATTTTAAAAAGATAAGAAGTTAGAAAAAAAAGTTTGAAATCAAATTAAAAGAGATATGATTGAAAAAATTTGATTTTACAAAGATATGATTTTAAAAAGATATTATTGAAAAGATATGATTGAAAAAGATTAAAATTGATTACTTGACTAACAAGAAATTAAAAGATATGATTCTAAAATTCAAATATTGAACCTTTCTTAACAAGAAAGTAACAAAATTGAAATTTTTGAATCACAACATTAATTGTTAGCAAGGATTTTCAAAAATATTAAAAGAAAAATGGAAAAGATTTGATTTTGAAAAAGATGTGATTGATAAGAGAGGATATGAAAAAGATAAGATTTTGAAAAATTAGTTTTAAAACTTGAGAGATTGAAAAAGATTTGAATTGAAAATAAAATTACCTCCTAGGTGTTATCTTGGCGTTAAACGCCCAGAATGGTATCCATTCTAGTGTTTAACGCCCACTTGGCTACCTCCTTGGGCGTTAAACGCCCAGCCCCAGGTACCCTGGCTGGCGTTTAAACGCCAGAAATACTTCCTTACTGGGCATTTTGAACGCCCAGCTTTTTCTCTGTGATTCCTTTGCTGTATGTTCTGAATCTTCAATTCTCTGTATTATTGACTTGAAAAGACATAATTTTGAATTTTTTTAATTTTTAATGATGAGAGAGAAAAACAACAGAATGAATTTAAACATGAAAAACTAAGATCAAAGTAAGGAATGCATGCAAGGACACTTTGAATGTCAAGATGAACATTAAGAACACTATGAAGGTCATGATGAACATCAAGAACACATTTTTGAAAATTTTTAAGAAAAGAAAGACATGCAAGACACCAAACTTAGAAGTTTTCATACTAGAGACACTAACAATTTGAGAATGCACATGAAAAACAACGAAAGACACAAAACAAGAGAATTTAAAGATCAAACAAAGAAAATCATCAAGAATAACTTGAAGATCAATGAAGAACACAATGCATATATTTTTGAAAAATGCAAGAAAAATAGAAACATGCAATTGACACCAAACTTGAAATTTGACACTAGACTCAAATAAGAAACACAAATTATTTTTGATTTTATGATTTTATAAATTTTTTTGTATTTTTTTATTTTTCGAAAATTATTTTGAAAAAGAAAATAAGAAACTCAAAATTTTTAATAAGAATTCCAGGAATCATGCAATGTTAGTCTGAAGCTTCAGTCTAAAAAAGATTAGACATGGCTAGCCAAAATTTAGCAGGACATTATCTACAACAACCAAATTGATGGGAATCAAAAAGGCTCTGGTGCACGAAATTGCAATCACACTTTTGCAATTCCACACAACTAACCAGCAAGTGCACTGGGTCGTCCAAGTAATACCTTACGTGAGTAAGGGTCGATCCCACGGAGATTGTCGGCTTGAAGCAAGCTATGGTTATCTTGTAACTCTTAGTCAGGATATCAATAATTATCAGAGTTGACTGTGAAAAGTAAAAGAACATGAAATAAGTACTTGTTTTGCAGTAATGGAGAACAGGTTGAGGTTTTGGAGATGCTCTATCTTCTGAATCTCTGCTTTCCTACTGTCTTCTTCTTCATGCACGCAAGGCTTCTTCCATGGCAAGCTGTATGTAGGGTTTCACCGTTGTCAATGGCTACCTCCCATCCTCTCAGTGAAAATGTTCAACGCGCTCTGTCACAGCACGGCTAATCATCTGTCGGTTCTCAATCAGGTTGGAATAGAATCCAGTGATTCTTTTGCGTCTGTCACTAACGCCCAGCCTTCAGGAGTTTGAAGCTCGTCACAGTCATTCAATCCTTGAATCCTACTCAGAATACCACAGACAAGGTTTAGACCTTCCAGATTCTCTTGAATGCCGCCATCAGTTCTAGCTTATACCACGAAGATTCTGATTAAAGAATCCAAGAGATATCTACTCAATCTAAGGTAGAACGGAGGTGGTTGTCAGGCACACATTCATAGGTGAGAATGATGATGAGTGTCACGGATCATCATATTCATCAAGTTTAGGAACAAGTGATATCTTAGAATAGAAGCAAGCGTGATTGAATGAAAAACAGTAGTAATTGCATTAATCCATCAAGACACAGCAGAGCTTCTCACCCCCCAACCATGGGGTTTAGAGACTCATGCTGTAGAAGATACAATGAGAAACGTGTAAAGTGTCATAAGGTCCAGATACAATATCAAAAGGTCCTACTAATAGTGAACTAGTAACCTAGGGTATACAGAAATGAGTAAATGACGTAAAAATCCACTTCCGGGGTCCACTTGGCATGTGCTTGGGCTGAGCATTGAAGCTTTCATCTGTAGAGACTTTTTCTGGAGTTAAACGCCAGCTTTTATGCCAGTTTGGGCGTTTAACTCCAATTTTTGTGCCAGTTCCGGCGTTAAACGCCAGGAATTCTGAAGCTGATTTGCAACGCCGGTTTGGGCCATCAAATCTCGGGCAAAGTATGGACTATTATACATTGATGGAAAGCCCAGGATGTCTAATTTCCAACGCAATTAAGAGCGCACCAATTGGGCTTTTGTAACTCCAGAAAATCCACTTCGAGTGCAGGGAGGTCAGAATCCAACAGCATCTACAGTCCTTTTCAGCCTCTGAATCAGATTTTTGCTCAGGTCCCTCAATTTCAGCCAGAAAATACCTGAAATCATAGAAAAACAGACAAACTCATAGTAAAGCCCAGAAAAGTAAATTTTAACTAAAAACTAATAAAAATATAACAAAAACTAACTAAAATATACTAAAAACATACTAAAAACAATGCCAAAAAGCGTATAAATTATCCGCTCATCAGGCTCCTATGATGATAAAAGCATCATCTGAAACTCTAGAATTCATTCTTAAAAATTCTGAAGAAAAAAAATAAAAAAGAAAAATACCTAATCTAAGCAACAAGATGAACCGTCAGTTGTTCAAACTCGAACAATCCCCGGCAACGACGCCAAAAACTTGGTACGTGAAATCGTGATCTCACACACTTTCTTCACAACTCCGCGTAGCTGACCAGCAAGTGCACTGGGACGTCCAAGTAATACCTTACGTGAGTAAGGGTCGATCCCATGGAGATTGTCGGCTTGAAGCAAGCTATGGTCATCTTGTAAATCTCAGTCAGGCAAATTCAAATGGTTATGGGGTTTTGATAATTAAAAGACAGATAAAATATAAAATAGGATAGAGATACTTATGTAATTCATTGGTAGGAATTCCAGATAAGCGTATGGAGATTCTTTGTTCCTTTTGAATCCCTGCTTTCCTACTACTTTCATCCAGTCATGCGTACTCCTTTCCATGGCAAGCTGTATGTTGGGGGATCACCATTGTCAAGTGCTACCGTCAGTCGTCTCAGTGAAAATGGTCAGGCTCTGGGTTACGTAGGGCTAATCATCTGTTGGTTCTCATTTGTGTTGGAATAGGATCCAATGATCCTTTTGCACACTGTCACTACGCCCAGCACTCACGAGTTTGAAACTGGTCACAGTAATCCTATCCCAGATCCTACTCAGAATACCGCAGACAAGTTTAGACTTTTCGGATCTCAAGAATGCTGCCAATTGATTCTAGCTTATACCACGAAGACTCTGATCTCACGGAATGGAAGGCTCTGTTGTCAGGAGAGGCAACCATGCGTCGTGGACCAGGAGGCCAAGAGATATGCATTCAAGCTTGTTTTCAGGTAGAACGGAAGTGGTTGTCAGGCACGCGTTCATAAGTGAGAATGGTGATGAGTGTCACTTGATCATCACATTCATCATGTTGAAGTGTGAATGGATATCTTAGAACAAGAATAAGCTTAAATTGAATAGAAAATAGTAGTAATTGCATTAATTCATGAGGAACAGCATAGCTCCACACCTTAATCTATGAGGTGTAGAAACTCCACCGTTGAAAAATACATAAGTGATGAAGGTCCAGGCATGGCCGAATGGCCAGCCCCCTAAACGTGATCAAGAGATCAATAGTGATACAAAGATAGACTCAAAAATGATCTAAAGATCTCCCGATGAAAATACAATAGTAAAAGGTCCTATTTATAATGAACTGGTAACCTAGGGTTTACAGAAATAAGTAAATAATGCAGAAATCCACTTCCGGGGCCCACTTGGTGTGTGCTTGGGCTGAGCATTGAAGCTTTCACTTGCATAGGATTTTCTTGGAGTTAAACGCTAGCTCTGGTGCCAGTTTGGGCGTTTAACTCCAGCTTTTATGCCAGTTCTGGCGTTTAACGCCAGAAAAGGGTAGAAAGTTGGCGTTAAAACGCCAGTTTGCGTTATCAAAAATCGAGCAAAGTATGGACTATTATATACTGATGGAAAGCCCAAGATATCTACTTTCAAACGTAATTGAGAACGTGCCAATTGGGCTTTTGTAGCTCTAGAAAATCCATTTCGGGTGCAGGAAGGTCAAAATCCAACAACATCTGCAGTCCTTTTTCAGCCTCTGAATCAGATTTTTGCTCAAGTCCCTTGATGCAAGTGCATATTTGCTTTATTAGTTAGTTAGTTCAGTTAGTTTTAGCTTAAATTCACTCATTTTCTCTTAATAAACAAGTCCTTTTATGAGTTTTGTTTCCATGCATGATGATATCAAGGAACATGTTAATTCTAGCCAAATTCATGCAAATGATTTAAGGAATGCATATATGAATGAGTATGAATGAATCTCATGAAATTTATTGCTTGAATTGGTAAGACTTTGAAGCTATTTCCCTTGTTGATGATAGGTGATGAAACAAGGAAGCATGGAAGCAAGAATGATGCAAGCTGGGCAAGAAGTTGGCGTTGCCAACTTGGGATTGGAGTTGCCAACTCCACAACACAAGGCAAGCTTGGCCCTGGAGGCAACCAAGGCAAGAAGTTGGCGTTGCCAACTTGGGATTGGCGTTGCCAACTCCACAACACAAGGCAAGCTTAGCCCTGGAGGCAACCAAGGCAAGAAGTTGGCGTTGCCAACTTGGGATTGGCGTTGCCAACGCCACACACAATCATACCAAGCAAGCTTGGCAACCCTGGAAGCAAGGTTGGCGTTGCCAACTCTAGAACCAAGTTGCCAACGCCACACACAAGCCACAAGCAAGCAAACTTAGCCCTGGAGGCAACCAAGGCAAGAAGTTGGCGTTGCCAACTTGGGATTGGCGTTGCCAACGCCACACACAATCATACCAAGCAAGCTTGGCAACCCTGGAAGCAAGGTTGGCGTTGCCAACTCTAGAACCAAGTTGCCAACGCCACACACAAGCCACAAGCAAGCAAACTTAGCCCTGGAGGCAACCAAGGCAAGAAGTTGGCGTTGCCAACTTGGGATTGGCGTTGCCAACGCCACACACAATCATACCAAGCAAGCTTGGCAACCCTGGAAGCAAGGTTGGCGTTGCCAACTCTAGAACCAAGTTGCCAACGCCACACACAAGCCACAAGCAAGCAAACTTGGCCCTGGAAGCAAGGTTGGCGTTGCCAACTCTAGAACCAAGTTGCCAACGCCCACCCAAGCAATCTTAGAGAGCTAATTTGGAGCCTCGAGCACGTTGCCAGCCTAGAGATGAGGGGCGTTTTTGAGGACAACGCAGGCTAACAACGCCAAACAATCAAGCTTGGCCCTGGAAGAAAAGGAGCTGGCGTTGCCAACTCAAGATGGGCGTTGCCAACGCCACACAACCAAGCAACAAATGGAGCCATGGAAGAAAAGGAGCTGGCGTTGCCAACTCAAGAATGGCGTTGCCAACGCCACACAAGAAAGTTTGGCTAGGCACCAAGTTTTGGTGCCAACCAGGCTGCCAAACGCCCATTGGCGCACCAACCAGGCTGCCAAACGCCCATTGGCGCACCAACCAGGCTGCCAAACGCCCAATGGCGCACCAACCAGCATTCTAAACGCCCATTGGCGCACCACTCACGTTGCCAACGCTGGATGGGCGTTGCCAACGCCAACTTACCAAAACAAGGCAGCCTGAACATGTCCACTTCAATGGAAGATATCTTGAGCTACAGAGATCCAAATTGAGTACTTCCAGTTGCGTTGGAAAGCTAACATTCAGAGCTTTCCAACCATATATAATAGTCCATGGTGGAGCACAAGATTGGAGCCAAACCAGAGTCATCTTTAGGCCCTAAAAACAAGAACATGAAGTGAAATTCAAGAAAGCTAGAGATTGGCCTTGGGGTGTGGGTCGAGCACGTTGCCAACGTGCCACAAGGGAGGCGTGTTTTGCAACAACGCCAGCCCCAAGTCCTTGCCTTGGGAGAGTGATGCTCGAGCACGTTGCCAACTTGGGGTTGAGGGTGCGTTATTCACAACAACTTGGCAACAACTTGGCAGCTTGACCTTACCTTCTTTGAGGAACCATAACTTGAGCTAGGAAAGTCCAATTGAGGTGATTCCAGTGGCATTAGAAAATAGACATCAAGAGCTTTCCAATGATGTATGATAGTCCATATTGAAGCTGAAGGTTGACACTCAAATTCTGGGCTACATTTAGCATGAAAGTAAGGCCAAGAAGAGGAAAAGCAAGTTGTTGGCAACAACTTGGGCTAGCAACGCCCAAGTCTCATACTTCATGCCCAGGAAATTGTCCTGCACGTTGCCAACGTGCATTTGGCCTGGAGTTAGTGCCAATAACGCCCTCAATGGGCCAGAATTGGTGCCAACTTGCTCCACTTCCCCTATTCATCACAAAGGCCAACAACTTCTTCAATTGAGCCAAGAATTCAACAAAGAGAAGCCCATATTGCTAAACCAATTCAAGATCTTTGAAAGAGTTTTAGGAGTAGTATAAATAGAAGAGATTGATGTACTTGTAGGGGACTTTTACACTTTTACACACTTTTTGACACTTAGAACTTTTTCATATTTTGAGCACTTTTACTTGTTAGCACTTCCGGGAGGATGCCCGGAATGCTCATCTTTGGTTTTCTATTGGAATTTTTCTTCTTCATCTTCAAGTTTTAAGCACTTCATTCTTCTTCTTCTTCCTTTATACTTAGTTTAATTTTTGTTCATGGCAATTGTTGATGAAATTGGAGCAATGACTCACTAAACCCCACTTTCATTAGGGGGAGGAGCTCTGTTTGTTAGAATGAATTGGTGAACCCATCTTCTCCTCCTCAATTCTAGTGGTTGATCTAAAGAGGAGACTCTTGATCTTCAAAGATTCAACCACCATCGAGAGAGGGGTTAATCTATATGAATTATGTGGTGAGTTTGAGGAATGAGCCACATAATTCAGTTTAGAGTTCATCCTTTCATGATTTCTTTAATCAATATACCTTGGTTAGTATGTGAGATGTAACTCTCCTTGGTTGAGATTATAGGAATTGTGTGGCTGGATAGATTTGAGCTTCATCTCTTCTCATGAACAATTAGATCACGAGAGTGGCAGTTGGTTATGTTGAGAGAGATTGAATCACCAAGAGATTGGGATCCAATCACCCACTTGCCATAGATCTATACCCAAGATTGAGAAGGATTTGACTAACATCAATTCATGAAAACTAACATCTCTAATCCCTAATGATCCTCTCTATCATTAATTCTCATTTCTCTTGCTCTAGTTATTTGATTACCCATTTCCCAATCCCTTTCTACATTCTGTCTATTTACTACTCTTGTTATTTACATTCTGTTCATCTACTTCTTGCCATTTACTCTTATGTTCTTTAAATTTCTGCACCCTTTAATTCCTTGCCATTTATCTTTGATGTTATTTAAGTTTCTTGCAATTTAAGTTTCAGTTATTTACTTCCATTTTATTTCTATATTCTTGTTCTTAATTGCCATTTAAATTCCTGTCATTATGTTCAAAAGTCACATTGCTCATAAAATCAAAAATCATGTTAGCTTGACTAAACTTACCATTTAACTAAAGTTGCTTAATCTACCAATCCTCGTGGGATCGACCTCACTCTTTGTGAGTCTTATTACTTGATACGACCCGGTATACTTGCCGGTTATACGTAAATTCTCATTTTTACGTATCATCCCTCAATTTCAGCCAGAAAATACCTGAAATCACAGAAAAATACACAAACTCATAGTAAAGTCCAGAAATGTGATTTTTATATAAAAACTAATAATTATATACTAAAAACTAACTAAATCATACTAAAAACTACTTAAAAACAATGCCAAAAAGCGTATAAATTATCCGCTCATCACCAGCGCGCCCTGTTTTCATTTCTTTCTTCAATCCTCTTCTTCTACTCCATCTTCCCTTCTCCTTCAACCCTTCCTACCACCTTGTCTCCGCCCACTACCACCAGCGGCATCCTCCACCGGCGACCACCACCTCCGGTGGTCCCACTTTCTCTCTCCTCTCTTTCTTCCATCTCTTTTCCCATATTTCCACTTGCACTTCACCTCATCTCATTTCTACTCAAGGTTTTCTACTCCCCTTTCTTTTCTTGTCTTTAAGTTTTTTCTCTTATTAGTTGCATTTCATTACTCTCTTCCTTTTCTTCTTAGTTATATTTTCATTGATTCAATTCTGCTTATTTGCTTGCCTCATTTTCTATTCTTCATGGGTGTTGAAGTTGCACTTATCTCCTATATTGATGGGTTATCTTGATATGTTTAGACTTCTTCATGATTCTATGGATTTGTTGCTTCTTCGAATTTAATGTTTCTCTTTTCCTTTCTTTTTCAGGATGGCCATCAAAAAGGACAAAGGAAGAGCTCCGAACAAACCACCTACCAAGAAGGCACCTCGGAGGACAACCGCTAAGGCGCTTCCCGCACCAAGAGTCAAGCCCCTCCCCAAGAGGATGAAGGGCATCATTAATATTGATGAGCTAGAGAAGGACAATGCCGCAAGAGATCCCACTAGGTTTCCCAACCGCTATTGTGAGCTCCTGCTCCCCGCCATTATTGAGAGAAGTTATCATCCTGAACACCTCCTCGTCCCTCCGGAGCATCTTGTTCAGTGTATCTTAACCCGCCTTAGGCGACAGCAATGGGGATTTCTGATGCGGAGACCACAAGAAGCCAACTTTTCTTGGGTGGTGGAGTTCTACTTCAATTACCATTCCCCTTTTCTTCAGACTATTTTTGTACGCCGGAAGCATGTCCCAGTCTCAGAAGGAGCTATTCAAGGGGTACTTAAAGTCTTGCCAATGGCGGATGGGGTAGATGGTTATCAAGAGGTCCTACGCCAGCGTGATGACTTTACTTTTGGTTTTGATTGGGATGCTATCCGCCGGGTTATTGCCGGACTGGAGTCGTTTTGGACCCGAGGGAACCTCAGATCCCGGCCTAAGAGCATTGATACACGTTATCTCACTGTAGAGGCTCGAGCGTATGCCCAGATTTTATCTCATTACGTGCTTCCAAGCACTCACGAGTCATCGATCACCGTGGATCTCGCCCTACTAGTTTGGTGCATACTTACTGAGCGGCCAATCAATCTCCCTCTCCTCATCCGACAAGCCATGGGTCGTGTCCATGCCAAGGGGAACCTACCGTTTCCCGCCCTGGTGACGGAGTTAGTTGCTGTTGCTGGTGTTCCCCAGGAGGCTAAGGACCGGAAGGCTATGATTCCAGTAGAGGGCGACGTCGTCCCAACCGGAAAATATCTCAAGCCTCCGGCGGAAAACCCAAGCCTTGACACAGTTATACCCTCGGACATCCCTTCCACTTCATCTGCACCACAATAATCATCCCACCAACTGCTTGTAGCTCTCCAAAGGAAGATGGACCGATATGAACGGCAAAACCAATGCCAATTTTCTTATGTGAAGAAGCTTTTGAGTACTGTGACACCACCTATGGAAGAGCCGGGGATCTCCACATCCACTTTGAACCCTCACTGGAGGTCTATACACTCTAATCGCTCAGATGTTTAAGGTTCGATTCTCTCTCTACTAATCTTGCTTTCTAAGGTTTGTTCTTCTTCTACAAATCAACAAAGAATTAATGCACAGATACATATATCAAGAGGTTTTTAAGGGTTGTAATGGGGTTAGGGTTAAGGTAGGATTGTATTTGGTCAAGTGGACTAGAATCTGAATCCTTAATTAACCTAAACTTCCCACCTAACTTAGGACAATCCATGTAATCAAAATACACAACATAACTTATCCATTAACCATGTTTTGCACATATTCAAGCATCCTAAATTTAAGTACAACTCATATGAATTGATATTATTACTTAACTTGGGGCATTTTGTCCCCTTTTTATTATTTGCTTTTTTTCTCATTTTTTTCATTTCTCTTTTCTTTTCTTATGTTTTTCTCAATGCATATGATTAAAGTATTGCATGCATAAACATGTGCTTAACATTGTTGTTCATATTCTCTCAAAACTACACAACACCCAATTCTCAAACCAAATATTTTCAAATCCAATTTTCCCACACTTAATTCGTGAGCACTCTCACTAGTCTAAGCTAACCAAAGATTCAAATTAGGGACATTATTGTTTTCTGCTTAGAGTTAGTAATGTGTTAAAGTAAGGAATAAATGGGGTAAAATAGGCTCAAGATTGGTTTGCAAGGGATAATGAAAGGGTAAGGCCATATGGGTATGTAAGCTCATAGAAATAAAGGTCTCAATCATATAAGTGCATGCATACATCAAACCATGGAAATATAGAATTAAGCAAGATATAGATCACAATTTTAGAGAGAACAACACACACCGAAACAAAATATTGGTTGATAAAATGCAACCAATTAATTAGGCTCAAAATCTCACTGGTTTTGTGTGTTCGAGTTCTAAACTATGTTCCAATATAATATTTCTTCAAACAAGTTTAACAAAAATTTTATTCAAATTAGTGAAATGCTATAAGAAGTTTCTTGAAGAAGAATTCATTATTTCAACCAAGTAATGGAAAAATATATAAAAAATCAAACAAACATGCAATCAAACAT
Organism: Arachis hypogaea; assembly: GCF_003086295.3. Classification (NCBI taxonomy): domain Eukaryota; kingdom Viridiplantae; phylum Streptophyta; class Magnoliopsida; order Fabales; family Fabaceae; genus Arachis; species Arachis hypogaea. The sequence continues at coordinate 46,086,059 of NC_092038.1, forward strand.
GCAAATGCAACAATGAACTAACAAAGAAAAATAAAAATTGGTGTTGAGAAGAAACTAACAAACCTGCGGAAGTCAGTATCGACCTCCCCAAACTTAAAGATTGCAGCATCCTCGGTGCATGCTGAGATGCACAAGTGGGCGGGTTGCTTCAACAAGTGCTTATCTCCAAAGATTGTGCAGCAGACTTATTTATTGCTCCAGTTAGAAACTTTTCATTTTCCATCTTGATGGCCATCCTAAAAGAAGAGAAAAAGAAAGGGAAAGAACAAGCAAAGATATGAAAAGAAAGAAAACATATGTGGGCTATTGCCAAATAATAAAGTTCTCAACTACATGATAGCTACAACATATAAGTGAGAAAATAATAGAAGCACAAGGCATGTCAACTAAATAGTAAACAACTCAATGAGCACCCAAAATAATGCAAGAAATATGCAACAGTTGAGTAAGGAAATTTTTAACACCAATGTGAGAACAATAAATATAGAAAAGAAGGAGAAGAAACAATGAAGGTAAAATGCCATGAATGTGAGTATGCAAATGTAACAAATAGAAGGATGGAAGGGGAATAAGGATGAGAGGGGAGGAGAAGAAAGTGAGAAAAGAAGAAGAAAGAGGTAGGGAGAAAGAAGTGAGAAGACGGAACTGGGCGGTGCATGCGACGCGCACGCGTACTGCGTGCGGACGCGTGGGTCGCGCAAAAGTGAAGGGACGCGTAAGCATCCAGTGCGCGGACGCATGATCGAGGTGGTTCCTCTAGCACGAATCCAGCACGAGGCCAGCACTACTTTCGGCCAAAACAAGGTTTTACGCCGATTTTCCCATGGCGCGGACGCGTGGGTCGCCAAAAGTGGAAACGGCGCGCACGCGTACAGTACACGTGCGCGTGGGCGGGATTGTGCCTAAGGCACATTTCTTGCCCAGCTCCCGCGCCACTCTCTGTTCAATCTAACTCATGTCGCATCCACAAAGGATGCGGACGCGCACTAGGCGCTGGCGCGTCGATCCCTTTTTTTTTTAAATGCAGAATGCATGTGAAGATGTAGAATGAATGAACACTAATAAAAATAAAATAGAAGAAAACTAAGAATGAAAAGGGACGATCATACCATGGTGGGTTGTCTCCCACCTAGCACTTTTAGTTATTGTCCTTAAGTTGGACATTTGGTGAGCTCCTTGTCATTGTGGCTTGTGCTTGAACTGATCCAGGAATTCCCACCAATGTTTGTACTTTCAATAGCCTCCGGTATCCCAAACTAGGCATAAAGAGCCTTCAAGCAAGGTAAAGCAAGTGACAAGGCCCCAAAAGTATTGATTGCTGGAATGAATTTCGGGGTCCCAAACCTTGCTTTTGCACCTGTCGTTTTGTTGAGCAATATTGTTCCATCCGGGTGGCAAGCAGTCTGAATTCTCACTGAAGCAGCCAAACAATATCCTAGACCCATTCAATTGAGCCCTACACCAACCTTTACATTTCAACTTGGAGCATACAACCATATTGAACCTTGCTTGACAACTCTTCCCATTGACTATCTCCCTCTTATTCTTAAAGCCACAGAGAGCTCTAAGTTGACCATCCGTCTCCAGTAGCCCATATTCAAGTGGGAAAGTAAAGGTCAAGGATAAGAATTTTACCCAGTTGAATGTTGTGTTGGACGGTAATGGCCTTGGGAGAGGTGTCTCTAATGATCTTGCAAGCTCCACTCCCTTGTGCTCTTCTTTGACAACTTTCACCTCTTTGCAAGCTTCTTCAATATCAACTTCTTTCTCTTGGTAGATTTCTTCCAATTCAATCTCTTCTTCATTGCTTACCAAGGGCATGGGAGGTTGTGCTTCTTCTTCTTTAATCTCCATGTCAAGTCCAATGGGGGATTCAATTGTAGATAAGGATTCATCAATGATTGAATCCATCCCTTGATCGACCTCCTCAAGGTCTTCAGCCATGATATGCTTTGGAGATTGTAAACCCTCCTCAACATCAATTTCAAGCATCTTGGAAGGAGGCTCTATGACTTGACCTTCCAATGGAGGTTCCGCATCTCCCAAGTCGTCAACCACTTCCTCTTTAACTATTGCGGCTTTGTCCAGTTGTTTTAGTATAAAAGCGTACTCCTCCTTGATGATTTCCTTTCTATGACAACTCCCTTCAACTACTCCTTCATCTTCAAGGGTCTCTCCTACCTCCACATTTTAGGCCTCCTCATGCTCCCTTGGAAATAAGGTTGCGTGTAGCCGATCAATTGCGATTGCGTCCCTAAGATGATCCCTTCTCTCTTGTTCCATGTCAATAGCATTATTGGGATCATGTTGCTCTTGGATTGATGGATATGGCTATTCTTGCACGGAGGGTGGTGGTGCACTGAAGCTTGAGGGTTGAATATTGGGGGTGGAGGGCTGGTCCATGCGGGATATAAGATTTTGGAGTTTAGAGGTGAGACCAATGAGAGAGGTAAGTATGTTCTCCATGGAGGTTTGGGGTGGGTAGGAGGGTTCATTTGTTGGGAGAAAGGGCTCATAACGCGGAGGTGGTTCCTCTTGATAAGGATATTGGTGTATGAAATTGTGATTGCCCTCTTTGTATTTGCATGAGATTTATTTAATGGCTCTTTGGCATATATGATCACAACTACGTTCAACTAACCAGCAAGTGTACTGGGTCGTCCAAGTAATAAACCTTACGTGAGTAAGGGTCGATCCCACAGTGATTGTTGGTATGAAGCAAGCTATGGTCACCTTGCAAATCTCAGTCAGGCGGATTCAAGGATAATTGGATTATTAGTTTAAATTTGATTAATATAATAAATAGACAATAAAAAGGGATAGAAATACTTATGTAAATCAATAGTGGGAATTTCAGATAGGTGTGTGGAGATGCTGTGCTCCTCTTGAATCTCTACTTTCTTATTACATTCATCCAATCCTTCTTACTCCTTTCCATGGCAAGCTGTATGTAGGGCATCACCGTTGTCAATGGCTACATCCCATCCTCTCAGTGAAAATGTTCCTATGCTCTATCACAGCACGGCTAATCATCTGTTGGTTCTCAATCAGGATGGAATAGAATCCCTTGATTTTTTGCGCTTGTCATCACGCCCAGCCTTCAGGAGTTTGAAGTTCGTCACAGTCATTCAATCCCAGAATCCTACTCGGAATACCATAGACAAGGTTTAGACTTTCCGGATCCTCATGAATGCCGCCATCTATCTAGCTTATACCACGAAGATTCTGTTGGGGAATCTAAGAGATATGCGCCCGGCCTAAAGTAGAACGGAAGTGGTTGTCAGTCACGTACGTTCATAGGTGAGAATGATGATGAGTGTCACGGATCATCACATTCATCAAAGTTAAGTATAACGTATATCTTGGAATAAGGATAGAAGAGGATTGAATAGAAAGTAATAATAATTGTATTGAAACTTGAGGTACAGCAGAGCTCCACACCCTTAATCTATGGTGTGCAGAAACTCCACTGTTGAAAATACATAAGTAAAAGGTTCAGGCATGGCCGAATGGCCAGCCCTCTCCATGATCAAGAGACCGAATAGTCAAAAGATTAAACTGTCAAAAGATGTCTAATACAATAATAACTTATCCTATTTATACTAGACTAGCTACTAGGGTTTACATGAGTAAGTAATTGATGTATAAATCCACTTCCGGGGCCCACTTGGTGTATGTTTGGGCTGAGCTTGATCTATCCACGAGCTGAGGCTTTTCTTGGAGTTGAACTCCAAGTTATAACGTGTTTTGGGCGTTCAACTCCGGATCATGACGTGTTTCTGGCGTTTAACTCCAGACAGCAGCATGTACTAGGCGTTCAACGCCAAGTTACGTCGTCAATTTCCGAATAAAGTATGGACTATTATATATTTCTGGAAAGCCCTGGATGTCTAATTTCCAACGCCGTTGAGAGCGCGCCATTTGGAGTTCTGTAGCTCCAGAAAATCTATTTTGAGTACAGGGAGGTCAGATTCCAACAGCATCAGCAGTCCTTTTGTCAGCCTTTTTCAGAGTTTTGCTCAAGTCCCTCAATTTCAGCCAGAAATTACCTGAAATCACAAAAAAACACACAAACTCATAGTAAAGTCCAGAAATGTGAATTTAACATAAAAACTAATGAAAACATCCCTAAAAGTAGCTTGAACTTACTAAAAACTACCTAAAAACAATGCCAAAAAGCGTATAAATTATCCGCTCATCACAACACGAAACTTAAATTGTTGCTTGTCCCCAAGCAACTAAAAATCAATTAGGATAAAAAGAAGAGAATATACTATAAATTCCAAAATATCAATGAATATTAATTCTAATTAGATGAGCGGAACTTTTAGCTTTTTGCTTCTGAACAGTTTTGGCATCTCACTTTTTCCTTTGAAGTTTAGAATGATTGGCTTCTCTAGGATCTTAGAATGTCGGATAGTGTTATTGACTTTCCTAGTTAAGCATGTTGATTCTTGAACACAGCTACTTATGAGTCTTGGCTGTGGCCCTAAGCATTTTGTTTTCCAGTATTACCACCGGATACACAAATGCCACAGACACATGACTGGGTGAACCTTTTCAGATTGTGACTCAGCTTTGCTAGAGTCCCCAGTTAGAGGTGTCCAGAGCTCTTAAGCACACTCTTGCTTTGGATCACGACTTTAACCACTCAGTCTCAAGCTTTTCACTTGGACCTTCATGACACAAGCACATGGTTAGGGACAGCTTGATTTAGCCGCTTAGGCCTGGATTTTATTTCCTTGGGCCCTCCTATCCATTGATGCTCAAAGCCTTGGATCCTTTTTACCCTTGCCTTTTGGTTTTAAGGGCTATTGGCTTTTTCTGCTTGCTTTTTCTTTTTTTTTCTTTCTAATTTTTTTTCGCCTATATTTTTTTTCGCAAGCTTTTTACTTTTCACTGCTTTTTCTTGCTTCAATAATCAATTTCATAATTTTTCAGATCATCAATAACATTTCTCTTTGTTCATCATTCTTTCAAGAGCCAACAATTTTAACATTCATAAACAACAAGATCAAAAATATGCACTGTTCAAGCATTCATTCAGAAAACAAAAAGTATTGTCACCACATCAATATAATTAAATTAAATTCATGGATAAATTCGAAATTCATGTTCTTCTTGTTCTTTTGAATTAAAAACATTTTTCATTTAAGAGAGGTGAAGGATTAATGGAATTTATTCATAGCTTTAAGACATGGTTACTACATACTAATGATCATGAAATAAAGACACAAAACATAGATAAACACAACATTAAAAACCGAAAAACAGAAAGAAATAAGAACAAGGAATGAATCCATCTTTAGTGGCGTCTTCTTCTTGAAGGACCAACAATGTCCTTAAGCTCTTCTATGTCCCTTCCTTGCCTTTGTTGCTCCTCCCTCATTGCTCTTTGATCTTCTCTTATTTCTTGGAGAATGATGGAGTGCTCATGATGTTCCACCCTTAATTGTTCCACATTGTGGCTCAAATCTTCTAAGGAGGTGTTGAGTTGCTCCCAATAGTTGTTGGGAGAAAAGTGCATCCCTTGAGGCATCTCAGGGATTTGTTGATGATGAGCTTCCTCATGCATCTTTTGAGAACCGTGAAGGATCTCTCTTGCTTGCTCCATCCTCTTCTTGGTGATGGGCTTATCCTCTTCAATGGAGATGTCTCCTTCTATGATAACTCCAGCTGAGTAACATAGATGGCAAATAAGGTGAGGAAAAGCTAGCCGTGCCATGGTGGAGGACTTGTCAGCTATTTTGTAGATTTCATTGGAGATAACCTCATGAACTTCTACTTCCTCTCCAATCATGATGCTATGAATCATGATGGCCTGATCCACAGTAACTTCAGATCGGTTGCTAGTAGGAATGATGGAGCGTTGAATGAACTCCAACCATCCTCTAGCCACAGGATTGAGGTCCAGTCTTCTTAGTTGAACAGGCTTGCCTTTGGAGTCTATTCTCCATTGAGCTCCTTCCACACATATGTCTATTAGGACTTGGTCCAACCTTTGATTAAAGTTGACCCTTCTAGTGTAGGGGCGTTCATCTTCTTGTATCATGGGCAAGTGAAACGTCAACCTCACATTTTCCGGACTAAAATCTAAGTATTTCCCCCGAACCATTGTGAGATAATTCTTTGGATTTGGGTTCATACTTTGATCATGGTTCCTAGTGATCCATGCATTGGCATAGAACTCTTGAACCATTAAGATTCCGACTTGTTGCATGGGGTTGGTTAAGACTTCCCAACCTCTTCTTTGGATTTCATGTCAGATCTCCGGATACTCATTCTTCTTGAGCTTGAAAGGGACCTCAGGGATCACCTTCTTCTTTGCCACAACATCATAGAAGTGGTCTTGATGGCTCTTGGAGATGAATCTTTCCATCTCCCATGACTCGGAGGTGAAAGCTTTTGTCTTCCCTTTTCCTTTTCTAGAGGATTCTCCGGCCTTAGGTGCCATTAATGGTAGTGGAAAACAAAAAAGATTGTGCTTTGACCACACACCAAACTTAAAATATTGCTCGTCCTCGAGCAATAGAAGAAAGAAGAGAAGAAGAAGAAGAAGAGAATATGATAGAGAGGGAGAGATGTAGGTTCGGCCAAGGGGAAGAAGAGGGGGTTGTGTTGTGTGAAAATGAAGTAGAATGAAAGGGTATATATAGGGAGATGGGGTAGTGTGTATTCGGCCATTAAGGGTGGGAATGGGTGGGAAAATGTTTTTGAATTTTTGAAAGTAGGTGGGGTTTATGGGGAAGAGTGGATGGATGTGAGTGGTGAAGGGGGTGATTGGGAAGAGGAATTGAGGTGATTGATGAAGAGTGTTGGGAAGTGTGACATGGGGAAGAGTAATCACAAAAATAGGATTAGGAGGTAAGGTGGGAATATAGTAGGTGGGGATCCTGTGGGGTCCACAGATCCTGAGGTGATCCTGTGGGGTCCACAGATCCTGAGGTGTCAAGGAATTCCATCCCTGCACCAAATAGGCATGTAAAATGCCTTTGCACACCATTCTGGCGTTTAAACGCCCATTGGTGCACGTTCTGGGCGTTCAACGCCCATGTAAAGCATGTTTCTGGCATTGAACGCCAGTTTCATGCTTGTTACTGGCGTTCAGCGCCAGCTTTTCTTCTCTAGGCACATTCTTGGCGTTCAGCGCTAGAATGTTGCTTGTTTCTGACGTTCAGCGCCAGAATGATGCTCTGTTCTGGCGTTGAACGCCAGCTAGATGCATCTTACTGGCGTTGAACACCAGCCTGTGCGTCCTCCAGGGTGTGAATTTTTTCTTCTGCTATTTTTGATTCTATTTTTAATTTTTATGATTTTTTTATGACTCCTCATGATCATGTACCTAATAAAACATAAAATAACAATAAAATAAAAATTAGATAAATAAAATTGGGTTGCCTCCCAACAAGCGCTTCTTTAATGTCAATAGCTTGACAGTGGCTCTTATGGAGCCACAAAGGTGATCAGGTCAATGTTGTATAGTCCCAACACCAAACTTAGAGTTTGGATATGGGATCTTAACACCAAACTTAGAGTTTGGTTGTGGCCTCACAACACCAAACTTAGAGTTTGACTGTGGGGGCTCTCCTTGACTCTGAACTGAGAGAAGCTCTTCATGCTTACTCTCTTTTGTCACAGAGGGATGGCCTCGTGCCTTAAACACAAGGTAGTCCCCATTCAATTGAAGGACTAATTCACCTCTGGTGACATCTATCACAGCTTCTGATGTGGCTAGGAAAGGTCTTCCAAGGATGATGCATTCATCCTCCTCCTTCCCAGTGTCTAAGATTATGAAATCAGCAGGGATGTAAAGGCCTTCAACCTTTACTAATACGTCCTCCACTATTCCATAAGCTTGTCTCAATGACTTGTCTGCCAATTGTAATGAGAACAAGGCAGGTTGTACCTCAATGATCCCCAGCTTCTCCATTACATAGAGTGGCATAAGATTTATCCCTGACCCCAGATCACATAGAGCCTTTTCAAAGATCATGGTGCCTATGGTACAAGGTATTAAGAACTTGCCAGGATCTTGTTTCTTTTGAGGTAGAGTTTTCTGAATCCAAGTATCTTGTTCACTAATGAGCAAGGGAGGTTCACTTTCCCAAGTCTCATTACCAAACAACTTGGCATTCAGCTTCATGATAACTCCTAAGTATTGAGCAACTTGCTCTCCAGTCACATCTTCATCCTCTTCAGAGGAAGAATAGTCTTCAGAGCTCATGAATGGCAGAAGGAGATTTAATGGAATCTCTATGGTCTCTATATGAGCCTCAGATTCCTGTGGATCCTTAATAGAAAACTCCTTTTTGCTTGAAGGACGTCCCAGGAGGTCTTCCTCACTAGGATTTTCGTCCTCCTCCTCCCTTGTGCATTCGGCCACATTGATCACATCAATGGCCTTGCACTCTCCTTTTGGATTCTCTTCTGTATTGCTTGGAAGAATACTGGGAGGAGTTTCAATGACTTTCTTACTCAGCTGGCCCACTTGTGCCTCCAGATTTCTGATGGAGGATCTTGTTTCATTCATGAAACTGAAAGTGGCCTTTGACAGATCAGAGACTATATTGGCTAAATTAGAAGTGTTTTGTTCGGAATTCTCTGTCTGTTGTTGAGAAGATGATGGATATGGCTTGCTATTGCTCAGCCTATTGCGTCCACCATTGTTAAAGCCTTGTTGAGGCTTTTGTTGATCCTTCCATGAGAAATTTGGATGATTTCTACATGATGAGTTATAGGTGTTTCCATAAGGTTCACCCATGTAATTAACTTCTGCCATGGCAGGGTTCTCAGGATCATAAGCTTTTTCAGAAGCTGCCTCTTTAGTACTGTTGGATGCATGTTGCCATCCATTCAGACTTTGAGAGATCATGTTGACCTGTTGAGCCAACACTTTGTTTTGAGCCAATATGGCATTCAGAGCATCAATTTCAAGAACTCCTTTCTTCTGAGGTATCCCATTATTCACGGAATTCCTCTCAGAGGTGTACATGAATTGGTTGTTTGCAACCATGTCAATGAGTTCTTGAGCCTCTTCAGGCATTTTCTTTAGGTGAATAGATCCACCTGCAGAATGGTCCAATGACATTTTCGAAAATTCAGATAGACCATAATAGAATATATCCAATATGGTCCATTCTGAAAACATGTCAGATGGACATCTTTTGGTCAGCTGCTTGTATCTTTCCCAAGCTTCATAGAGGGATTCACCATCTTTTTGTTTAAAGATTTGAACATCCACTCTTAGCTTGCTCAGCTTTTGAGGAGGAAAGAATTTATCCAAGAAGGCAGTGACCAGCTTATCCCAGGAGTCCAGGCTATCCTTAGGTTGTGAATCCAACCATATTCTAGCTCTGTCTCTTACAGCAAAAGGGAAAAGCATGAGTCTGTAGACTTTAGGACCAACTCCATTCGTCTTTATAGTCTCACAGATCTGCAAGAACTCAGTTAAAAACTGATAAGGATCTTCAGATGGAAGTCCATAAAACTTGCAGTTTTGTTGCATTAAGGCAACTAGCTGAGGTTTCAGCTCAAAGTTGTTGGCTCCAATGGCAGGAATGGAGATGCTTCTTCCATCAAACTTGGACGTTGGCTTTGTGAAGTCACCAAGCATTCTCCTTGCATTATTATTATTTTCGGCTGCCATCTCCTTCTCTTGTTCGAAAATTTCTGAAAGGTTGTTTCTGGCTTGTTGTAGTTTAGCTTCTCTTAATTTTCTCTTCAGAGTCCTTTCAGGTTCTGGATCAATTTCAACAAGAGTGCCTTTATCCTTGTTCCTGCTCATATGAAAGAGAGAAAAAAACAAGAAAAGAAAGAAGAATCCTCTATGTCACAGTATAGAGATTCCTTTATGTTAGTAGAAAAAGAAAGGGGAGAAGAAAGTAGAAGAGGGGATTCGGATATTAGGCGAAGAGGGGTGAAGAGAAGTGTTAGTAATTAAATAAATAAATAGAATAAGAAAAGAGAGGGAGAATTTCGAAAATAATTTTTGAAAAAGAGGTTAGTGATTTTCGAAAATTAAAGATAAAATAAGATTAAAATTAAAATTTAAAACAATTAAAAAGAATTTTTGAAAAAGAGAGAAGTATTTTCGAAAATTAGAGAGGGAAGAGTAGTTAGTTGGTTTTGAAAAAGATAGGAAACAAACAAAAAGTTAGTTAGTTGATTGAAAAAGATATTAAAATCAAATTTGAAAAAGATAAGAAGATAAGAAGTTAGATGAGATATTTTGAAATCAAATTTTGAAAAAGATAAAATTTTTGAAAAAGATAAAATAAAAGATAAAAAGATTTAATTCAAAAATTTTAAAATTACTTACTTCACTAACAAGAAACTACAAGATATGATTCTAGAATTTAAAGATTGAACCTTTCGTAACAAGAAAGTAACAAACTTCAAATTTTTGAACTAATCACATTAATTGTTAGCTAATTTTCGAAAATATGATATAAAGATAAGAAAGAGGTTTTTGAAAATATTTTAAAAAAGATTTTTTTTTGAAATTTTCGAAAAATGAAAAAAAAAATGAAAAGATATAATTTTTGAAAAAGATTTTTGAAAAGATAAGATTTTTAAAATTGAAATTTTGACTTGACTTGTAAGAAACAACTAATTTTTAAAAATTTTTGACCAAGTCAACCCAAAATTTCGAAAATTTGGAGGGAAATAAGGAAAAGATATTTTTTGATTTTTGAATTTTTAAAGAAAAACACAAATGACCCAAAACATGAAAATTTTGGATCAAAACACAAGATGCATGCAAGAATACTATGAATGTCAAGATGAACACCAAGAACACTTTGAAGATTATGATGAACATCAAGAACATAATTTTGAAAAATTTTTGATGCAAAGAAAACATGCAAGACACCAAACTTAGAAATCTTTAATGCATTGACTCTAACAAACAAAAAATGCGTATGAAAAACAACAAACAACACAAAACAAGAAATCATCAAGATCAAACAAGAAGACTTGTCAAGAACAACTTGAAGATCATGAAGAACACTATGAATGCATGAGATTTTCGAAAAAAATGCAAGAAAAATTTTAAAAGCATGCAATTGACACCAAACTTAAAAATTAACACAAGACTCAAACAAGAAACACAAAATATTTTTGATTTTTATGATTTTCTAATTTTTTTTGGATTTTTATTAATTTTTTTCGAAAATATTTTTGGAAAAAACGAAAAAGAAAAGAAAAATTTTGAAAAAGTTTTTGAAAAGAAAATTACCTAATCTGAGCAACAAGATGAACCGTCAGTTGTCCATACTCGAACAATCCCCGGCAACGGCGCCAAAAACTTGGTGTACGAAATTGTGATTGCCCTCTTTGTATTTGCATGAGATTTATTTAATGGCTCTTTGGCATATATGATCACAACTACGTTCAACTAACCAGCAAGTGTACTGGGTCGTCCAAGTAATAAACCTTACGTGAGTAAGGGTCGATCCCACAGAGATTGTTGGTATGAAGCAAGCTATGGTCACCTTGCAAATCTCAGTCAGGCGGATTCAAGGATAATTGGATTATTAGTTTAAATTTGATTAATATAATAAATAGACAATAAAAAGGGATAGAAATACTTATGTAAATCAATAGTGGGAATTTCAGATAGGTGTGTGGAGATGCTGTGCTCCTCTTGAATCTCTACTTTCTTATTACATTCATCCAATCCTTCTTACTCCTTTCCATGGCAAGCTGTATGTAGGGCATCACCGTTGTCAATGGCTACATCCCATCCTCTCAGTGAAAACGTTCCTATGCTCTGTCACAGCACGGCTAATCATCTGTCGGTTCTCAATCAGGTTGGAATAGAATCCCTTGATTCTTTTGCGCTTGGCATCACGCCCAGCCTTCAGGAGTTTGAAGCTCGTCACAGTCATTCAATCCCAGAATCCTACTCGGAATACCATAGACAAGGTTTAGACTTTCCGGATCCTCATGAATGCCGCCATCTATCTAGCTTATACCACGAAGATTCTGTTGGGGAATCTAAGAGATATGCGCCCGGCCTAAAGTAGAACGGAAGTGGTTGTCAGTCACGTACGTTCATAGGTGAGAATGATGATGAGTGTCACGGATCATCACATTCATCAAAGTTAAGTATAACGTATATCTTGGAATAAGGATAGAAGAGGATTGAATAGAAAGTAATAATAATTGTATTGAAACTTGAGGTACAGCAGAGCTCCACACCCTTAATCTATGGTGTGCAGAAACTCCACTGTTGAAAATACATAAGTAAAAGGTTCAGGCATGGCCGAATGGCCAGCCCTCTCCATGATCAAGAGACCGAATAGTCAAAAGATTAAACTGTCAAAAGATGTCTAATACAATAATAACTTATCCTATTTATACTAGACTAGCTACTAGGGTTTACATGAGTAAGTAATTGATGTATAAATCCACTTCCGGGGCCCACTTGGTGTATGTTTGGGCTGAGCTTGATCTATCCACGAGCTGAGGCTTTTCTTGGAGTTGAACTCCAAGTTATAACGTGTTTTGGGCGTTCAACTCTGGATCATGACGTGTTTCTGGCGTTTAACTCCAGACAGCAGCATGTACTTGGCGTTCAACGCCAAGTTACGTCGTCAATTTCCGAATAAAGTATGGACTATTATATATTTCTGGAAAGCTCTGGATGTCTACTTTCCAACGCTTTTAAGAGAGCGCCATTTGGAGTTCTGTAGCTCCAGAAAATCTATTTCGAGTGCAGGGAGGTCAGATTCCAACAGCATCAGCAGTCCTTTTGTCAGCCTTTTTCAGAGTTTTGCTCAAGTCCCTCAATTTCAGCCAGAAATTACCTGAAATCACAGAAAAACATACAAACTCATAGTAAAGTCCAAAAATGTGAATTTAACATAAAAACTAATGAAAACATCCCTAAAAGTAGCTTGAACTTACTAAAAACTACCTAAAAACAATGCCAAAAAGCGTATAAATTATCCGCTCATCAGATATGGAGATGGTGTATATTGTGGTGGTGGTTCTATGTATGGTTCATATGGTGATTGGTATGGTGGATGGTGCACAAAATTGCAATCACACTTTTGCAATCCGCACAACTAACCAGCAAGTGCACTGGGTCGTCCAAGTAATACCTTACGTGAGTAAGGGTCGATCCCACGGAGATTGTTGGTATGAAGCAAGCTATGGTTATCTTATTAATCTTAGTCAGGATTCCAATAAAGTTTTTTGAATTTAATTGTAAAAAGTGAAAGTGTTTGGAATAAGTAATTGTTACTCAAAAATGGAGAATATGTTGGAGTTTTGGAGATGCTTTGTCTTCTGAATTCCTGTAACATAATGCTTCCTCACTTTCAAACATGCAAGACTCCTTCCATGGCAAGCTGTATGTAGGGCGTCACCGTTGTCAATGGCTACCTCCCATCCTCTCAGTGAAAATGGTCCAAATGCTCTGTCACAGCACGGCTAATCATCTATTGGTTCTTGATCATGTCGGAATAGGATCCATTGATCCTTTTGCATCTGTCACTACGCCCAACACTCACGAGTTTGAAGCTCGTCACAGTCATCCAATCCCAGAATCCTACTCGGAATACCACAGACAAGGTTTAGACTTTCCGGATTCTCAAGGATGCTGCCATCAATTCTAGCTTATACCACGAAGATTCTGATTAAGGAATCTAAGAGATACTCATTCAATCTAATGTAGAACGGAGGTGGTTGTCAGGCACACGTTCATGGATTGAGGAAGGTGATGAGTGTCACGGATCATCACCTTCTTCATAGTGAAGCGCGAATGAACATCTTAGATAGGAACAAGCGTGTTTGAATGGAAAATAGAAATAATTGCATTGATTCATCGAGACGCTGCAGAGCTCCTCACCCCCAACAATGGAGTTTAGAGACTCATGCCGTCACAAGGTATATAATTCAGATCTAAAATGTCATGAGATCCAAAATAAATCTCAAAAAGTTGTTTAAATACTAAACTAGTAACCTAGGGTTACAGAAAATGAGTAAGCTAGGATGGATAGTGCAGAAATCCACTTCTAGGGCCCACTTGGTGTGTGCTGGGGCTAAGACTTAAGCTTCTCACGTGCCTGGGCTGTTTCTGGAGTTGAACGCCAGGTTGTAACCTGTTTCTGGCGTTGAACTCCAACTTGCAACCTGTTTCTGGCGCTGAACGCCAAACTGCAACATGAAACTGGCGTTGAAGGCCAGTTTACATCATTTATCTTCGCGCAAAGTATGGACTATTATATATTGCTGGAAAGCCATGGATGTCTACTTTCCAACCCAATTGAGAGTGCACCAAGTGGACTCCTGTAGCTCCAAAAAATTTATTCCGAGTGCAAGGAGGTCAGAATCCAACAGCATCAGCAGCCCTTTTTCAGCCTAAATCAGATTTTTGCTCAGCTCCCTCAATTTCAGCCAGAAAATACTTGAAATTACAGAAAAGTAAAAAAACTCATAGTAAAGTCCAGAAATATGAATTTTGACTAAAAACTAATAAAATTATACTAAAAACTGACTAAAACATACTAAAATCTACATGAAATTACCCCCAAAAACGTATAAAATATCCGCTCATCACAACACCAAACTTAAACTGTTGCTTGTCCTCAAGCAACTAGATAAATAAAAGAGGATAAAAAGAAACTAAGAAGCAATAATATCTTGGAATTTTAAGTGAAGCTCAGATTCTAATCAGATGAGTGGGAGTAGTAGCTTTTTGCCTCTGAATAGTTTTGGCATCTCACTTTATCCTTTGAAATTCAGAATGATTGGCATCCATAGGAACTCAGAATTCAGATAGTATTATTGATTCTCCTAGTTTAGTATGTTGATTCTTGAACACAGTTACTTTATGAGTCTTGGCCGTGGCCCTAAGAACTTTGTTTTCCAGTATTACCACCGGATACATAAATGCCACAGACACATAACTTAGTGAACCCTTTCAGATTGTGACTTAGCTTTGCTAATGTCCCCAATTAGAGGTGTCCAGAGTTCTTAAGCACACTCTTTTGCCTTGGATCACGACTTTAACCACTCAGTCTCAAGTTTTTCACTTGGACCTGCATGCTACAAGCACAAGGTTAGGGACAACTTGATTTAGCCGCTTAGGCCTTGATTTATTCCCTTGGGCCCTCCTATCCATTGATGCTCAAATCCTTGAATCCTTTTCACCCTTGCCTTTTGGTTTTAAGGGGTATTGGCTTTTTCTTTTTCTTTATCCAATGATTCCTTTTTTTTTCACTGCTTTTTCTTGCTTCAAGAATCAATTTCATGATTTTTCAGATCATCAATAATATTTCTCTTGTCCATCATTCTTTCAAGAGCCAACAATTTTAACATTCATGAAATTCAATATAAAAAATATGCACTATTCAAGCATTCATTCAGAAGACAAAAAGTATTGCCACCATATCTAAGTAATTATAATTTTTCTTATTAAGAACTCGAAAAAAAATATTGCCTCTTTATTCTAAAAATCTACTATTTTATTCATGTTTAATGATGATGAGAAAAATAAATTATAGCTTAATTGAAAATAAAATCAAAATAGATATACTAATTACTACTAATCCTATATAACTTCTAAGGTAAATTCCTATAAGAACAACTATCATAGAACTAAAGCTAAGATTAGGACTCAACAACCTTTATTTTGAGAAATGGATGTTCCTCTAGTCTGTGGGGTGCTTGGTCCTTCAAGAGATAGTTTTTGACGCTTCAGTTCCTTTAAGTCACGCCTTTGCTCTTCTTGTTCCCCAAGCAATTTGCATAGCATGCTATTTTGATTATTCTGTTCTTCCTTTATTTGGTCCATAGCTTCTTGCAACTTGGTAACAGATGCTTCAAGATGCTCCCAGTATTCAATTTGAGGGATTTCTGGGAGGAATTCCTGTGCTCTCCTCTTGATGGGGTCATCCTGCACTTGTTATTTTTCCATTGATATTTTGGTGATTGGTCGCTCAACTGAGATATACTCAGTTATTCCCATCTTCACTCCAGCATCTTTGCAGAGCATAGAAATTAAGCTTGGATAAGCCAATTTGGCATCTTTGGAGTTCTTGTTTGCGATTATGTAAAGTTCACATGAAATCAGTTGATGAACTTCCACTTCTATTTCCAACATAATGCAATGGATCATCACTGCTCTTTTAGCTGTGACTTCAGAACGGTTGCTAGTGGGCAATATAGAACGCCCAATGAAGTCTAGCCAGCCTCTGGCGACTGGTTTAAGATCTTCTCTCTTGAGTTGATTTGGGACGCCCTTGGTGCTGGTGGTCCACCTGGCTCCAGGGAGGCATATGTCCTCTAGAATCTTGTCCAGGCCTTTATTTGTTCTCATCATTCTCCTATTAAAGGAGTCTGGATCATCTTTCAACTGAGGTAGCTTAAAGATCTCCCTAATTTTATCAGGGTGGATATGAACAATCTTTCCTCTGACCAAGGTCCGATAGTCATAGAGAGCAGTTCCAGATATTCTCTGCCTGTCTGTTTGCCACAGATTAGCGTAGAATTCCTTAACCATGTTTCTTCCCACCTTTGTTTCAGGATTAGCTAGGATTTCCCAGCTCCTGTTTCGAATTTGCTCTTGGATCTCCAGATATTCATCTTCTTTCAGATCGAATTTGACTTCCAGGATCACTGACCTTAGACCCATTATTTTGTAGTAATGGTCTGAATGTTCTTTGGTTAATAACTTCCCTTGATTCCAAAGTGGTTATAGAATACTCTCTTTCTTGCCTCTTGGAGTGGGTAGTTTTCCTTTAGGAGCCATGATCTTAGTGAATATGGTTTATTGATCACGGATAAACACACCAAACTTAGAGGTTTGCTTGTCCTCAAGCAAAAGAAAGGAAAGAAGAGGGATAGAAGGAGAGCTAGTATCGAATGGTGGATGAGAGGAGGGAGGCCGAATGTGGATTTAAAGGGAGGGGGTGGGTTTTCGAAAATTTTGAAGAAAGATAAGATAGAAGATATGATTTATAAAAGATAAATATGATAAGAAAAAGATATAATTTAAAATTAAAAAGTTGTGAATGATATTTGAAAAAGATAAATCTGAATTTTTATTTTGAAAAAATTTTTAAAAGATAATTGAGTTTTTAAAAAAAATTGAAAAGGAGTTGGATGGGATTTGAAAAGGATTTGTGTTTATGAATTAAGATATATTTGATATTTTTGAAAAAGGGATTTTAGAAATTAGGATTAAAATTTTTGGAATTGAAGGATGAGAGTTTGTAACATGTTTATGCAAGAAATCATAAATTGGAATATAAAAATTTTGAAAAATGTGAATTAAAAACGAAATTACCTCCTCCCCACAATCCTGGCATTAAACACCCAAACGCTGCATGTTTTGGGCGTTTAACGCCCATTTGCAGCTTCTCCTGGGCGTTCAACGCCCAGCTGTTGCTTCTAGCTGGCATTGAACGCCAGGAACTCCTTTGTCACTGGGCGTTTTTCTGAACGCCCAGGAACCTATAAATCTGGCGTTGGACGCTCAGATGGCTATCCTTACTGGCGTTGAACGCCCAGTAAGTGCTTCTTTTGGGCGTTTAACGCCCAAAACAGCTCTTACTGGCTTTTTTTCACACAAATGAGCTTCTTTTTTCTGTTTTATCCTCTGAATCCTTCTGTAACTTTGTGAAATTAAGCAATTGCTATTTTACCTTGAAGATAATTGACATAAACCTGTAAAAATCAATTAATTAACAAATAAGCTTTGTAAATAGCTGGGTTGCCTCCCAGCAAGCGCTTCTTTATTATCTTTAGTTGGACTATTACTGAGCTTTAATCAAGTCTCAGTTTTGAGCATTCTTGCTCAAAATTTCTTTCAAGATAATGTTTAACTCTCTGTCCATTAACAATGAACTTTTTGTTAGAATCATTATCCTGAAGCTCCACGTATCCATATGGTGACACACTTGTAATCACATATGGACCTTTCCACCGGGATTTCAATTTCCCGGGGAATAATCTGAGCCTAGAATTAAATAGCAGAACTTTCTGCCCTGGCTTAAAGAATCTGGATGATAGTTTCTTATCATGCCATCTTTTTGCTTTCTCTTTGTAAATTTTTGCATTTTCGAAAGCATTGAGTCTGAATTCCTCTAGCTCATTTAACTGGAGCAATCGTTTTTCTCCAGCTAACTTGGCATCAAGATTTAGGAATCTGGTTGCCCAATAAGCCTTATGTTCCAGTTCCACTGGCAAGTGACAGGCTTTTCCATACACCAGCTGGTATGGAGAAGTTCCTATAGGTGTCTTGAATGCTCTTTTGTATGCCCACAGAGCATCATCCAAGCTTCTTGCCCAATCCCTTCTACGGTCAATCACAGTCCGTTCGAGGATTCTTTTAAGTTCTCTGTTAGAGACTTCAGCTTGCCTATTTGTCTGTGGATGATATGGAGTAGCTACCCTGTGGCTAACTCCATATCGAACCAAAGTAGAGTAAAGCTATTTATTGCAGAAATGAGTGCCCCCATCACTGATTAATACTCTAGGGGTACCAAATCTGCTGAAGATGTGTTTCTAGAGGAATTTCAGCACTATCTTAGTGTCATTAGTGGGTGTTGCAATAGCTTCCACCAATTTGGATACATAATCCACTGCCACCAGAATATAAGTGTTTGAGTATGATGGTGGGAAAGGTCCCATGAAGTCAATACCCCATACATCAAACAACTCAATCTCCAAGATCCCTTGCTGAGGCATGGCATAATTGTGAGGCAGATTGCCAGATCTTTGGCAACTGTCACAATTAAGTACAAACACTCAAGAGTCTTTATAGAGAATAGGCCAGTAGAAGCCACACTGGAGGACTCTTGTAGCTGTTCGCTCACTTCCAAAATGTCCTTCATACTGTGAACCATGGCAGCACCAGAAGATCTTTTGTGCTTCTTCTTTAGGCACACATCTACGGATTACTCCGTCTGCACATCTCTTGAAGAGATATGGTTTATCCCAAAGATAGTATTTTGCATCCGTGATCAATTTCTTTGTTTGCTGCCTACTATACTCTTTGGGTATGAATCTCACTGCCTTGTAGTTTGCAATGTCTGCAAACCATGGCACTTCCTGGATGGCAAAGAGGTGCTCATCCGAAAAGTTTTCAGAGATTTCAGTAGGAGGGAGGGACGCCTCTTCTACTAGTTCTATTTGGGACAGATGATCTGCTACTTGGTTCTCTATCCCTTTTTTATCTCTTATTTCTATATCAAACTCCTGCAGAAGCAACACCCATCTGATGAGTTTGGGTTTTGAATCCTGCTTTGTGAGTAGATATTTAAGAGCAGCATGGTCAGTGTACACAATCACTTTTGATCCTACTAAATAAGATCTGAACTTGTCAATGGCGTAAACCACTGCAAGTAACTCTTTTTCTGTGGTTGTGTAGTTCTTCTGTGCGTCATTTAAAACACGACTGGCATAGTAAATGACGTGCAGAAGTTTGTCATGCCTTTGTCCCAACACTGCACTAATGGCATGGTCACTGGCATCACACATCAGTTCAAATGGTAATGTCCAGTCTGGTGCAGAGATGGCTGGTGCTGTGACCAGCTTAGCTTTCAGAGTCTCAAACGCCTACAGACACTCCTTATCAAAGATAAATGGCGTGTCAGCAGCTAGCAGATTACTCAGAGGTTTGGCGATTTTTGAAAAATCTTTTATAAACCTCCTATAGAATCCTGCATGCCCCAGAAAGCTTCTGATTGCCTTAAAATTGGCAGGTGGTGGTAATTTTTCAATTACCTCGACCTTAGCTTGATCCACTTCTATTCCCTTGTTTGAAATTTTGTGCCCAAGGACAATTCCTTCAGTCACCATAAAGTGATATTTCTCCCAGTTTAAAACCAGATTAGTCTCTTGGCATCTCTTTAGAACAAGTGCTAGATGGTCAAGACCGGAGCTGAATGAGTCTCCAAACACTGAAAAGTCATCCATGAAAACTTTCAGAAAATTTTCCACCATATCAGAGAAAATAGAGAGCATGCATCTTTGAAAGGTTGCAGGTGCATTGCACATACCAAATGGCATCCTTCTATTTACAAATACTCCAGATGGGCATGTGAATGCTGTTTTCTGTTGGTCCTAGGGATCTACTGCAATTTGATTATAACCTGAATATCCATCTAGGAAGCAGTAGTATTCATGACCTGCTAGTTTTTCTAGCATCTGGTCTATGAATGGTAAAGTAAAATGATCCTTTCTGATAGCTGTATTGAGCCTTCTATAATCAATACACATACGCCACCCTGTAACTGTTCTTGTAGGGACCAGTTCTTTTTTTTCATTATGAACCACTGTCATGCCACCCTTCTTAGGGACGACTTGAACAGGGCTTACCCAGGGGCTATCAGAAATGTGATAAATAATCCCAGCCTCTAGTAATTTAGTGACCTCCTTCTGCACCACCTCCTTCATCGCTGGATTCAGCCGCCTCTGTGGTTGAACCACTGGCTTAGCGTCACCCTCCAATAGGATCTTGTGCATGCATTTGGCTAGGCTAATGCCCTTAAGATCACTGATAGACCATCCAAGAGTTGTCTTATGTGTCATTAGCACTTGAATTAGTGCTTCCTCTTCCTGTGGCTCTAAGGTAGAGCTTATGATTACAGGAAAGGTATCACCTTCTCCCAGAAATGCATATTTCAGGGATGGTGGTAATGGTTTAAGCTCGGGTTTGGGAGGTTTCTCTTCTCCCTGAGGGATTTTCAGAGGTTCTATTATTCTCTCTGGTTCCTCAGATCAGGCTGAACATCTTTAAAGATATCTTCTATCTCTGATTCGAGACTCTCAGTCATATTGACCTATTTTACCAGAGAATCAATAATATCAATACTCATGCAATAATTTGGGGTGTCTGGATGCTTCATAGCTTTGACAACATTCAACTTAAACTCATCCTCATTGACTCTCAGGGTTAGTTCCCCTTTTTGGATGTCAATAAGGGTTCGGCCAATTGCTAGGAACGGTCTTCCTAGAATGAGAGTTGCACTCTTGTGCTCCTCTATTTCCAGCACCACAAAGTCAGTGGGAAAGGCAAATGGCCCAACCTTGACAATCATGTCTTCAATCACGCCTGATGGGTGTTTAATGGAACCATCAGCAAGTTGGAGACATATCCGGGTTGGTTTGACTTCATCAGTCAATCCAAACTTTTTGATAGTAAATGCATGTATTAGGTTGATACTTGCCACAAGATCACATAGAGCTTGCTTGGTACAAGTACCTTCTAATGTGCATGGTATCATAAAGCTTCCGGGATCTTTAAGCTTCTCAGGTAAGCTTTTCAGAATGACTACACTGCATTCTTCAGTGAGGTAAACTTTCTCAGTTTCCCTCCAATCCTTCTTATGACTTAAGATCTCTTTCATGAACTTAGCATAAGAGGGTATTTGCTCAAGTGCCTCTGCAAATGGAATCTTTATTTCAAGAGTCCTGAGGGTAGTCTGCAAAGCGGGCAAATTGCTTATCCTGTTCTGCTTGGCGAAGTTTCTGAGGATAAGGCATTTTGGCTTTGTATTCCTCAACCTTAGTTGCTGTAGGTTTATTGCCTACAGATGTGGGTTGAGAATCCTTTTTAGAGGGGTTGCTATCAGCACTTGTATGTGTCTGATCTCCCACTGGCATTTGAACGCCAAGGGTGGAAGCTGGAGTGGCGTTAGACGCCAACTCCTTACCTGTTTCTGGCATCTGGACGCCAGAACTGTTCTTTCTTTGGGCATTCAATGCCAATTCCTTGCTTGTTTCTGGCGTTGAACGCCAGGACTGAGCATGGGTTGGGCGTTCAACGCCAGCTTCCCACCCATTTTCTGGCGTTTGAGTGCCAGAATTATTCCTCTCTGGGCTCTGACTGTCCTCAGAGGGATTTTGGGTAGCAGTCTGTTCATTTCTTGGCTTCCTGCTGCCTTGAAGTGGGGTATTTAATGTTTTTCCACTTCTTAATTGAACTGCTTGGCATTCTTCTGTTATCTGTTTTGATAACTGCTGTTCTGTTTGCTTCAACTGCACTTCCATATTCATATTAGCCATTCTTGTTTCTTACAATATTTCCTTGAATTTGGCTAGCTATTTTGTTAGAAAATCTAATTGCTGATTGAATTCAGTAGCTTGTTCTGCAGGACTGAGTTCAGCAGTTACTGTTTTAGCCTCTTTGTTGATGGAAGGTTCACTACTTAGGTACAGATGCTGATTTCTGGCAACTGTATCAATAAGCTCTTGAGCTTCTTCTATTGTCTTTCTCATGTGTATAGATCCACCAACTGAGTAGTCTAGAGAAGTCTGAGCTCTCTCTGTAAGCCCATAATATAAGATGTCTAATTGCACCCACTCTGAAAATATTTCAGAAGGACATTTTCTCAGCATCTCTCTGTATCTCTCCCAAGCATCATAAAGGGATTCATTATCTCCTTGTTTGAAGCCTTAGATGCTTAGCCTTAGCTGTGTCATCCGTTTTGGAGGAAAATAGTGATTCAAGAATTTTTCTGACAGCTGTTTCCATGTCTTTATGCTGTCCTTAGGTTGGTTATTTAACCACCTCTTAGCTTGGTCTTTTACAGCAAATGGAAACAGTAACAATCTGTAGACATCCTGATATACTTCCTTATCATGTACTGTGTCAGCAATTTGTAAGAATGCCATAAACTCTGTAGGTTCTTCCTGTGGAAGACCGAAATACTGGCAACTTTGCTGCACCATGATAATGAGCTGAGGGTTCAACTCAAAACTACTAACTCCAATGGAGGGTATACATATACTACTCCCATATGAAGTAGTAGTGGGGTTAGCATATGACCCCAGAGTCCTTCTGGAGTGTTCATTTCCACTTAAGTCCATAATGGAGAAAGGGAGATGATGTGAATTTATTTTATTTATTTTATTATATATAAAAATTTCAAAATAATAAAATAAAATAAAATAAAATAAAGACGACAATAAAATTAAAAATAAATAAAAATAAAAATAAAAATAAAATAAAATAAAAGAATTTAAAAATAATTTATGAAGATTTTCAAAAAAGTGAGGAGAGAGAAAGTGGTTAGAATAATTTTTTTGAAAAAGCAAATCTTAAAAGGATAAAATTTGAAAAATTTTGAAATTGAAATCTGAAATTTTTAGAAACAAAATTCGAAATAATTGTTTTAAGGTAGTTAGAAGAGATATAATTTTTTTTTGAATTTTAAATTTTATGATGAAAGAGAAAAACACACAAAAGACACAGGACTTAAAATTTTTAGATCTAATGCTCCTTGTTTTCAAAAATTTAGAGGTAAAACACCAAGGAATACCAAACTTAAAAATTTTAAAATCAAAACACAAGGAAGACTCAAGAACACTTTGAAGAATCACATGAACAACAAGAACAAAAGAAAGAACACCAAACTTAAAATTTTTAGATAACCAAAACAAATTTTCGAAAATTAAAGAAAATTAACAAGAAAATACCAAACTTAAAGTTTGGCACAAGATTCAATCAAAGAAATATTATTTTTGAAAAATATTTTAAAAAGAAGATACTCAATTACCAAGAACATAAGCCAACGCTCTAGCCAACTGAGCTATAAATATAACGTGTTTTAAAGAGGTATTTTTAATAATTAAAATTTTTTTATTTTGAAAACTAATATTTTGAACTTGCACAAGGAAAACACGAAAAATATACAAAATAGGAAAAACCAAAGATCAAACAAGAAAATTTGACAAGCACAATTTGAAGATCAAGGAAAAATAAAGAACATGCAATTCAAAAATTGAAAGACAAAGAAGAGCATGCAATTGACACCAAACTTAAAACATGACACTAAATTCACAGAAAAACTAAAAATTAAGAAAGAAAACTAATATTTTTTTGAAAAAACTTTTTTTGAAGGGATAATAAAAGATGCAATTCTAGTAAAAAAGATAAAATTTTCCTAATCTAAGCAACAAGATTCACCGTCAGTTGTTCAAACTCAAACAATTCCCGGCAACGGCGCCAAAAACTTGGTGCACAAAATTGCAATCACACCTTTGCAATCCGCACAACTAACCAGCAAGTGCACTGGGTCGTCCAAGTAATACGTTACGTGAGTAAGGGTCGATCCCATGGAGATTGTTGGTATGAAGCAACCTATGATTATCTTATTAATCTTAGTCAGGATGCCAATAAGGTTCTTTGAATTTAATTGTAAAAAGTGAAAGTGTTTGGAATAAGTAATTGTTACTCAATAATGGAGAATATGTTGGAGTTTTGGAGATGCTTTGTCTTCTGAATTCCTGTAACATAATGCTTCCTCACTTTCAAACATGCAAGGCTCCTTCCATGGCAAGCTGTATGTAGGGCGTCACCGTTGTCAATGGCTACCTCCCATCCTCTCAGTGAAAATGGTCCAAATGCTCTGTCACAGCACGGCTAATCATCTGTTGGTTCTTGATCATGTCGGAATAGGATCCATTGATCCTTTTGCGTCTGTCACTACGCCCAACACTCGCGAGTTTGAAGCTCGTCACAGTCATCCAATCCCAGAATCCTACTCGGAATACCACAGACAAGGTTTAGACTTTCCGGATTCTCAAGGATGCTGCCATCAATTCTAGCTTATACCACGAAGATTCTGATTAAGGAATCTAAGAGATACTCATTCAATCTAATGTAGAACGGAGGTGGTTGTCAGGCACACGTTCATGGATTGAGGAAGGTGATGAGTGTCACGGATCATCACCTTCTTCATAGTGAAGCGCGAATGAACATCTTAGATAGGAACAAGCGTGTTTGAATGGAAAACAGAAATAATTGCATTGATTCATCGAGACGCTGCAGAGCTCCTCACCCCCAACAATGGAGTTTAGAGACTCATGCCATCACAAGGTATATAATTCAGATCTAAAATGTCATGAGATCCAAAATAAATCTCTAAAAGTTGTTTAAATACTAAACTAGTAACCTAGGTTTACAGAAAATGAGTAAGCTAGGATGGATAGTGTAGAAATCCACTTCTAGGGCCTACTTGGTGTGTGCTGGGGCTAAGACTTAAGCTTCTCACGTGCCTGGGCTGTTTCTGGAGTTGAACGCTAGGTTGTAACCTGTTTCTGGCGTTGAGCTCCAACTTGCAACCTGTTTCTGGCGCTGAACGCCAAACTGCAACATGGAACTGGCGTTGAACGCCTGTTTACGTCGTCTATCTTAGCGCAAAGTATGGACTATTATATATTTCTGGAAAACCCTGGATGTCTACTTTACAACCCAATTGAGAGCGCGCCAGTTGGACTCATGTAGCTCCAAAATATCCATTACGAGTGCAGGGAGGTCAGAATCCAACAACATCAGCAACCCTTTTTCAGCCTAAATCAGATTTTTGCTCAGCTCCCTCAATTTCAGCCAGAAAATACCTCAAATTACAGAAAAGCACACAAACTCATAGTAAAGTCTAGAAATATAAATTTTGCCTAAAAACTAATAAAATTATACTAAAAACTGACTAAAACATATTAAAATCTACATGAAATTCCCCCCAAAAAGCGTATAAAATATCCGCTCATTAGTGGATAAGGGTTAGGGTCATACGAAGGTGAATGGTGAAAAGGGGCTTGTGAGTAGGGTTGAGGGCTGTGTTGAGGAGGGGGTCTATAGGCATATGGTGGTGGTTGTTGATAATCAAAAGGGTGTTCACCATAGCCATTATCTTGGTATGCCTCTTGGAAGGGCTCTTGTTCATAGTATGTTGGTGGAGGTTGTTGCCGAAAGGGTTGATTAAATCCTTGTGACTCCTCCCATCTTTGGTTGTCCCTACCTTGATGCATGTTCTCATTATAGCTTCCATTCCCTATAACAACATTAGAACCAAACTCATAGTGACAGGGGTGAGAATTCATAGTAGCTAATAAAATTAAAAACAAAAACAAATAAATAAGCAAAAACAAATATTTACAATAACCAATAATAAGGCACACGTTTGTAATTCCCCGACAGCGGCGCCATTTTGACGAACGGACTTTTGTGTGGTCTAGAATTTCATAATTAAGTTCTCGTTTAAAGTATAGCTTCTAAACCAACAAGAATCCTTTCGTACAAAAATTGTTTGTCACAAGTAACAAACCCCTAATAAAACTAATAACCGAAGTATTCAAACCTCGGGTCATCTCTCAATGAATTGCAGGAGGTGTGCTTATAATTGGTTATGGAAAATTATGTTTTGGGGGGTTTTGGATAAGAGAACAAGAAAAAGTAAATAGTAAGAATTAAACTAACAACTAGAAAAGCTCTTGGCAAGGTATGAGAACCGGATGTCCTATCCTAGTTATCCTTATCAATTGTGATGAGAATTGTTCGTTGCTCCCACTTAGTCAACCTCTAACTATGAAGGTATGTCAAGTGGATAAATCAATTTGATTTCCCAGGTCCTAGTCAATTCCTATGGAAAGACTAGAGTTAGTGGAATTCAAATCAACTAGCAAACATAACAATATCCATCAACAAGGAGTTTGATAACTCAAGTGTCACCAATTGCTCAACCAAAGCAAAAAGGATAAAAATCTACTCTAAAATCCAACCAAGCATTTTATCAAACACTTGGAAGGCATAATACAAAAGCATAGAAAAGTAACAAGAGAGAATAAAATCCAAACAATCAATTGCATTAATAGGGAAATTGAATCTAACATCAAAAGTTCACAAACCAAAGTAATAAGAATGAGTAATCAATAAGAGTAGAAGAGAAATCCTAAATTGAAAATAGCTAAACCTAAGAATCCTAAAACCTAGAGAGAAGAGAGAGCCTCTCTCTCTAGAAACTACATCTAAAACCTAAAATTATTTGAATGAAAAGTGTATGAATGAATGGATTGATTCCCCCACTCTGTAGCCTCTAATCTGTGTTTTCTGGGCCAAAACCTAGGTCAAAAATAGCCTAGAAATTACCCCCAGCGATTTCTATAGTGACAGTACGTCGCGCATGTCGCGCGTACGCGCCAAGTGCGCGTGTGCGCCGATGGACTTTTGGCCAATGTTCGCATGCGCGTGCGCGTACTTTGCGCGTTCGCATCCTTAAATGCTAAATCAACTATGGCAAATTATATATCATTTCGAAGCCCCGGATGTTAGCTTTCCAACGCAATTAAAACCACCTCATTTGGACCTTTGTAGCTCATGTTATGATCGATTGAGTACGAAGAGGTCAGGGCTGACAGCTTTACAGTTCCTTCAGCTTCTTGTATTCCTTCCACTTTTGCATGCTTTCTTTCCATCCTCTACGCCATTTCTGCCTTATAATATCTGAAAACACTTAACACACATATCAAGGCATCAAATGGTAATGAGAGAGGATTAAAATTAGCTAAATTAAGACCAAAGAAACATGTTTTCAATCATAGCACAAAATCAAGAAGGAAAATGTAAAACATGCAATTTTACATGAATAAATGCGAGATTAGTAGATAAAATCCACTAAATTAAGCACAAGATGTACCACGAAATAGTGGTGCATCATATGTCATCTAGGAAAACATCAGGAAACTCCTTCATTACTCGAATTTGCTCCAAGTCTTGTTCACTACTATTTGAGCTAGCTGATAATAGAATGTAACCCTTTAACCCACTACTACTACTAGAAGTAACTCTTAGGGATTTCAAATAGAAGGTACAAGACTCAGTTGGCTCAGTATGCATGCCAAATGTTAGGAATATAGCAGTTCGTTTAAAACAATCAAGGACATGATGATTAGACAACCAATCTAGACCTAAGATAATATCTAAACCATACAAAGGCAAACAGACCAAGTCATGTATAAAGTCCTAGCCTCAATAACAAAAGATACCAATTGACACACTTGACTAGTCAAGGCATTCTGAGATATAGGTGTATGGAGAATCAGATCATACTTTAATACAATAAAATCTAATCCCAACTCATGTGCAACAGTCACAGAAATAAAAGAATGGGATGCACCAAAGTCATACAATACAGTTAAGAGTCGAGATTTGACATAACACTGACCTTGGATTAGGGAGTCTGATTTCATAGCATCATCAGTAGTCACAGCAAACACACGTCCCTTGTTAGGATCTGACCTCTGTGCACTTGATGGAGCTTTTTTAGAGCTACAGAAGTCCAAATAGCGCGCTCTTAATGGCTATGAAAAGCTAACATCCAGTGCTTTCCAGAAATATATAATAGTCCATACTTTCCTTTGGAAATGAAGGCCCAAAACTAGCGTTTAACGCCAGCCACCAGCCCCATTCCTGGCGTCCAGCGCCCACAGGGGAGCAGCTGACGTCCAACGTCCAAAAGGGAGTCCCAAGCCAGCGTTTAACACCCCTAAGGGGTATTAGCTCGAGGAGACACGCCAACCCCTAAGTGGATTTTCGCACTATCAACCTAGTTTATCCTATTTCTGTAATCCTTAGTTATTAAATTAGTATATATAGGAGAAGATCACCCATGTTTAAGATCTTCCTCCTCCCCCATTCAAATTCATCACTACATTATGTACAGTATGAGTCACTAACCTCCTAAGGTTAAGGTTAGGAGCTCTAATGAGTTTTATGGATTAATAATATTACTGTTCTAGTTCAATATGTCTGATTCTATTTTCTTATGCATTCTCGTTCTTCATCTCATGAATTGAGGGTGACCCGTGATAATCACCCTTATTCTACATGGATTCCGTGCGAGTCCTGACCCGGATAGCGTTGAACCAAAGCTACATATTGCATTGCGGATTCTAATAGAGTACCTGGGCAACTTTGGATACGTGACATAAAATCTCGTTGACCATAGGTAAGTAAGGTCTCTGTGGCGCTAAGGCTAGAGTCAGAGAAGCAGCATTCCCTGATCCGGAAGATCTGCCTTGTCTGTGGCACCTTGAATAGGATCATGGGAGGGAGTAGATTGCTTAGAGCTTCATCTTCTGCTACAGTGAGAAACCTAGAGGTGGCTTGATGAGAGGACATGAGTCATCTCAATGTGGTGGATTGCTGCAGTAGAGGAGGTTAACTTGATGAGAGGACATGAGTTAATCACTTACGGCTGCCATTGAAGGAATCAGAAAGTTATTGAAGTAGACAGTAAGAAAAGTTAATCTGGAAAGACAAATCATCTCTGAAGCCTCAACCGATCTCATACCATTGATTTCTCGTCTATCTAATAACGTTTTATTTATTTATTTTGTTTTATGTGTTTTCTGTGACAAACTATAATTTCTATCCGCTTAACTAAGATCTGCAAGATAACCATTGCTTGCTCAAACCAACAATCTCTGTGGGATCGACCCTCACTCAGCTGAGGTATTACTTGGACGATCCGGTATACTTGCCGGTATATCTGTGCGAAACATGCGGAGCCAGTTTCATTCAACAAGTTTTCAGCGCCGTTGTCGGGAATTGTTCGGATTTGACAAACAACTGAATTATCTTGTTGCTTAGATTAGGTACTTTTTACTATTTTGTTTGAGTCCTTTAATTTCTTTTCAAAACATTTTCTCTTCTTTATTAATCTTTATTTTTTGTTTGAGCCTTTTGTTCTTGTTCTTGTTAAAGTTTCGAACTTTCTTGGTGTCCTTTTCTAAAAATTTTCCAAAAGTGTGTCTTTTATTTGAGTCTAGTATCAGTTATTAAGTTTGGTGTATGCTTTGTTTTCTTTGAATTTTTGAATTACTCTCTAGTGTTTTTTCTTGGTATTCAAGTTGTTCTTGTTTCTTTTCTTATTTTGATCTTAAAATTTTTAAGTTTGGTATCTTTTGGTGTTTTTCTTTGCAAATTTCGAAAAATTAGTGTCTTGGCTTTTGAAATTTTAAGTTTGGTATTTCTTGATTTTTCTTTCCTTTATTTTTTCAAAAATTTTCCTTGAGTGTTCGTCATAGTATTCGAACTGTTCTTGCTATTTTTCTTTGTTTGATCTTAAAACTTTTAAGTTTGGTGTCCTTTTGTGTTTTTCCTAAAAAAAATTCGAAAATTATAGCCATTGATCTCAAAAAAAATTTTAAGTTTGGTATTTTCTTGTTAGCAAAGTTTAAATTTTGAATTTCAAATCTTATCTTTCCAAAATCTTTTCGATTCTTTATCTTATCTTTTTATCTTTCTTTGAATTTCAAAAAGATCCTATCATATCTTATTTTAAATTCAAATTTTAAAATTTAAATTTCAAAATCTTTATCTTATCTTAAATCTATTTCAAATTTCAAAATCAAATCTTTTTCAAAATTCAAATTTAAAAATTTTCAAATCAAATATTTTCAAATCTTATCTTTCTAGATTCTTGATCTTTAAAATTTCAAATTTGAATTTCAAATCTTTAAAATTTTAAATTTTTAAATCTTATCTTATCTAGTTTGACACTTTCTTTTAGATTTTAAATTTTAAATTTCAAATCCTTTCTTTCTTTTCAAATTCAAATTTCAAATCTTTTTGTTTGACTTTCTCTTTTTGAATTTCAAAAATTTTCAAAATCAAATTTGTTATCTCTCTTTTCAAATTTGGTAAGTTAATTGTTTGTTTTTCTTTTTGACTTTC
Organism: Arachis hypogaea; assembly: GCF_003086295.3. Lineage (NCBI taxonomy): Eukaryota > Viridiplantae > Streptophyta > Magnoliopsida > Fabales > Fabaceae > Arachis > Arachis hypogaea. Next base: position 46,116,531 of record NC_092038.1, read on the forward strand.
AAAAATTTTTAAATCCCTTTCTTTCTAATTTTTTATTTTATTTTTGAAAATTTTAATTAATTTTTCCATTTTTATTTATTATTTATTTATTATCTTAATTTTTTTAATTCTTTTTTCCTCTTTAATTTTCGAATTCTCCCTTTATTTTCTTCTATTTCTTTTGGATATCTCACTGGGAGCTCCCCATACTGAATGCCTTGCTACAAATTATGAATTATGAAGATCATTCCTCCTATGATGAGGAAGAGAAAACTAGGGAAGAGCAAGTTGCTTGTTACCTAGGAATCCTCATGAAGCTAAATGCTAAGTTATTTGAAACAGAGACATTGGAGGAAGAACCTCCAGTGGTAGGTGTATTCGTGGTGTGGTTTGGATCGGTTTTGAGTAAAAAATTCATCCGATCCGAACACTAATTTTACTTGCAGTGCGGTTTGGATTGGATGCTATTTTTTAAAAAATTAGATCCTATCCGATCCAATTTCAAGTAGTTTGGATTAGATTGGATTTGCGGTTTTAGAAATTAAAAAATTAAATACATACAACAAATCTCAACATCAAATTTTAAATAATCAACAATGACATAACAAGTCTCAACATATCTTAAAAAGCCAACAATAACATAACAATAGAAATAAAATTATAGGTTAGTTAAAATAAATTAATAAATAACATTTTGAACATAAAATATTTATTAAATAATAATAATACATGAATAATATAAAAATGTATAAAAAATTGAATGTATTATAAGTATAATTGTAAATATAATAATAAAATAATATTATTATAGTACATTTTGCGGTTTGGATTGGATTGGATCGGTTATGAAAATTAGATCCGAAATCTGATCCGATCTAGCGGTTTGCAAAAAATAAAATCCAATCAAATCCGAATTAGTACGATTTTAATCGGTTTTCGGTTTGTATTGGATTGGATGAGCGGTTTAATTTGGATCGGTTTGGATTTGAACACCGGTCACTAAGGAACTCAATGCCTTGGTTCAAAAGAAACTACCTCAGAAGCTGCCAGATCCCGGACGCTTCCTAATTCCTTGCACCGTAGGCACCATTACCTTTGAGAAGGCTTTGTGTGACCTAGGGTCAAGCATAAACCTCATGCCACTCTCTGTAATAGAGAGACTGGAAATCTTTGAGGTGCAAGTTACAAGAATTTCACTATAGATGGTAGACAAGTCAATGAAATAGGCATATGGTTTAGTGGAAGACATCATAGTAAAGGTTGAAAATCTTTACATCCCTACGGACTTTATAATCTTGGATACTGGGGAAGAAAAGGATAAATCCATCATCCTTAGAAGACCCTTCCTAGCCACTGCCAATGCCATCATTGATGTAGCAAGGGGAGATCTAGTCCTGCAATTACATGAGGACTGTATCTTATTCAAGATACTTAGCCCTAACTCTCACTCTGACAAAAGAGAGACAATTGTGCAACACTTAGTGTTCCAACCCTCTCTCCCGGTGCAAAGCTATACAGAGCCCCTAAACACTAATTCTAAGTTTGGTATTGGGCAGCTATCGTCAAGCATTGAGAATAAAGGTACTAAAAAGAAGGTACCTAAAGGCTGGAGGGATAAGAAAATCCCAATGAAGGCCTCTCACCTAGCATAAGAGTTGTCTTCACTAACAACCCAGTCATTCCACATACTATGAACAACATCCTGTCTTTAGAACACGTGAAACTCATCCATGAAAGTACAGGCAAGAAGTTCACTGTAAGGGGCAAAATTCTAAGCCCCTATCTGACGTTAGGTAGAAGAATCTGTGTTGTGTTGTGTTATGTTGATTTTTTGTTGAAATCTGATTAATTGATTATTCATTTCAGTGGACCATATTCTTTTTTGAGTTTGTATTTAGTGGACCATATTATTGAAATCTGATTAACTGATTATTCATTTTAGTGATACAGCAAATCTAATTAACTGATTATCTATTTTTGATATGGGATGTATAAAGTATACCTGTTTGTTAAAGGTTTTATATGGTTTGCTTAGTTTTTCAATATTTTAAATGCAGGTTCTTTAAAATAATTTCATAGCTAGTAATGCTAGAGAAGACACACAAAGTAATCAAGAATAAAGATTGAATATTTGAAGACTCTTTTATATTTAATGATGCAAATTCTTTATTATAGTGTTGAATTTGTAGAGATCAAACATTAGGTTTTTTAATTTCAAGTTATTTGACATTGTATGAATCTTATGTATTTTAATTTAGGTATGAATTTTAAGTTTTTATCTTATTTTTGAATATATAAAAAATTAAAATACCGGATAATGAAGTTTATGAATGTTAAAATTGTTGGCTCTTGAAAGAATGATGAACAAAGAGTATTGATAATCTGAAAAATCATGAAATTGATTCTTGAAGCAAGAAAAAGCAATGAAAAAGAAAAAACTAGCGAAAAAAAAGAATGGCGAAAAAAAGAGAAAAAGAAAAAGAAAAAGTAAGCAGAAAAAGCCAATAGCCCTTTAAACCAAAAGACAAGGGTAAAGAGGATCCAAGGCTTTGACCATTAATGGATAGGAGGGCCTAAGGAAATAAAATCCAGGCCTAAGCGGCTAAATCAAGTTGTCCCTAACCATGTGCTTGTGGCATGAAGGTCCAAGTGAAAAGCTTGAGACTGAGTGGTTAAAGTCGTGATCCAAAGCAAAAGAGTGTGCTTAAGAACTCTGGACACCTCTAATTGGGGACTTTAGCAAAGCTAAGTCACAATCTGAAAAGGTTCACCCAGTTATGTGTCTGTGGCATTTATGTATCCGATGGTAATACTGGAAAACAAAGTGCTTAGGGCCACGGCCAAGACTCATAAAGTAGATGTGTTCAAGAATCAACATATTGAACTAGGAGAATCAATAACACTATCTAAAATTCTGAGTTCCTATGGATGCCAATCATTCTTAATTTCAAAGGATAAAGTGAGATGCCAAAACTGTTCAGAAGCAAAAAGCTACTAGCCCCGCTCATCTAATTGGGACTAAGTTTCAATGATATTGCGAGACTTATTGTATATTCTCTTCTTTTTATCCTATTTGATTTTCAGTTACTTGGGGACAAGCAATAATTTAAGTTTGGTGTTGTGATGAGCGGATAATTTATACGCTTTTTGGCATTATTTTTAGGTAGTTTTTAGTAGGATCTAGCTACATTTTAGTATATTTTTATTAGTTTTTAAGCAAAATTCACATTTCTAGACTTTACTATGAGTTTGTGTGTTTTTTTGTGATTTCAGGTATTTTCTGGCTGAAATTGAGGAACCTGAGCAAAAATCTGATTTAGAGGCTGAAAAAGGACTACTAATGCTGTTGGATTCTGACCTCCCTGCACTCGAAATGGAATTTTTGGAGCTACAGAAACCCAAATGGCGCGCTCTCAACTTCGTTAGAAAGTAGACATCCAGGGATTTCCCGCAATATATAATAGTTCATACTTTACTTGAGTTTTGATGATGCAAACTGGCGTTCAAATGCCAACTTCCTGCCCTATTCTGGCGTTAAACGCCAGAAACATGTTACAAGCTAGAGTTAAGCGCCCAAAACAGGCTGCAAACTGGCGTTTAACTCCAAGAGAAGTCTCTACACGTGAAAGCTTCAATGCTCAGCCCAAGCACACACCAAGTGGGCCCAGAAGTGGATTTCTGCATCATTTACTTATCTTTGTAACCCTTGTAACTAGTTTAGTATAAATAGAACTTTTACTATTGTACTAAGATTTTTGGATCTTTTGAATCTTTGGATTATCCTTAGATCATCTTTTGGAACATTTTTCCTTAGACATTGGGGGCTGGCCTCACGGCCATGCTTGGACCATCATCACTTATGTATTTTCAACAGTGGAGTTTCTACACACCATAGCTTAAGGTGTGGAGCTCTGCTATTCCTCGAGTATTAATGCAATTACTACTGTTTTCTATTCAATTCATGCTTATTCTTGTTCTAAGATATCCATTCGCACACAAGAACGTGATGAATGTGATGATTGTGTGACACTCATCACCATTCTCAACTTATGAACGCGTGCCTGACAAACACTTCCGTTCTACATGAAAACAAGCTTGAATGCATATCTCTTGGATTCCTGGTCCATGACGCATGGTTGCCTCTCCTGACAACAGAACCTTCCATTCTATGAGATCAGAGTCTAAACCATCAATTGGCAGCATTCTTGAGATCCGGAAAGTCTAAACCTTGTCTGTGATATTCCGAGTAGGATCTGGGATGGGATGACTGTGACAAGCTTCAAACTCATGACTGTTGGGTGTAGTGACAGACACAAAAGGATCATTAGATCCTATTCCAACACGAGTGACAAGCGACAGATGATTAGCCCTACGTAACCCGTAGCTGGACCATTTTCACTGAGAGGACGGACGGTAGCCATTGACAACGGTGATCCACCTACATACAGCTTGACATGGAAATGAGTATGAATGATTGAATTAAGACAGTAGGAAAGCAGAGATTCAGAAAGAATAACGCATTTCCATACGCTTATCTGAAATTCCCACCAATGAATTACATAAGTATCTCTATCTTATTTTATGTTTTATTTATCTTTTAATTATCAAAACTTCATAACCATTTGAATCCGCCTGACTGAGATTTACAAGATGACCATAGCTTGCTTCAAGATGACAATCTCCATGGGATCAACCCTTACTTACATAAGGTTTATTACTTGGACGACCCAGTGCACTTGCTGGTTAGTTGTGCGAAGTTGTGAAAAAGACTTGAGATTACAATTGTGCGTACCAAGTTGTTGGCGCCATTGAGATCACAATTTTGTGAACCAAGTTTTTGGCGCCGTTGCCGGGGATTGTTCGAGTTTGGACAACTGACGGTTCATCTTGTTGCTCAGATTAGGTAATTTTCTTTTTGTTCCAACCTTTATTTTATTTTCAAAAAGTTTTCAAAAATCTTTCAAAATTTTTTTTCTCTTTTTCGTTTTTCAAAAGATAATTTTCGAAAAATCCAAAAAAAATTTAATAAAATCATAAAAACCAAAAATTTTGTGTTTCTTGTTTGAGTCTAGTGTTAATTTTTAAGTTTGGTGTCAATTGCATGTTTTAATTTTTCTAAAAAAATTTTTGAAATCTCATGCATGGTGTTCTTCATGATCTTCAAAGTGTTCTTGGTGTTCATCTTGACATTCATAGTGTTCTTACATGCATCATTTGTTTTGATCCAAATTTTTTATGTGTTGAGTCATTTTGTGGTTTTTCTCTTTCCTCATAAAAATTTAAAAAATCAAAAAATATCTTTTCCTTATTTCACTCATAAATTTCGAAATCTTTGGGTTGACATAGTCAAAAAGTTTTTAAAATAAGTTGTTTCTTGTTAGTCAAGTCAAGATTTCAATTTCAAAAATTTATTTTTTCAAAATCAAATCTTTTTCATTTTTTTTCCTTTGTTTTTTGAAAATTTTCAAAAATCTTTTTCAAAACTTTTCAAAATCTTTTTCTTATCTTTATTTCAAATTTTCGAAAATCTTTACTAACATTAATGTTTTGATTCAAAAATTTCAAGTTGTGACTTGCCTATTAAGAAAGGCTCAATCTTTAAAATTCTAAAATCATATCTTTTAGTTTCTTGTTAGTTAAGTCATCAACTTTAAATTTTAAAAATCAAATCTTTTTAATTTCCTTTTCAAATCTTTTTCAAAATAAATTTCAATCATATCTTTTTAATCATATCTTTTCAATCATATCTTTTCAAACATAACTTTTTCAAATCATATCTTTTTCAAAATCAATTTCAAAATCTTTTCTAACTTCTTATCTTTCCAAAATTGATTTTCAAATCTTTTTCAATTAACTACTTAACTTTTTGTTTGATTTTAAAATTCTTATCTTTTTCAAAACCACCTAACTACTTTTCTCTCTCTAATTTTCGAAAATCATTAACTTCTTTTTCAAAATTCTTTTTAATTAACTAATTGTTTTAAATTTTAATTTTATTCTATTTCTTCTCTTAATTTTTGAATTCTAACTAAATTTTAAAATAAAAACAAAAATATTTTCCTTTTCCTTTTAATTGTTTTCGAAAACTCCCCCCTCTCTCCTTCTATTTATTTTATTTATTTACTAACACTTCTCCTCCACTCATCAAAAATTTGAACCCTCTCCCTCTCTCTGAGTTTGAATTTTTCTCTTTCTTACATCATTCTTCTATTCTTTTCTTCTTCTACTCACATAAAGGAATTTCTATACTGTGACATAGAGGATTCCGCTTCCTTTTCTGTCCTCTTCTTTTTCATATGAGTAGGAGCAAGGACAAGGACATTCTTGTTGAAGCAGATCCTGAACCTGAAAGGACTCTGAAGAAGAAGCTAAGAGAAGCTAAAGCACAATAATCCAGAGAAAACCTTACAGAGAATCTCGAAAAGAAGTAATGGCCGAACACAACAACAATGCAAGGAAGATGCTTAGTGACTTTACTGCACCAAATTCCAACTTCCATGGAAGAAGCATCTCAATCCCTGCCATTGGAGCAAACAACTTTGAGCTAAAGCCTCAATTAGTTTCTCTGATGCAACAGAATTGCAAGTTTCATGGACTTCCATCAGAAGATCCTTTTTAGTTCTTAATTGAATTCTTGCAGATCTGTGATACTGTTAAGACCAATGGAGTTGATTCCGAGGTCTATAAGCTTATGCTTTTCCCTTTTGCTGTAAGAGACAGAGCTAGAATATGGTTGGACTCTCAACCTAGAGATAGCCTAAACTCTTGGGATAAGCTAGTCACAGCTTTCTTAGCCAAGTTCTTTCCTCCTCAAAAGCTAAGCAAGCTTAGAGTGGATGTTCAAACCTTCAGGCAAAAAGAAGGTGAATCCCTCTATGAAGCTTGGGAAAGATACAAGCAACTGACCAAAAAGTATCCTTCTGACATGCTCTCAGAATGGACCATCCTGGATATATTCTATGATGGTCTGTCTGAATTGTCTAAGATGTCATTGGACCATTCTACAGGTGGATCTATTCACCTGAAGAAAACGCCTGTAGAAGCTCAGGAACTCATTGAAATGGTTGCAAATAACCAGTTCATGTACACCTCTGAAAGGAATCCTATGAGTAATGGGACGCCTCAGAGGAAGGGAGTTCTTGAAATTGATGCTCTGAATGCCATATTGGCTCAGAACTAAAAATGTTGACTAAGCAAGTCAATATGATTTCTCAGAGTCTGAATGGTTTGCAAAATTTATCCAACAGTACTAAAGAAGCATCTTCTGAAGAAGAAGCTTATGATCCTGAGAACCTTGCAATGGCAGAGGTGAATTACATGGGTGAAGCCTATGGAAACACTTATAATTCCTCATAGAGAAATCATCCAAATTTCTCATGGAAGGATCAACAAAAGCCTCAACAAGGCTTTAATAATGGTAGAAGAAACAGGTTTAGCAATAGCAAGCCTTTTCTATCATCCTCTCAGCAACAGATAGATAATTCTGAGCAGAGCCCCTCTAACTTAGCAAACATAGTCTCTGATCTATCTAAGGCCACTCGAATGAAACAAGGTCCTCTATTAGAAATTTGGAGGCACAAGTGGGCCAGCTGAGTAAAAGAGTCACTGAAACTCCTCCTAGTACTCTCCCAAGCAATACAGAAGAGAATCTAAAAAGAGAGTGCAAGGCCATAACCTTACTTGGTGTGGCCGAACCTAGAGATGAGGAGGAGGACGTGAATCCCAGTGAGGAAGACCTCATGGGACGTCCTCTGGACAAAAAGGAGTTCCCAATTGAGGAACCTAAGGAATCTGAGGCTCATCTAGAGACCATAGAGATTCCATTGAACCTACTTCTGCCATTCAAGAGCTCTGATGACTATTCCTCCTCTGAAGAGGATGAAGATATTACTGAAGAGCAAGTTGCTAAGTACCTTGGAGTAATCACGAAGCTGAATGCCAAGTTATTTGGTAATGAGACTTGTGTGGATGAACCCCCCTTGTTCACTGGTGCACGAAGTTTTTGTGTATGCCAATATTAATAGACTATTTCTCACAGCTTCGCACAACTAACCAGCAAGTGCACTGGGTCGTCCAAGTAATACCTTACGTGAGTAAGGGTCGAATTCCACGGAGATTGTTGGCTTGAAGCAAGCTATGGTTATCTTATTATTCTTAGTAAGGATATAATTTCATAATAATAATTTTTAGTTTCAATTGTAAAAAGTAAAAGAGCATGAAATAAATACTTATTATGTAGTAATGGAGAATATGTTGGAGTTTTGGAGATGCTTTGTCCTCTGAATTCCTGCAACATAATGCTTTCTCACTTTCATAAATGCAAGGCTCCTTCCATGGCAAGCTGTATGTAGGGCATCGCCGTTGTCAATGGCTACTTCCCATCCTCTCAGTGAAAATGGTCCAAATGCTTTGTCACAGCACGACTAATCATCTGTCGGTTCTCGATCATGTCGGAATAGAATTCATCGATTCTTTTGCATTTGTCATCACGCCCAACATTCGCAAGTTTGAAGCTCGTCACAGTCATCCAATCCTTGAATCCTACTCAGAATACCACAGACAAGGTTTAGACCTTCCGGATTCTCAAGGATGCTGCCAATGAATTCTAGCTTATACCACAAAGATTCTGATTAAGGAATCAAAGAGATACTCATTCAATCTGATGTAGAACGGAGGTGGTTGTCAGAAACACGTTCATGAATTGAGGAAGGTGATGAGTGTCACGGATCATCACCTTCTTCATAGTGAAGCGCGAATGAACATCTTAGATAGAAACAAGCGTGTTTGAATGGAAAACAGAAATAATTGCATTAATTCATCGAGGTGCTGCAGAGCTCCTCACCCCCAACAATAGAGTTTAGAGACTCATGCCGTCAAAGAGTACAAAATTCAGATCTAAAAATGTCATGAGATATAAAATAAATCTCTAAAAGTTGTTTAAATACTAAACTAGTAACCTAGGTTTATAGAAAATGAGTAAACTAGGATGGATAGTGCAGAAATCCACTTCTGGGGCTCACTTGGTGTGTGCTGGGGCTGAGACTTAAGCTTCTCACGTGCCTGGGCTGTTTCTGGCGTTGAACTCTAACTTGCAACCTGTTTCTGGCGCTGAACGCCAAAGTGCAACATGGAACTAGCGTTGAACGCCAGTTTACGTCATCTATCTTTGCACAAAGTATGGACTATTATATATTCTAGAAAGCCCTTGATGTCTACTTTCCAACCCAATTGAGAGCGCGCCAATTGAACTTCTGTAGCTCCAAAAAATCCGTTCCGAGTGCAAGGAGGTCAGAATCCAACAACATCAGCAGTCCTTTTTCAGCCTAAATCAGATTTTTGCTCAGCTCCCTCAATTTTAGCCAGAAAATACTTGAAATTACAGAAAAACACACAAACTTATAGTAAAGTCTAGAAATATGAATTTTGCCTAAAAACTAATAAAATTATACTAAAAACTAACTAAAACATACTAAAATCTACATGAAATTACACCCAAAAAGCGTATAAAATATCTGCTCATCACAACACCAAACTTAAACTGTTGCTTGTCCTCAAGCAACTAGATAAAAAAATAGGATAAAAAAGGAATTAAGAAGCAATAATATCTCAGAGTTTCAAGTGAAGCTCATATTCTAATCAGATGAGTGGGACTAGTAGCTTTTTGCCTCTGAATAGTTTTGGTATCTCACTTTATCCTTTGAAATCCAGAATGATTGGCATCCATAGGAACTTAGAATTCAGATAGTATTATTGATTCTCCTAGTTTAGTATGTTGAATCTTGAACACAGTTACTTTATGAGTCTTGGCCGTGGCCCTAAGCACTTTGTTTTCCAGTATTACCACCGGATACATAAATGCCACAGATACATAACCGGGTGAACCTTTTCAGATTGTGACTTAGCTTTGCTAAAGTCCCCAATTAGAGGTGTCCAGAGTTCTTAAGCACACTCCTTTGTCTTGGATCACGACTTTAACCACTCAGTCTCAAGCTTTTCACTTGGACCTGCATGCCACAAGCACATGGTTAGGGACAGCTTGATTTAGCCGCTTAGGCCTGGATTTATTTCCTTGGGCCCTCCTATCCATTGATGCTCAAAGCCTTGGATCCTTTTCACCCTTGCCTTTTGGTTTTAAGGGTTATTGGCTTTTTCTTTTTCTTTATCCAATGATTGCTTTTCTCTCTTTTTTTTCACTGCTTTTTCTTGCTTCAAGAATTAATTTCATGATTTTTCAGATCAGCAATAATATTTCTCTTATTCATCATTCTTTCAGAAGCCAACAATTTTAACATTCATGAAATTCAGTATAAAAAATATGCACTATTCAAGCATTCATTTAGAAGACAAAAAGTATTGCCACCACATATAAATAATTAGAATTTTCCTTATTAAGAACTCAAAATTAAATTGCCTCTTTATTCTAAAAAGCTACTATTTTATTCATGTTTGATGATGATGAGAAAAATAAATTATAGCTTAATTGGAAATAAAATCAAAATAGATAAACTAATTACTACTCCTCCTATATAACTTCTAAGGTAAATTCCTATAAGACAACTATCACAGAGTAAAGCTAAGATTAGGACTCAACAACCTTTATTTTGGGAAGTGGATGTTCCTCTAGTCTGTGGGGTGCTTAGTCCATCAAGAAATAATTTCTGACGCTTCAGTTCCTTCAAGTCACACCTTTGCTCTTCTTGTTCCCCAAGCAGATTGCAAAGCATGCTATTTTGATTATTCTATTCTTCCTTTATTTGGTCCATAGTTTCTTGCAACTTGGTAACCGATGCTTCAAGATGCTCCCAGTATTCAAATTTGGGGATTTTCGGGAGGAATTCCTGTGCTCTCCTCTTGATGGGTCGCTCAACAGAGATATACTCAGTTATTCCCATCTTCACTCCAGCATCTTTACATAGCATAGATATTAAACTTGGATAAGCCAATTTAGCATCTTTGGAGTTCTTGTTTGCAATTATGTAAAGTTCACACGAAATTAGCTGATGAACTTCCACTTCTCTTCCCAACATAATGCAGTGGATCATCACTGCTCTTTTAACGGTGACCTCAGAGCAGTTGCTAGTGGGCAGTATAGAACGCCCAATGAACTCTACCCAGCCTCTGGCAACTGGTTTGAGATCTTCTCTCTTGAGTTGATTTGGGACGCCCTTGGTGCTGGTGGTCCACCTGGCTCCAAGGAGGCATATGTCCTCTAGAATCTTGTCCAGGCCTTTATTTGTTCTCATCATTCTCCTATTAAAGGAGTCTGGATCATCTTTCAACTGAGGTAGCTTAAAGATCTCCCTGATTTTATCAGGGTGGATGTGAACAATCTTTCCTCTGACCAAGGTCCGATAGTCATAGAGAGCAGTTCCAGATATTCTCTGCCTGTCTGTTTGCCACAGATTAGCGTAGAATTCCTGAACCATGTTTCTTCCCACCTTTGTTTCAGGATTAGCTAGGATTTCCCAGCTCCTGTTTCGAATTTGCTCTTGGATCTCCGGATATTCATCTTCTTTCAGATCGAATTTGACTTCCGGGATTATTGACCTTAGACCCATTATATTGTAGTAATGGTCTGAATGTTCTTTGGTTAAGAACTTCCCTTGATTCCAAAGTAGTTTTGGAATACTCTCTTTCTTGCCTCTTGGAGTGGGTTGTTTTCCTTTAGGAGTCATGATCTTAGTGAATATGGTTTAGTGATCATAGATAAACACACCAAACTTAGAGGTTTGCTTGTCCTCAAGCAAAAGAAAGGAAAGGAGAGGGATAGAAGGAGAGCTAGTGTCGAATGGTGGATGAGAGGAGGGAGGCCGAATATGGATTTAAAGGGAGGGGTGGGTTTTCGAAAATTTTGAGGAAAGATAAGATAGAGGATATGATTTGTAAAAGATAAATATGATAAGAAAAAGATATAATTTAAAATTAAAAGGTTGTGAATGATATTTGAAAAAGATAAATCTGAATTTTTATTTTAAAAAAGATTTGAAAAGATAATTGAGTTTTGAAAAAAAAATTTGAAAAGAAGTTGGATGGGATTTGAAAAGGTTTTGTGTTTATGAATTAAGATACATTTGATATTTTTGAAAAAGGGATTTTAGAAATTAGGATTAAAATTTTTGGAATTGAAGGATGAGAGTTTGTAACATGTTTATGCAAGAAATCATGAATCGGAACATAAAAATTTTGAAAAAATGTGAATTGAAAACGAATTTACCTCCTCCCAACAATCCTGGCATTAAACGCCCAAACGCTGCATGTTTTGGGCGTTTAACGCCCATTTGCAGCTTCTCCTGGGCGTTCAACGCCCAACTATTGCTTCTAGCTGGCGTTGAACGCCAGGAACTCCTTTGTCACTGGGCGTTTTTCTGAACGCACAGGACGCTATAAATCTGGCGTTAAACGCCCAGAAGGTGCTTCTTTCTGGCGTTCAACGCCCAGAAGATGCTTCTTTCTAGCGTTTAACGCCCAGATGGCTATCCTTACTGGCGTTGAATGCCCAGTAGATGCTTCTTTTGGGCGTTCAGCGCCCAAAATAGCTCTTACTGGTTTTTTCGCACCAGTGAGCTTCCTTTTTGCTGTTTTATCCTGCGGATCCTTCTGTAACTTTGTGAACTCAAGCAATTGCTATTTTACCTTGAAGATAATTGACATAAACCTGTAAAAATTAATTAATTAACAAATAAACTTTGTAAATGGCTGGGTTGCCTCCCAGCAAGCGCTTCTTTATTTTCTTTAGCTGGACTATTACTGAGCTTTAATCAAGTCTCAGTTTTGAGCATTCTTGCTCAAAATTGCTTTCAAGATAATGTTTCTCTCTGTCCATTAACAATGAATTTTTTGTTAGAATCATTATCCTGAAGCTCCACGTATCCATACGGTGACACACTTGTAATCACATATGGACCTCTCCACCGGGATTTCAATTTCCCGGGGAATAATCTGAGCCTAGAATTAAATAGCAAAACCTTATGCCCTGTCTCAAAGACTCTGGATGACAGTTTCTTATCATGCCATCTTTTTGCTTTCTCTTTGTAAATTTTTGTATTTTTGAAAGCATTGAGTCTGAATTCCTCTAGCTCATTTAACTGGAGCAATCGTTTTTCTCCAGCTAACTTGGCATCAAGGTTTAGGAATCTGGTTGCCCAATAGGCCTTATGTTCTAGTTCCACTGGCAAGTGACAGGCTTTTCCATACACCAGCTGGTATGGAGAAGTTCCTATAGGTGTCTTGAATGCTGTTCTATATGCGCACAGAGCATCATCCAAGCTTCTTGCCCAATCCCTTCTACGGTTAATCACAGTCCGTTCTAGATTCTTTTAAGTTCTTTGTTAGAGACTTCAACTTGCCTATTTGTCTGTGGATGATATGGAGTAGCTACCCTGTGACTAACTCCATATCGAACCAAAGCAGAGTAAAGCTGTTTATTGCAGAAATGAGTGCCCCCATCAGTGATTAGTACTCTAGGGATACCAAATCTGCTGAAGATATGTTTCTGGAGGAATTTTAGCACTGTCTTAGTATCATTAGTGGGTGTTGCAATAGCTTCCACCCATTTGGATACATAATCCACTACCACCAGAATATAAGTGTTTGAGTATGATGGTGGGAAAGGTCCTATGAAGTCAATACCCTATACATCAAACAACTCAATCTTCAAGATCCCTTGTTGAGGCATGGCATAACTGTGAGGCAGATTGCCAGATCTTTGGCAACGGTCACAATTAAGTACAAACACTCGGGAGTCTTTATAGAGAGTAGGCCAGTAGAAGCCACATTGTAGGACTCTTGTAGCTGTTCGCTCACTTCCAAAATGTCCTCCATACTGTGATCCATGGCAGTGCCAGAGGATCTTCTGTGCTTCTTGTTTAGGCACACATCTACGGATTACTCCGTCTGCACATCACTTGAAGAGATATGGTTCATCCCAAACATAGTACTTTGCATCCGTGATCAATTTCTTTGTTTGCTGCCTACTGTACTCTTTGGGTATGAATCTCACTGTCTTGTAGTTTGCAATGTCTGCAAACCATGGCACTTCCTGGATTGCAAAGAGGTGCTCATCCGAAAAGTTTTCAGAGATTTCAGTAAGAGGGAGGGATGCCCCTTCTACTGGTTCTATTCGGGACAGATGGTCTGCTACTTGGTTCTCTGTCCCTTTTCTGTCTCTTATTTCTATATCAAACTCCTGCAGAAGCAACACCCATCTGATGAGTCTGGGTTTTGAATCCTGCTTTGTGAGTAGATATTTAAGAGCAGCATGGTCAGTGTACGCAATCACTTTTGATCCTACTAGATAAGATCTGAACTTGTCAATGGCGTAAACCACTGCAAGTAACTCTTTTTTTGTGGTTGTGTAGTTCTTCTATGCGTTATTTAAAACACGACTGGCATAGTAAATGACGTGCAGAAGCTTGTCATGCCTTTGTCCCAACTCTGCACCAATGGCATGGTCACTGGCATCACATATCAGTTCAAATGGTAATGTCCAGTCTGGTGCAGAGATGACTGGTGCTGTGACCAGCTTAGCTTTCAGAGTCTCGAATGCCTGCAGACACTCCTTATCAAAGATAAATGATGTGTCAGCAGCTAGCAGATTACTCAAAGGTTTGGCAATTTTTGAAAAATCTTTTATAAACCTCCTATAGAATCCTGCATGCCCCAGAAAGCTTCTGATTACCTTAACATTGGCAGGTGGTGGTAATTTTTCAATTACCTCCACCTTAGCTTGATCTACCTCTGTTCCCTTGTTCGAAATTTTGTGCCCAAGGACAATTCCTTCAGTCACCATAAAGTGACATTTTTCCCAGTTTAAAACCAGATTAGTCTCTTGGCATCTCTTTAGAACAAGTGCTAGATGGTCAAGACAGGAGCTAAATGAGTCTCCAAACACTGAAAAGTCATCCATGAAGACTTCCAGAAATTTTTCCACCATATCAAAGAAAATAGAGAGCATGCATCTTTGAAAGGTTGCAGGTGCATTGCACAGACCAAATGGCATCCTTCTGTATGCAAATACTCCATATGGGCATGTGAATGCTGTTTTCTCTTGATCTTGGGGATCTACTGCAATTTGATTATAACCTGAATATCCATCCAGGAAGCAGTAGTATTCATGACCTGCTAGTCTTTCTAGCATCTGGTCTATGAATGGTAAAGGAAAATGATTCTTTCTGGTAGCTGTATTGAGCCTTCTGTAATCAATACACATACGCCACCCTGTAACTGTTCTTGTAGGAACCAGTTCATTTTTTTCATTATAAACCACTGTCATGCCACCCTTCTTAGGGATGACTTGAACAGGGCTTACCCAGGGGCTATTAGAAATGGGATAAATAATCCCAGCCTCTAGTAATTTAGTGACCTCCTTCTGCACCACCTCCTTCATGGCTGGATTCAGCCGCCTCTATGGTTGAACCACTAGCTTAGCGTCACCCTCCAATAGGATCTTGTGCATGCATCTGGCTGGGCTAATGCCCTTAAGATCACTGATGGACCATCCAAGAGCTGTCTTGTGTGTCCTTAACACTTGAATTAGTGCTTTCTCTTCCTGTGGCTCTAAGGTATCACCTTCTCCCAGAAATGCATATTTCAGGGATGGTGGAAATGGTTTGAGCTCGGGTTTGGGAGGTTTCTCCTCTCCCTGAAGGATTTTCAGAGGTTCTATTATTCTCTCTGGTTCCTCCAGATCAGGCTGAACATCTATAAAGATATCTTCTAGCTCTGATTCGAGACTCTTAGTCATATTGACCTCTTTTACCAGAGAATCAATAATATCAATGCTCATGCAGTCATTTGGAGTGTCTGGATGCTGCATAGCTTTGACAACATTCAACGTAAATTCATCCTCATTGACTCTCAGGGTTACTTCCCCTTTTTGGACGTCAATAAGGATTCGGCCAGTTGCTAGGAATGGTCTTCCTAAAATGAGAGTTGCACTCTTGTGCTCCTCCATTTCCAGCACCAAGTCAGTGGGAAAGACAAATGGCCCAACCTTGACAATCATGTCTTCAATCACGCCTGATGGGTGTTTAATGGAACCATCAGCAAGTTGGAGACATATCCGGGTTGGTTTGACTTCATCAGTCAACCCAAGCTTTTTGATAGTAGATGCAGGTATTAGGTTGATACTTGCCCCAAGATCACATAGAGCTTGCTTGGTACAAGTACCTTCTAATGTGCATGGTATCATAAAGCTTCCGGGATCTTTAAGCTTCTCAGGTAAGCTTTTCAGAATGACTGCACTACATTCTTCAGTGAGGTAAACTTTTTCAGTTTCCCTCCAATCCTTCTTATGAATTAAGATCTCTTTCATGAACTTAGCATAAGAGGGTATTTGCTCAAGTGCTTCTACAAACGGAATCTTTATTTCAAGAGTCCTGAGATAGTCTGCAAAGCAAGCAAATTGCTTATCCTGTTCCGCTTGACGGAGTTTTTGAGGATAAGGCATTTTGGCTTTGTATTCATCAACCTTAGTTGCTGCAGGTTTATTGCCTACAACCGTGGGTTGAGAAGCCTTTTTAGAGGAGTTGCTATCAGCACTTGTATGTGTCTGATCCCCCACTGGTGTTTGAATACCAGGGGTGGAAGCTAGAGTGGCATTAGACACCAACTCCTTATCTGTTTCTGGCATCTGAACGCCAGAACTGGGCTTCCTTTGGGCGTTCAACGCCAGTTCCTTGCTTGTTTCTGGTGTTGGACGCCAGGACTAAGCATGGGTTGGGCGTTCAACGCCAACTTTCCACCCATTATCTGGCGTTTGAGTGCCAGAGTTATTCCTCTCTGGGCTCTGACTATCCTCATAGGGATTTTGGGTAGCAGTCTGTTCATTTCTTGGCTTTCTGCTGCCTTAAAGTGGGGTATTTAATATTTTTCCACTTCTTAATTGAACTGCTTGGCATTCTTCTGTTATTTGTTTTGATAACTGCTGTTCTGTTTGCTTCAACTGCACTTCCATATTCATATTAGCCATTCTTGTTTCTTGCAATATTTTCTTGAATTCGGCTAGCTATTTTGTTAGAAAGTCTAATTGCTGATTGAATTCAGTAGCTTGTTCTGCAGGACTGAGTTCAATAGTTACTGTTTTAGCCTCTTCGTTGATGGAAGGTTCACTACTTAGGTACAGATGCTGATTTCTGGCAACTGTATCAATAAGCTCTTGAGCTTCTTCTATTGTCATTCTCATGTGTATAGATTCACCAGCTGAGTGGTCTAGAGAAGTCTGAGCTCTCTCTGTAAGCCCATAATAGAAGATGTCTAACTGCACCCACTCTGAAAATATTTCAGAGGGACATTTTCTTAGCATCTCTCTGTATCTCTCCCATACATCATAAAGGGATTCATTATCTACTTGTTTGAAGCCTTGGATGCTCAGCCTTAGCTGTGTCATCCATTTTGGAGGAAAATAGTGATTCAGGAATTTTTCTGACAGCTGTTTCCATGTCTTTATGCTGTCCTTAGGTTGGTTATTTAACCACCTCTTAGCTTGGTCTTTTACAACAAATGGAAATAGTAACAATCTGTAGACATCCTGATCTACTTCCTTATCATGTGTTGTGTCAGCAATTTGTAAAAAATGTGCCAGAAACTCTGTAGGTTCTTCCTGTGGAAGACCGGAATACTGGCAACTTTGCTGCACCATGATAATGAGCTGAGGGTTCAACTCAAAACTACTAACTCCAATGGAGGGTATACAGATACTACTCACATATGAAGCAATAGTGAGGTTAGCAAATGACCCCAGAGTCCTTTTGAACTGTTTATTTCCACTTAAGTCCATAATGGGAAAGGGAGATGATATGAATTTATTTTATTTATTTTATTATTATAGAGAAGGTTTCGAAATAATAAAATAAAATAAAATAAAAACTAAAATAAAAAGAAAAACAAAAAGAATATGAAAATATTTTATGAAGAAATTCGAAAAAGTGAGGAGAGAGAAAGTGGTTAGAATATTTTTGAAAAAGCTATAATTTTAAAATTTTAAAAATGAAATCCGAAATATTTTTTTTAAAATTTCAAAATAATTGCTTTAAAAATAGTTAGAAAAATATTTTTTTTTGAATTTTGAATTTTATGATGAAAGAGAAAAACACAGAAAAGACCCAAGACTTAAAATTTTTAGATCTAATGCTCCTTGTTTTCGAAAATTTTGGAGGGAAAATACCAAGGAATACCAAACTTAAAAATTTTAAGATAAAAACACAAAGAAGACTCAAGAATACTTTGAAGACTCACAAAAACAAGAACAAAAGAAAGAACACCAAACTTAAAATTTTTAGAAAACCACAATAAAATTTTCAAAAATTAAAGAAAGATTAACAAGAAAACACCAAACTTAAAGTTTGGCACAAGATTTAATTAAAGAAAAATTATTTTTGAAAAAAAAATTTTAAAAGGAAGAACCCAATTGCCAAGAACATAAGCCAACGCTCTAGCCAACTGAGCTATAAATGTAACGTGTTTTAATATTGTATAAAAAATAATTTTGAAAACTAATATTTTGAAAAAGCACAAGGAAAACACGAAAATACACAGAACAGGAAAAATCAAAGATCAAATAAGAAAAATTGAGAAGAACAATTTGAAGATCAAGGAAAAACAAAGAACATGCAATTCGAAAATTGAAAGACAAAGAAAAACATGCAATTGACACCAAACTTAGAACATGACGCTAAACTCATAAAAAAAATGAAAATTCAAATAAAGAAAAATAATATTTTTGAAAATTTTTTAAAAAGAATCGTAGAAGATGCAATCCTAGTGACTCTAAACTAAAAAGACAAACTTTTCCTAATCTAAGTAACAAGAATCATCGTCAGTTGTTCAAACTCAAACAATCCCCGGCAACGGCGCAAAAAACTTGGTGCACAAAGTTTTTGTGTATGCCAATATTAATGGACTATTTCTCACAGCTTCGCACAACTAACCAGCAAGTGCACTGGGACGTCCAAGTAATACCTTACGTGAGTAAAGGTCGAATCCCACGGAGATTGTTGGCTTGAAGCAAGCTATGGTTATCTTATTATTCTTAGTAAGGATATAATTTCAATAATAATTTTTAGTTTCAATTGTAAAAAGTAAAAGAGCATGAAATAAATACTTATTTTGTAGTAATGGAGAATATGTTGGAGTTTTGGAGATGCTTTATCCTCTGAATTCCTGCAACATAATGCTTTCTCACTTTCATAAATGCAAGGCTCCTTCCATGGCAAGCTGTATGTAGGGCATCGCCATTGTCAATGGCTACTTCCCATCCTCTCAGTGAAAATGGTCCAAATGCTCTGTCACAGCACGGCTAATCATCTGTCGGTTCTCGATCATGTCGGAATAGAATCCATCGATTTTCTTGCGTTTGTCATCACGCCCAACAATCACAAGTTTGAAGCTCGTCACAGTCATCCAATCCTTGAATCCTACTCAGAATACCACAGACAAGGTTTAGACCTTCCGGATTCTCAAGGATGCTACCAATGAATTCTAGCTTATACCACGAAGATTCTGATTAAGGAATCTAAGAGATACTCATTCAATCTAATGTAGAACGGAGGTGGTTGTCAGGCACACGTTCGTGGATTGAGGAAGGTGATGAGTGTCACGGATCATCACCTTCTTCATAGTGAAGCGCGAATGAACATCTTAGATAGGAACAAGCGTGTTTGAATGGAAAACAGAAATAATTGCATTAATTCATCGAGGCGCTGCAGAGCTCCTTACCCCCAACAATGGAGTTTAGAGACTCATGCCGTCAAAGAGTACAAAATTCAGATCTAAAAATGTCATGAGATACAAAATAAATTTCTAAAAGTTGTTTAAATACTAAACTAGTAACCTAGGTTTACAGAAAATGAGTAAACTAGGATGGATAGTGCAGAAATCCACTTCTAGGGCCCACTTGGTGTGTGCTGGGGGCAGAGACTTAAGCTTCTCACATGCCTGGGCTGTTTCTGGAGTTGAACGCCAGGTTGTAACCTATTTCTGGCGTTGAACTCCAACTTGCAACCTGTTTTTGGCACTGAACGCCAAACTGCAACATGGAACTGGCGTTGAACGCCAGTTTACGTCATCTATCTTCGCGCAAAGTATGGACTATTATATATTGCTAGAAGCCCTAGATGTCTACTTTTCAACCCAATTGAGAGCGCGCCAATCGGACTCCTGTAGCTCCAAAAAATCCATTCCGAGTTCAGGAAGCTCAGAATCCAACAGCATCAGCAGTCCTTTTTCAGCCTAAATCAGAGTTTTGCTCAGCTCCCTCAATTTCAGCCGGAAAATACCTGAAATTACAGAAAAACACACAAACTCATAGTAAAGTCCAGAAATATGAATTTTGCCTAAAAACTAATAAAATTATACTAAAAACTAACTAAAACATACTAAAATCTACATGAAATTACCCCCCAAAAAGCGTATAAAATATCCGCTCATCACTCACCAATGAATTGAATAACTTGATTAGGCAGACACTACCTCAAAAGAAAGAGGATCCCAGAAGGTTCTTAATACCTTGTACCATAGGCACCATGACCTTTGAGAAGGCTCTGTGTGACCTGGGGTCAGGCATAAATCTCATGCCACTCTCTGTAATGGAGAAACTGGGAATCTTTGAGGTTCAAGTTGCAAGAATCTCACTAGAGATGGCAGACAAATCAATGAAACATGCTTATGGACTAGTAGAGGATGTGCTAGTGAAGTTTGAAGGCCTTTACATCCCTGCTGATTTCATAATCCTAGATACTGGAAAAGATGAGGATGAATCCATCATCCTTGGCAGACCTTTCCTAGCCACCGCAAAAGTTATGATTGATGTTGACAGAGGAGAGTTGGTCCTTCAATTGAATGAGGACTACCTTGAATTCAAGACTCAAGGTTCTCCTTCTGTACACATGGAGAGGAAGCATGAAAAGCTTCTCTCAAAGAGTCAAACAAAGCCCCCACATTCAAACTCTAAGTTTGGTGTTGGGAGGCCACAACCAAACTCTAAGTTTGGTATTGAGAGGCCGGGACCAAACTCTAAGTTTGGTGTTGAGAGGTTCTAACCATGCTCTGATTATCTGTGAGGTTCCATGAGAACCCACTGTCAAGCTATTGACATTAAAGAAGCACTTATTGGGAGACAACCCAATTTTTATTTATCTATGTTATTTTATGTTTTCTTTAGGTTGATGATCATGTGGAGTCACAAAAACAACTGCAAAAATCAAAGCAAATTCAAAAACAGCATTAAAAATAGCACACCCTAGAGGATAAGCTTACTGGCATCTAAACACCAGTAAGAGTAGCAGAATGGGCGTTAAACGCCCAGCCTGGCATTATTCTGGGCGTTTAACGCCAAAAATGGGCACCAGACTGCCGTTTAACGCCAGAATAGAGCATCAAACTGGCGTTAAACGCCAGAAACAAGCAACAGCTTGGCGTTAAATGCCAGAAAAGGGATAAAAGCTTGCGTTTAACACCAGAAACAGGCAGCAGTTTGGCGTTAAATGCTAGAATTGCAATCTAAGGGCATTTTTGCACGCCTAAATAGAGCAGGGATAATAAGTCCTTGACCCCTCAGGATCTGTGGACCCCACAGGATCCCCACATACCCCACCTCTCTCTCTCCCACTCACACATCTCTATAACACTCTACCCAAAACACCACTCACCTATCAAATCCTATTCTCTTCACCAATCACCTCCATCCCTCTTCCCCAAAAAAAAACCCTACTTACCTCACTTTCAAATTCAACCACTTTTCCCACCTAAACCCACCCAATTCCATTCGGCCACTCTCCCTCTCTTTCCCTATAAATACCCCTCTTCACTCCTTCATTTTCACACATCACAAACCCTTTCCTACCCTATTGGACGAACCTATCTCTCCCTCCATCTCCTCCATTTTCCTCTTATTCCCCTTCTTTCTTTCTTCTTTTGCTCGAGGACGAGAAAACCTTTTTAAGTTTGGTGTGGTAAAATCATTGCTTTTTATTTTCCATAATCATTTATGGCACCTAAGGCCGGAGAAACCTCTAGAAAGAGGAGAGGGAAGGCAAAAGCTTCCACCTCAGAGTCATGGGAGATGGAGAGATTCATCTCAAAGGTCCATCAAGACCACTTCTATGAAGTTGTGGCCAAGAAGAAGGTGATCCCTGAGGTCCCTTTCATGCTCAAGAAATATGAGTATCCAGAGATCCGACATGAAATCCGAAGAAGAGGTTGGGAAGTTCTCACCAACCCATTCAACAAGTCAGAATCTTAATGGTTCAAGAGTTCTATGCCAATGCATGGATCACGAGGAACCATGATCAAAGTATGAACCTGAATCCAAAGAATTGGCTTACAATGGCTCGGGGAAAATACTTAAATTTCAGTCTGGAAAATGTAAGGTTGGCGTTCAACCTGCCAATGATGCAAGAAAACGCATGCCCCTACACTAGAAGGGTCAACTTTGATCAACGGTTGGACCAAGTCCTCATGGACATATATGTGGAAGGAGCTCATTGGAAAAGAGACTAAAGAGGCAAGCCGGT
This sequence comes from Arachis hypogaea, assembly GCF_003086295.3. NCBI lineage: Eukaryota > Viridiplantae > Streptophyta > Magnoliopsida > Fabales > Fabaceae > Arachis > Arachis hypogaea. The sequence continues at coordinate 46,139,018 of NC_092038.1, forward strand.
TCAATTGAGAAGACCGGACCTTAAGCCTGTGGCTAGAGGATGGTTGGAGTTCATCTAACGCTCCATCATTCCTACTAGCAACCGATCTTAAGTGATTGTGGATCGGGCTATCATGATCCATAGTATCATGATTAGGGAGGAAGTGGAAGTTCATGAGATCATACCTCTAGAACTCTATAAGGTGGCTGACAAGTCCTCCACTTTGGCAAGGTTAGCCTTTCCTCATCTCATTTGTCACCTATGCAATTCGACTGGGATTGACATAGAAGGAGACATCCTCATTGAAGAGGACAAGCCCATCACTAAGAAAAAGATGGAGCAAATAAGAGAGCCCACTCATGGACCTCAACAAGAGTATAAGGAAATTCTTCATCAAGAAATCCCTGAGATGCCTCAAGGGATGAATTTTCCTCCACACAACTATTGGGAGCAACTCAACACCTCTTTGGAAGGCTTGAGTTACAACATGGACCAACTAAGGGTGGAGCACCAAGAGCACTCCATCATTCTCCATGAGATTAGAGAAGATCAAAGAGCTATGAGGGAGGAGCAACAAAGGCAAGGAAGAGACATAGAGGAGCTCAGGCATTCCATTGGATCTTCAAGAGAAAGAACTAGCCGCCATCACTAAGGTGGACCCGTTCTTTGATTTCCTTGTTCTTATTTTCTATTTTTCAAATTTGATGCTTTATGTTTGTCTATGTTTGTGTCTTCATTACATGATCATTAGTGTCTAGTGTCTATGTCTTAAATCTATGAATAATTCCATGAATCTTTCACCTCTCTTAAATGAAAAATGTGCTTAATTACAAAAGAACAAGAAGTACTTGGATTTCAAATTTTATCTTGAAATTAGTTTAATTATTTTGATGTGGTGACAATACCTTTTGTTTTTCTGAATGAATGGTTAAACAGTGCATATTTTTTATAGTGAAGTTTATGAATGTTAAAATTGTTGGCTCTTAAAAGAATGATGAAGAAAGAGAAATGTTATTGATAATATGATCATGAAATTGATTCTTGAAGCAAGAAAAAGCAGTGAAAAAGAAAAAAGTAGCGAAAAAAAGAATGGCAAAAAAAAAGAGAAAAAGAAAAAGAAAAAGCAAGAAGATAAAGCCAATAGCCCTTTAAACCAAAAGGCAAGGATAAAGAGGATCCAAGACTTTGAGCATTAATGGATAGGAGGGCCCAAGGAAATAAAATCCAGGCCTAAGCGGCTAAATCAAGTTGTCCCTAACTATATGCTTATGGCATGAAGGTCCAAGTGAAAAGCTTGAGACTGAGTGGTTAAAATCGTGATCCAAAGAAAAAAGAGTGTGCTTAAGAACTCTGGACACCTCTAATTGGGGACTTTAGCAAAGCTAAGTCACAATCTGAAAAGGTTCACCCAGTTATGTGTCTGTGGCATTTATGTATCCGGTGGTAATACTGGAAAACAAAGTGCTTAGGGCCACGGCCAAGACTCATAAAGTAGCTGTGTTCAAGAATCAACATACTGAACTAGGAGAATCAATAACACTATCTAAAATTCTGAGTTCCTACAGATGCCAATCATTTTGAATTTCAAAGGATAAAGTGAGATGCCAAAGCTGTTCAGAAGCAAAAAGCTACTAGCCCCGCTCATCTAATTGGAACTAAGTTTCACTGATATTGCGAGACTCTTTGTATATTCTCTTCTTTTATCCTATTTGATTTTCAGTTGCTTGGGGACAAGCAACAATTTAAGTTTGGTGTTGTGATGAGCGGATAATTTATACGCTTTTTGGCATTGTTTTTAAGTAGTTTTTAGTAGAATCTAGCTACTTTTTCATATATTTTTATTAGTTTTTAAGAAAAATTCACATTTCTTGACTTTACTATGAGTTTGTGTGTTTTTCTGTGATTTTAGGTATTTTCTGGCTGAAATTGAGGGACCTGAGCAAAAATCTGATTCAGAGGCTGAAAAAGGACTGCCGATGCTGTTGGATTCTAACCTCCCTGCATTTGAAATGGAATTTTTGGAGCTTCAGAAACCTAAACGGCGCGCTCTCAATTGCGTTGGAAAGTAGACATCCAGGGCTTTCCCGCAATATATAATAGTCCATACTTTGCTCGATTTTTGACGATACAAACTGGCGTTCAAATGCCAACTTCCTGCCCTATTCTGGCGTTAAACGCCAGAAACAGGTTACAAGCTAGAGTTAAATGCCCAAAACAGGCTGCAAACTGGCGTTTAACTCCAAGAGAAGTCTCTACATGTGAAAGCTTCAATGCTTAGCCCAAGCACACACCAAGTGGGCCCGGAAGTGGATTTCTGCATCATTTACTTATCTTTGTAACCCTAGTAACTAGTTTAGTATAAATAGAACTTTTTACTATTGTACTCAGATTTTTGGATCTTTTGAATCTTTGCATTATCCTTAGATCATCTTTTGGAACATTTTTCCTTAGACATTGAGGGCTGGCCTCACGGCCATGCCTGGACCATCATCACTTATGTATATTCAACGGTGGAGTTTCTACACACCATAGCTTAAGGTGTGGAGCTCTGCTATTTCTTGAGTATTAATGCAATTACTACTGTTTTCTCATGCTTATTCTTGTTCTAAGATATCCATTTGCACACAAGAACATGATGAATGTGATGATTATGTGACACTCATCACCATTCTCAACTTATGAACACGTGCCTGACAAACACTTCCGTTCTACATGAAAACAAGCTTGAATGCATATCTCTTGGATTCCTGGTCCATGACGCATGGTTGCCTCTCCTGACAACAGAGCCTTCCATTCCGTGAGATCAGAGTCTTCGTGGTATAAGCTAGAATCAATTGGCAGCATTCTTGAGATTCGGAAAGTCTAAACCTTGTCTGTGGTATTTCAATAGGATCTGGAATGGGATGACTATGACGAGCTTCAAACTCATGACTGTTGGGCGTAGTGACAGACACAAAAGGATCATTGGATCCAATTCCAACACGAGTGAGAACCGACAGATGATTAGCCCTACGTAACCTGTAGTTGGACCATTTTCACTGAGATGACGGACGGTAGCCATTGACAACGGTGATCCCCCTATATACAGCTTGCCATGAAAATGAGTATGAATGATTGAATGAAGACAGTAGGAAATCAGAGATTTAGAAGTACTAACGCATCTCCATGCGCTTATCTGAAATTCCCACCAATGAATTACATAAGTATCTCTATCTTATTTTATGTTTTATTTATCTTTTAATTATCAAAACTTCATAACCATTTGAATTCGCCTGACTGAGATTTACTAGATGACCATAGCTTGCTTCAAACCGACAATCTCCGTGGGAACAACCCTTACTCATGTAAGGTTTATTACTTGGATGACCCAGTGCACTTGCTGGTTAGTTGTGTGAAGTTGTGAAAAAGAGTTGAGATTACAATTGTGCGTACCAAGTTGTTGGCGCCATTGAGATCACAATTTCGTACACCACATACCCCAACGATCACACAAAGCTAGTAGATGAGATGAGGGAAGGCCAACTTGGCATGTGTGTTGGCGTTAGAGGCGATATGATAAATCTGTTGTGGAATGTTGTCCTCTACCACCATCTTATAGCCAATCATGATATAGTGGATCATGATTGCTGTATCCACTGTGCACTCCCAGTGGTTGCTAGTAGGGATAATAGAGCATTGTATGAACTCCAACCACACCCTAGCAACCAGCTTGAGGTCATTGGTGTACGAAATTGTGTCTCTAATAATGGCATTCAACTTGGTATGCGCATCTACTAACTCAGCACTTTCTTCACAACTTCGCACAACTAACCAGCAAGTGCACTGGGTCGTCCAAGTAATAAACCTTACGTGAGTAAGGGTCGATCCCACTGAGATTGTTGGTATGAAGCAAGCTATGGTCATCTTGTAAGTCTCAGTTAGGCGGATAATAAATGGTTATGGAGTTTTCGAATAATAATAATAGATAAACAGAAAATAAAGATAGAAATACTTATGTAAATCATTGGTAAGAATTTTAGATAAGTATATGGAGTTGCTTCGTCCCTGTTGGATCTCTGCTTTCCTATTGCCTTCCTTCAATCCTTCTTACTTCTTTCCATGGCAAGCTGTATGTAGGGCATCACTGTTGTCAATGGCTACATCCCATCCTATCAGTGAAAAAGGTCCAAATGCTCTTGTCATAGCACAGCTAATCATCTGTCGATTCTCGATCATGTCGGAATAGAATCCATTGATTCTTTTGCGTTTGTTATCACGCCCAACAATCGTGAGTTTGAAGCTCGTCACAGTCATTCAATCCCTAAATCCTACTCGGAATACCACAGACAAGGTTTAGACTTTCCGGATTCTCATGAATGCCGCCATCAATTCTAGCTTATACCACGAAGATTCTGATTAAGGAATCTAAGAGATATGCGTTCGGTCTAAGGTAGAACGAAAGTGGTTGTCAGTCACGTTTTCATAGGTGAGAATGATGATGAGTGTCACAGATCATCACATTCATCATGTTGAAATGCAACGAATATCTTAGAATAAGAATAAGCTGAATTGAATAGAAAATAGTAGTAATTGCATTAAAACTCGAGGTACAATAGAGCTCCACACCCTTAATCTATGGTGTGTAGAAACTCCACCGTTGAAAATACATAAGTGATGGTGGTCCAGACTTGGCCAAATGGCCAGGCCCCCAAAATGTGATAAGAATTCAAAAATAGGGAGAAGGACCCCTAGTACAATAGTAAAAAGTTCTATTTATACTAGACTAGTAACTAGGGTTTACAGAAGTAATTAATTGATGCAGAAATCCACTTTTGGGGCCCACTTGGTGTGTGCTTTGGCTGAGATTGAGCTTTACACGTGTAGAGGCTTCTTTTGGAGTTGAACGCCAAGTCGTAACGTGTTTTTGGCGTTCAACTCTGGTTCGTGTTGTGTTTCTGGCGTTTGACTCCAGAATGCAGCATGGAACTGGCGTTGAGCGCCAGTTTACATCATCTAATCTCGAATAAAGTATAGACTATTATATATTGCTGGAAAGTTCTGAATGTCTACTTTCCAAAGCCGTTGAAAGCACGCCATTTGGAGTTCTGTAGCTCCAGAAAATTTATTTTGAGTGCAGGGAGGTCAGAATCCAACAACATCAGCAGTCCTTTGTCAGCCTTCTTATCAGAGTTTTGCTCAGGTCCCTCAATTTCAGCCAGAAAATACCTAAAATTACAGAAAAATACACAAACTCATAGTGAAGTCTAGAAATGTAAATTTAGCATAAAAACTAATGAAAACATCCCTAAAAGTAGCTAGATCCTACTAAAAATTACCTTAAAACAATGCCAAAAAGCATATAAATTATCCGCTCATCACAACACCAAACTTAAATTGTTGCTTGTCCCCAAGCAACTTGAAAATCAAATGGGATAAAAAGAAGAGAACATACTATAAATCTCAGAATATCAATGAATATTCGTTCTAATTAGATGAGCGGGACTTGTAGCTTTTTGCTTCTGAACAGTTTTGGCATCTCACTTTATCCTTTGAAGTTTAGAATGATTGGCATCTATGGGAACTTAGAATTTCAGATAGTGTTATTGATTCTCCTAGTTAGGTATGTTGATTCTTGAACACAGCTACTTTTATGAGTCTTGGCCGTGGCCCTAAGCATTTTGTTTTCCAGTATTACCACCAGATACATAAATGCCACAGACACATAACTGGGTGAACCTTTTCAGATTGTGACTCAGGTTTGCTAAAGTCCCCAATTAGAGGTGTCTAGAGCTCTTAAGCACATCCTTTTTGCTTTGGATCACGACTTTAACCACTCAGTCTCAAGCTTTTCACTTGGACCTGCATGCCACAAGCACATGGTTAGGGACAACTTGATTTAGATGCTTAGGCCTGGATTTTATTTCCTTGGGCCCTCCTATCCATTGATGCTCAAAGTCTTGAATCCTTTTTACCCTTGCCTTTTGGTTTTAAGGGCTATTGGCTTTTTTTGCTTGCTTTTTCTTTTTCTTTCTAATTTTTTCACCACTTTTTTTCGCAAGCTTTTGCTTTTTCACTGCTTTTTCTTGCTTCAAGAATCAATTTCATGATTTTTCAGATTATCAATAGCATTTCTCTTTGTTCATCATTCCTTCAAGAGCCAACAATTTTAACATTCATAAACAACAAGATCAAAAATATGCACTGTTCAAGCATTCATTCAGAAAACAAAAAGTATTGTCACCACATCAATATAATTAAACTAATTTCAAGGATGAATTCAAAATTCATGTACTTCTTATTCTTTTGCATTAGAAACATTTTTTCATTTAAGAGAGGTGAAGGATTTATGGAATTATTTATAGCCTTAAGACATAGTTACTAAATACTAATGATCATTTAATGAAGACACAAACATAGACAAACATATGGCATAAAAATCGAAAAGCCAAAAAATAAGAACAAGGAATGAGTCCACCTTAGTGATGGTGGCGCTTTCTTCTTGAAGAACCAATGATGTCCTTGAGCTCTTTTATGTCTTTTCCTTGCCTTTGTTGCTCCTCCCTTATTGCTCTTTGATCTTCTCTGATTTCATGGAGAATAATGGAGTGCTCTTGATATTCCACCCTTAATTGATCAATATTGTAACTCAAGTCTTCTAGAGAAGTGTTGAGTTGTTCCCAATAGTTGTTGGAAGGAAAGTGCATCCCTTGAGGCATCTCCGGGATTTCTTGGTGATGAGCTTCCTCATCCGTCTCTTGGGATCCATGAGTGGGCTCTCTTGTTTGCTCCATCCTCTTCTTAGTGATGGGCTTATCCTCCTCAATGGGGATGTATCCTTCTATGATAACTCCAGCTGAGTAACATAGATGGCAAATAAGATGAGGAAAAGCTAGCCTTGCCATGGTGGAGGATTTTTCGGCTATTTTATAGAATTCAAGGGAGATGACTTCATGAACTTCTACTTCCTCTCCATTCATGATGCTATGAATCATGATGGCCCGATCCACAGTAACTTCGGATCGGTTGCTAGTGGAGATGATGGAGCGTTGGATGAACTCCAACCATCTTCTAGCCACAGGCTTGAGGTCTAGTCTTCTTAATTGAACCGGCTTGCCTTTGGAGTCTCTTTTCCATTGAGCTCCTTCAACACATATGTCCATAAAGACTTGGTCAAACCTTTGATCAAAGTTGACCCTTCTAGTGTAGGGGCATGCATTTTCTTGCATCATAGGAAAGTTGAATGCCAACCTTACATTTTCCGGACTGAAATCTAAGTATTTCCCCCAAACCATTGTAAGATAATTCTTTGGATTCGGGTTCACACTTTGATCATGGTTCCTAGTGATCAATGCATTGGCATAGAACTCTTGAACCATTAAGATTCTGACTTGTTGAATGGGGTTGGTCAGAACTTCCTAACCTCTTCTTTGGATCTCATGTCGGATCTCCAGATACTCATTTTTCTTGAGTTTGAAAGGGACCTCGGGGATCACCTTCTTCTTGGCCACAACATCATAGAAGTGGTCTTGATAGGCTTTGGAGATGAATCTCTCCATCTCCCATGACTCGGAGGTGGAAGCTTTTTTCTTCCCTTTTCTTTTTCTACAGGTTTCTCCAGCCTTAGGTGCCATAGGTGGTTATGAAAAAACAAAAAAAGCTCTACTTTTACCACACCAAACTTAGAATATTGCTCGCCATCGAGCAAGAGAAGAAAGAATAGATGAAGAAGAAGAAGAGATGGAGGAGAAAAAGAGAGGGTTGTGTTTCGGCCAAGGAGGAGAAGAGAGGGTTGTGTTGTGTGAAAAAGAAGAAAAATGGAGGGGTTTATATAGTGGAGGGAGAGGGGTTAAGGTTCGGCCATATTGGGTAGGTTTGGGTGGGAAAGTGATTTTTGAATTTTGAAGGTTGGTGGGGTGTATGGGGAAGAGTGGATGGATGTGAGTGGTGAAGAGGTGATGGAGAAGAGAGATTGAGGTGATTGGTGAAGGGTTTTGGGGAAGAGTGTTTATTGGATTATGTGAAAAAAAGAGAGAGGGTGAGTTGAGGTAGGCAGGGAATCTGTGGGGTCCACAGATCCTGAGATGATCCTATGGGTTCCACAGATCCTGAGGTGTCAAGGATTTAAATCCCTGCACCAATGAGGCGTGTAAAATGCCCTCTTCATGCAATCCTGGCATTTAACGCCAGATTGATGCTTGTTTCTGGCGTTAAATGCCATATCTATGCTTGTTTTGGGCGTTCAACACTAGTCTGCAGCATGTTTCTGGCGTTGAATGCCAGCTTTTCTTACTGTGCAATCATGGCGTTTAAACGCCTGATTGCTGTATGTTTCTGGCGTTCAACGCCAGATCCATGCTCTGTTCTGGCATTGAACGCCAGCCAGATGCTCCTTACTGGCGTTTAAACGCCAATAAGCCCTTCTTCCAGGGTGTACTGTTTTTCTGCTATTTTTTTATTTTGTTTTTAATTTTTGTATTTGTTTTGTGACTCCACATGATCATGAACCTAATAAAATATAAAAGAACAATAAAATAAAAATAAAATTAGATAAATAAAAATTGGGTTGCCTCCTAATAAGCGCTTCTTTAATGTCACTAGCTTGACAGTGGGCTCTCATGGAGCCTCACAGGTGATCAGGTCAATGTTGTAGACTCCCAACACCAAACTTAGAGTTTGGATGTGAGGATTCAACACCAAACTTAGAGTTTGGTTGTGGTCTCCCAACACCAAACTTAGAGTTTGATTGTGGGGGCTCTGTTTGACTCTGTACTGAGAGAAGCTTTTCATGCTTCCTCTTCATGTATACAAAAGAATACCCTTGGGTCTTAAACACAAGGTAGTCCCCATTCAATTCTCCTCTGTTAACATCTATCACAGCTTCTGTTGTGGCTAGGAAAGGTCTTCCAAGGATGATGCATTCATCCTCCTCCTTCCTAGTGTCTAAGATTATGAAATCACCAGGGATGTAAAGGCCTTCAACATTTACTAACATGTCCTCTACCAATCCATAAGCTTGTCTTACTGACTTGTCTACCATCTGTAATGAGAATATGGCAGGCTGTACCTCAATGATCCCTAACTTCTCCATTACAGAGAGTGGCATAAGATTTATGCCTGACCCTAGGTCACACAGAGCCTTTTCAAAGGTCATGGTGCCTATGGTACAGGGTATTAAGAATTTGCCAGGATCTTGTCTCTTTTGAGGTAAAGTTTGCTGAACCCATGTATCTAGTTCACTAATGAGCAAAGGAGGTTCACCTTCCCAAGTCTCATTACCAAACAACTTGGCATTCAGCTTCATGATGGCTCCTAGATATTGAGCAACTTGCTCTCCAGTTACATCTTCATCCTCTTCAGAGGAAGAATATTCTTCAGAGCTCATGAATGGCAGAAGGAGATTTAATAGGATCTCTATGGTCTCTATATAACATTCAGATTCCTTTGGGTCTGCAATAGGGAGCTCCTTCTTGCTTGAGAGACGTCCCATGAGGTCTTCCTCATTGGGGTTCACGTCCTCTCCTTCCTCTCTAGGTTCGGCCATGTTGATTATGTCAATGGCCTTGCACTCTCTTTTTGGATTCTCTTCAGTATTGCTTGGGAGAGTACTAGGAGGAGTTTCAGTGACTTTCCTACTCAGCTGGCCCACTTGTGTCTCCAAATTTCTGATGGAGGACCTTGTTTCACTCATGAAACTTAAAGTGGCCTTAGACAGATCAGAGACTATGTTTGCTAAGTTAGAGGGGCTCTACTTAGAATTCTCTGTCTGTTGTTGAGAAGATGATGGAAAAGGCTTGCTATTGCTGAGCCTATTTCTTCCACCATTATTAAAGCCTTGTTGAGGCTTTTGTTGATCCTTTCATGAGAAATTTGGATGATTTCTCCATGATGAATTATAGGTGTTTCTATAAGGTTCACCCATGTAATTTACCTCTGCCATTGCAGGGTTCTCAAGATCATAAGCTTCTTCTTCAGAAGATGCCTCTTTAGTACTGTTGGATGCATTTTGCCATCCATTTAGACATTGAGAAATCATGTTGACTTGCTGAGTCAACATTTTGTTCTGAGCCAATATGGCATTCAGAGCATCAATTTCAAGAACTCCCTTCCTTTGAGGCATCCCATTATTCACGAAATTTCTCTCAGAAGTGTACATGAACTGGTTATTTGCAACTATGTCAATAAGTTCTTGAGCTTCTGTAGGTGTTTTCTTTAGGTGAATGGATCCACTTGCAAAATGGTCCAGTGACATCTTAGAGAACTCAGATAGACCAAAATAGAATATATCCAGAATGGTCCACTCTGAAAGCATGTCAGAAGGACACCTTTTGGTCATCTGCTTGTATCTTTCCCAAGCTTCATAGAGGGATTCACCATCTTTTTGTTTGAAGGTTTAAACATCCACTCTAAGCTTGCTCAGTTTTTGAGGAGGAAAGAACTTAGCCAAGAAGGCCGTGACCAGCTTATCCCAGGAGTCCAGGCTATCTTTAGGTTGTGAGTCCAACCATGTTCTAGCTCTGTCTCTTACAGCAAAAGGGAAAAGCATGAGCCTGTAAACTTCAGGATCTACTCCATTAGTCTTAACAGTCTCACAGATCTGCAAGAACTTAGTTAAAAACTGATAGGGATCTTCTGATGGAAGTCCATGAAACTTGCAGTTCTGCTGCATTAGAGCAACTAGTTGAGGTTTCAGCTCAAAATTGTTTGCTCCAATGGCAGGGATTGAGATGCTCCTTCCATCAAATTTAGAAGTAGGTGTAGTATAATCACCAAGCATCCTTCTTGCATTATTGTTGTTGGGTTCGGCTGCCATATCCTTTTCTTGTTCGAAAATTTCAGTAAGGTTGTCTCTGGATTGTTGTATTTTAGTTTCTCTTAATTTCCTCTTCAGAGTCCTTTTAGGTTTAGGGTCATCTTCAACAAGAATGCCTTTTTCCTTGTTCCTGCTCATATGAGAAAGAAGAGAATAGAAAAGGAAGAGGAATCCTCTATGTCACAGTATAGAGATTTCTTTATGTTAGTAGAATAAGAAGGGAATAGAAGAAGGGAAAGAGTCAAGAATCCAAACACAAGGGGGAGGATAGGTGCAAATTCTTGTGTAGAAGAGAAGTGTTAGTAGATGAATAAATAAATAGAAGAAGAGAGAGAGAGAAATTTTCGAAAATTAATTTTGAGAAAGGGTTAGTGATTTTCAAAAATTAAGAGAAGAAATAAAATTAAAATTAAAATTTGAAACAATTAGTTAATTAAAAAGAATTTTGAAAAAGGGGAAAGGAATTTTCGAAAATCAGAGAGGGAAAAGTAGTTAGTTGGTTTTGAAAAAGATAAGAAACAAACAAAAAGTCAATTAGTTAGTCGAAAAAAATTTGAAAATCAATTTTGAAAAGATAAGAAGTTAGAAAAGATATTTTGAAATCAAAGTTTTTGAAAAAGATATTTTAAAAAGATATGATTGAAAAAGATATTTTGAAAAAGAATTGATTTTTAAAATTAAAATTAATTACTTGACTAACAAGAAACTAAAAGATAAGATTCTAGAATTTAAAGATTGAAACTTTCCTAACAAGAAAGTAACAAACTTCAAATTTTTAAATCAATCACATTAATTGTTAGTAAAGCCTTTGAAAATCATGAATTAAAGATAAGAAAAAGATTTTAAAATTCAAATTAAAAATTTTCGAAAAATAGTAAGAAAAATGAAAAAGATTCTATTTTTGAAAAAGTTTTGAAAAGATAAGATTTTTAAAATTGAAAATTTGACTTGACTTATAAGAAATAGCTAAGTTTTTAAAAATTTTTGACTAAGTCAACTCAAATTTTTGAAATTTTGAGAAAAATAAGGAAAAGATATTTTTTTATTTTTGAATTTTTAATGATGAGAGAGAAAAAAACAACAAAAATGACTCACAACATGAAAATTATGAATCAAAACACATGATGCATGCAAGAACACTATGAATGTCAAGATGAACACCAAGAACACTTTGAAGATCAAGATGGACATCAAGACTTATTTTTGAAAGATTTTCAAGAAAAGAAAAACATGCAAGACACCAAACTTAGAAATTTTCAATTCTTAGACACTATGAATGCAAAAATGTATATGAAAAACACCATACAACACAAAACAATAAAATATGAAGATCTAACAAGAAAATTCATCAAGAACAACTTGAAGATCATGAATAATACAATGCATGAATTTTCGAAAAATGCAAGAAAAGGATGAACATGAAATTAAGACCAAACTTAAAAATTGACTCAAGACTCAAACAAGAAATACAAAATATTTTTGATTTTATGATTTTCTAAATTTTTGTATTTTCTTTTATTATTTTTTTTTCAAAAAACATATAGGAAAAAGAAAATAAGAAATTCAAAATTTTTAAGAAGAATTCCAGGAATCTTTCAATGTTAGTCTAAAGCTCTGGTCCAGGAATTAGATATGGCTTAATAGCCAGCCAAGCTTCAGCAGGGCATTACATGCATTGTGGTGATTAGTTGAAGCCTCAGTCCAAAAGAATTTAGACATGGCTTTATTGCCAGCCAGGCTTTAACATGCTTCATGAAACTCTAGAATCCATTCTTAAGAATTTTGAAAAATTTTCGAAAACAGGTGAGAAAATTTTTTTGAAAGATTTTTGAAAAAAAAAAATTTTTGAAAATAAAATTACCTAATCTGAGCAATAAGATGAACCGTCAGTTGTCCAAACTCGAATAATCTTTGGCAACGGCGCCAAAAACTTGGTGCACGAAATTGTGATCTCTAATAATGGCATTTAACTTGGTATACACATCTACTAACTCAACACTTTCTTCACAACTTCGCACAACTAACCAGCAAGTGCACTGGGTCGTCCAAGTAATAAACCTTACGTGAGTAAGGGTCGATCCCACGGAGATTGTTGGTATGAAGCAAGCTATGGTCATCTTGTAAGTCTCAGTTAGGCGGATAATAAATGGTTATGGAGTTTTCAAATAATAATAATAGATAAAAAGAAAATAAAGATAGAAATACTTAGGTAAATCATTGGTAAGAATTTCAGATAAGTTTATGGAGATGCTTTATCCCTGTTGGATCTCTGCTTTTCTACTGCCTTCTTTCAATCCTTCTTACTTCTTTCCATGGCAAGCTGTATGTAGGGCATCACCGTTGTCAATGGCTACATTCCATCCTCTCAATGAAAAAGGTCCAAATGCTCTTGTCACAGCACAGCTAATCATCTGTCGGTTCTCGATCATGTCGGAATAGAATCCATTGATTCTTTTGCGTTTGTCATCACGCCCAACAATCGTGAGTTTAAAGCTTCAATTCTAGCTTATACCACGAAGATTCTGATTAAGGAATCTAAGAGATACGCGTTCGGTCTAAGGTAGAACGGAAGTGGTTGTCAGTCACGTGTTCATAGGTGAGAATGATGATGAGTGTCACAGATCATCACATTCATCATGTTGAAATGCAACGAATATCTTAAAATAAGAATAAGCTGAATTGAATAGAAAATAGTAGTAATTACATTAAAACTCGAGGTACAGCAGAGCTCCACACCCTTAACCTATGGTGTGTAGAAACTCCACCGTTGAAAATACATAAGTGATGGTGGTCCAGGCTTGGCTGAATGGCCAGCCCCCCAAAATGTGATATGAATTCAAAAAAAGGGAGAAGGACCCCTAGTACAATAGTAAAAAGTTCTATTTATACTAGACTAGCTACTAGGGTTTACAGAAGTAAGTAATTATGCAGAAATCGACTTCCGGGGCCCACTTGGTGTGTGCTTGGGCTGAGCTTGAGCTTTACACGTGCAGAGGCTTCTTTTGGAGTTAAACGCCAATTTGTAACGTGTTTTTGGCGTTCAACTATGGTTCGTGACGTGTTTCTGGCGTTTGACTCTAGAATGCAGCATGGAACTGGTGTTGAGCGCCAGTTTGCGTCGTCTAATCTCGAATAAAGTATGGACTATTATATTGCTAGAAAGCTCTGGATGTCTACTTTCCAACGCCATTGAGAATGCACTATTTGGACTTCTATAGCTCTATAAAATCTATTTCGAGTGTAGGGAGGTCAGAATCCAACAGCATCAGCAGTCCTTTGTCAGCCTTCTTATCAGAGTTTTGCTCAGGTCCCTCAATTTCAGCCAGAAAATACCTAAAATCATAGAAAAACACACAAACTCATAGTGAAGTCCAGAAATGTGAATTTAGCATAAAAACTAATGAAAACATCCCTAAAAGTAGCTAGATCCTACTAAAAATTACCTAAAAACAATGCCAAAAAGCGTATAAATTATCCGCTCATCAGTTATGCCGACTCAACTAGTTGGGTTGTCCATCCAAAATCAACCTCTATTGAGCTTCCGGTTCACCCTCTCACTATAAGTCTCTAAGCCATAAGCCAGAGGTGGTAGCTGTAGGGCAGCTCTAACCATTCTTGGATTAAAATCCAAGACGTTCTTACTCACATATGTTTGGTAGTTCTTCTCATTTACTCCCTGAACATGGTCCATATAGGTGATCCAAGCATTACCATAGAATTCTCGGACATTCAGCTGGCCTACGTCGGTATGCAGATTGCATAAAAATTGTCAATCTCTCTTCTCAATTTGGTGCCGAATTTCCAAATATTCATCCTACTTGAGGTCAAACTTCACCTCCGTAATCACCTTCTTCTTGACCGTGATCTCAAAAAAGTGCTCCTCATGTAACTTGGAGGAGAATCTATTCGAGTCATAGTCATTGGATTGTGGTGCCTTGCCATTCCTCTTTCTTGAGGATGACTCACCTTCCTTTGGTGCCATTGATGGAAAAGGTAGAAAATGATCGGTGCGATAATACCAAACTTAAAATTTTGCTCATCCTTGAACAAAAATAAAGAGAATAGGGAGGGACGAGAGGGTTGGGCCGTGCATTTAAGGTGGTAAAACTAGAAGAGAAAGAAGAAGGGTAGGTGGTGGGATTGGATGTGGCGGTAAATGGTAAGAATAGAAGAAGAAAAAGTGAAAAATAGAGGCAAGGGAGGGAGGGTGAAATCCGTGTGGTTGGTGGGGAAAGGAATAAAAGGAAGAAAGGGAGGGAGTGGAATGAATGCAAGAAGAAGAAAATCAAAAGAAGAGGAAAGAGAGTGAAGGGAGTGCCATAGAGGAAGGGATGGGATTAGTGAGGAGAGAATTTTGGGTGTTTGATGGGATGGTGGGAGAGGTTATGGAGAAGTGGAGTGATTTGATGGTAAAGGGGGTGTGTTGGGGATGAAGAAGGGGGAGAGAATCAAGGAGAGTTGTTGGTGGTTTGAATTCAAAGTAAAATGGGGGAGGGGATTCAACGTACATGCCACTAAATGCTAGGTGGTGGGCACTTAGCACCACCCATCCGGAAGCCATTCCACGCCAATTCATGCCTTTGACATTAAATGCCGAACCCTTAGCGTTTAGCACCAACTCCACTTTTTCCTTTTGAAACCCCTAGCGCTAGACGCCCAAGGCTGGATCTAAACGCCAGGGGTCTAGCAATAATTTCCCCAAGGATTCACCACCCCTGGCGCTAGACGCCAGATGTCGGCACTAAATGCCGGGGTGGCAGCAAGTTCTCCTCGTCTTATGTACTCCTTGGTGCTAAATGCCTAAGGCTGGCATTTAGCGCCCAACCTCTTGAAGCCAACATCAGCTCATTAAGGCTCCCAACTCTGTTCAAAGTGTACATGTTCCTATTTTAATCAAAATGCATAACTCAAACCTAGTTAAAAACAAGGAAAACTAAGAAATATGATAACAAAATAAATAAATTGCAACGAACAATAATAACTAAAGGATACTAAAGGTATTGGGTTGCCTCCCAACAAGCTCTTCTTTAACGTCACTAGCTTGATGGTTCACCCCTACTATTAGGAGGGAGGTTAATCATATTACTTCAGCTCCTCTTGTTTCACTATGAATCTTCTCCCTGTGCCCTCATCAATCAACTCTACATTCTCAAGAGAGAGGATCATGTTCACTGTATACAATAATGTTGGGTGGTGAGTTAACACCACTTTTAATCCTGGTAAAAAATCTCTCGTGGGGATCTTCTTGTTCCTCCATCCCCTGGGTGCCCTTTTATTGGGTGATACCGCACACCCGACACCAAACTTAGATTTGATGTCAGGAGAAGTGTTATCACTGTCCACCATAGAAGCTTTAGAATGTAACCCAACCTTAGTATTCAGGTGGTTCTGGGAGGAACTGAGCAGTGGAATCAGTCTTCATGCACTTCTCCTTTTTGTTGGAGTGATGTGAGGTTTTAAAGACATGAAAGACTAAGTGCTCATTATGCACCCTCTATACTAACTCACCTCTTTCTAAATCAATGAGAGCACACCCAGTGCCTAAGAATAGTCTTCCCAGAATGATGGAGAAGTTATCATCTTCCTTGATGTCAAGAATCACAAAATCTATTGGAAAGAAGAACTTTCCCACCTTGACAAACACATTCTCCACCACCGTGTGCCACCCTTACGAATTTATCTGCCAATTGAAAAGCTATCCTTGTGGTCTTCCTCTCTTAAATCTGCAGCTTTTTCATCACAGAGAGAGGCATCAAGTTGATACTTGCTCCTAGATCACACAATGCCCCGCTTCAAAGGTGTTGTGTCCGATAGTACAGTGGATTTGGAAACTCCCTAGGTCAGGAATCTTGCTTGGCAAATTTCTCTGAATAATGGCACTATACTCTCTGGTTAATACCACTATTTGATCGCCCCTCATAGATACACTCTCAGACAACAGCTCCTCCATGAAATTAATATACATAGACATTTGTTCAAGAACTTCAACAAAAGGAGTGTTAATGTGCAGTGTTTTAAATACCTCCAAGAGCTTCAGTTGTTGTTCATTCTTATGTTCTCCTTGAGGCTCCTGAGGGAATGTGACCCTTGGTTGCTTTTTCTTGGTGTGCACATAGAGAGAGAGAGGGAGAGAGAGAGAGAGATAGAGAGAGAGAGAGAGCGGTTTCCACAAGGTATTTGTCTTCCTTCGTATCTTCTTCAACTGGTTCCCCATCACTGGGAAGCGGATCATCCACTTCTTCTCAACTTATCACATAGACGGCCTTACATTCCTCTCTTGGGTGAGGAATTGTATCACTGGGGAGTGTATTGGATGGCCTTTCAGCAATTTGCTTGCTGAACTGGCCTACCTGAACTTTCAAGTTTCAAATTGAAGCTCTAGTCTCCTATATGAAATTGTTAGTGGACTTGGATAGTTCTGCTATTCCCTCCAATACTGAGGTATCCTGAGCAGCTGAGGTTGGATTTTGTGATTGAAAGGATTGGTGCTACTAGTTGAAAGGATTTTTTCGGTTGAACTGGTTGTTGTTTTTTAACCCGGATTGCCTTTGACTTTGATTTTGGTTTTTCCAGCCAAATTTTTAGTGATTTCTCTATCCCAGGTTGTATGTCTTAAAAAAGGGGTCATTATTAGCCAGTCTTGAGGAATTACCCACATAATTAACTTGCTCAGGACGGGCTTGCTCATAACCAAAGCTTCCAAATTGACACACTCCACCACTTATATCAAAAGAAGGATCTTGGATAGCAACAGAGGAGACTTGCATACCTCCCAAGTGTTGAGTGATGGCAGCTATTTATTGAGACATCGCTTTATTCTGAGCCAAAATAGCATCCAAGGCATCCAACTCCATGACACCTTTCTTTACGGTTCTCTCTGACGAATATAGTTATTGATTATTGGCCACCATCTCTATCAAGTTCAAGGCCTCATTGGCGGTCTTCATATGCAGAAAACCTCCTGCAGAGTTACCTAAAGAGAGTCTAGAAGCCGGAGTGATACCATCATAGAAAATCTGTAATTGTACCCAGTCCACAAACATGTCCGGCGGAAACTTCCTTATCATAGTCTTGTATTTCTCCCAAGATTCAGAGAAAGACTCTCCTTCAAACTGTTTGAATGTCTGAATGTCAGTTCTCAGCTTAGTCAACCTCTGGGACAGAAAGAATTTGGTTAAAAATTACTAATCAAATTCGTACAGGTTGCTATACTCTCTTTAGGTTGTGTCTCAAGCCACTAACTGGCTCAGTCCCTAATAGCAAAAAGGAATAACATCAACCTATAAACCTCCGCAGGAATCCCATTAGTCTTGACTACATCACATATCGTCAGAAAATTGGATATGAAAAGATTAGGATCCTCCTGTAGGCTTCTACTGAACTGACAATTTTGCTGAACCAAAGATATAAGTTGAAGCTTCAACTCAAAGTTGTTCGCGTGCACAGTCAGGGGTATAATACTTCCCACACAACTTCCGGGATTGTGGTTAGTATAAGACCCCAGAGTTCTTCTAACCGGCGGGGTGTTGTTGGGATTATTGACCACAAGATTCTTAGTATTCTTAGCCATAATAAATTCAGCTTCCTTTTTGGACTTGTCCCCAAAGTCTTCTTGGACATATTGAGCTCTAGCTTGCTTCCTCTGCTTCCGAAGAGTCCTTTCAATCTCAAGGTCATACAAAAGAGGCTCTTTATCCTTGTTCTTCTACATAAACAAATAGGACAAGGAAAAGGGGAATTCTCAATGTCACAGTGAAGAAAATTTCAGTGGGATACACGAAAGTGGAAGAAAAAGAACTAAAATCAATTAAGCAAAAGGGGCAAAATATTAAAAGAAAATAGGTATAAAAGAAACGAAAATTTAAAGGTAATAAAAATAAACTCAAACTAAAATAATATAAAATAAAATAACAAATAAACAAAAATTCAAACAAAGAAAAAGGACAAATCTAGGTAACTAATAAACTGGTATTTGTTAGTCACAGTTAATCCCTAGCAACGGCACCAAAACTTGGTATAGAACTTCACACCACAACTTACCAACAAGTGCACCAGGTCATACCAAGTAATAAACACAAGTGAGTGAGTATCAATCCCACGAGAATTAATGGACTAAGCAAGCAATGGTTGACTAGCTATTCTAGTTAAATAAATTGAAATGGCAGTTTTGAAAATCAAATAGCATAGTAGACAATAACGTAAGAAAGCAAATAATGAATGATTGAGAAAATGGTATGAGAATAAAATTAAGGGTTTGGAGATGTTTAAATGTCCGGATTAATATTCAATGTCAACTACCTTGATCATGCAGTAATTATGTTTATAGCAAACCCCAGGTGATTAAATTCCTGTTCCTAGGAAATCTAATCTCTTCTAATATAACCGACCGTCAATCCCTTGATCACTCAGTTATATCAGAAGGTTAAGTCCAAATTCCGATTTATAAGCCATACAAACCTAAGAATCCCGAAGCAGAATGCAGTTATATGTCATGTACCACATTAAGTCCAGATAATTAGAAGTTATGAGAAATTGGTTTCAAGCTGTAATTCTAGTGATATAACTTTTTCAAGACTCAAATAGAATTCAAGTAGAATTAGAGTTATTTCCCAATAATCACTAATTCCTAAAATGAAGAACAAAACCAATCCTTAAACCATAATCAAAACATTAATCAAAAGTAAAAGAATAAATATTTATTAATCCATTCAAAGTAAACATAGCTCCTAACCTTAACAATGGAGGTTTAGTTGCTCATGGTGCAGAAAATCCTAAAAAAGAGAAAAGTGTAAAAATGCGGAATGAAAATTAGGAAAAGAGAGATCCCCGCGAAGGCGGATCTCGATCCTATATATAGTCCTAATTGTAAAGAGATTTAAAATTTAAATAAAACCCTAAGAGATCTTTTCTAATAGTCTTGTGATTTTTTACAAAATCAAATCTCTAAAAGCCTTGTTGTTTTGTTGCAATGTGTGGTCCCCAATCTCTTTAGTACACACTTAGCACCAAATGTCAGGTTCTAGGCATTTCGCACCACCTAGGCAGTGGACCTTGTACGCAAAAGAGTGGTCTTGGCGCTAAACACCGGTGAATGGGCATTTAGTGCGAGGCATCCAAAATTTGAGCATGAAGTACAAGGCTTTCGGTGCTAAATGGCGAGTCGTGGCGTTTAGCGCCACCTATGCAAAGGGGAATTGCTAGGCTCTTATGGTTATGCATACACATGGCACATGCGTATGCACGATCTCCCTTTTTGCTCCAGTGATGCGTACGCATGGATAATGCATATGCATGGTCCTCTTTTACTTCTTAATGCCTCTTTCACAAATTCTTCACTAGAATACTACTTGAAATCAATCGAATGCAACAAAACTCAAAGTAGTATCTGATGAACGGATAATTTATACGCTTTTTGGCATTGTTTTTAGTATGCTTTTAGTATATTTTAGTTAGTTTTTATAATATTTTTATTAGTTTTTATTTAAAATTAAATTTTCTGGACTTTACTATGAGTTTGTGTCTTTTTCTGTGATTTCAGGTATATTCTGGCTGAAATTGAGGGACCTGAGCAAAAATCTGATTCAGAGGCTGAAAAGGGCTGCAGATGATGTTAGATTCTGACCTCCCTGCACTCGAAGTGGATTTTCTGGAGCTACAGAAGCCCAATTGGCGCGCTCTCAATTGTGTTTGAAATTAGACATCTAGGGATTTCTAGAAATATATAATAGTCTACACTTTGCCCGAGATTTGATGGCCCAAACAGACGTTCTAAGTCAGCTTCAGAATTCCCGGCGTTAAACGCCGGAACTGGCACAAAAGTGGGAGTTAAACACCCAAACTGCCACAAAAGCTGGCGTTTAACTCCAAGAAAAGTTTCTACACATGGAAGCTTCAATGCTCAGCCCAAGCACACACCAAGTGGGCCCGGAAGTGAATTTTTACGTCATTTACCCATTTCTGTAAACCCTAGGCTACTAGTTCTCTATAAATAGGACCTTTTGCTATTGTATTTGGAGGATCTTTCAATCTTCGGATCATCTTTTGATCATGTTTTTATGATTGAACCCTCTTTGGGAGGCTGGCCATTCGGCCATGCCTAGACCTTGTTCTTATATATTTTCAACGGTAGAGTTTCTACACACCATAGATTAAGGTGTGGAGCTCTACTGTACCTCGAGTATCAATGCAATTATTATTTTTCTTCTATTCAATTCAGCTTATTCTTGTTCTAAGATATCACTTGTTCCTCAACTTGATGAATGTGATGACCCGTGACACTCATCATCATTCTCACCTATGAACGTGTGCCTGACAACCACCTCCGTTCTACCTTAGATTGAGTGGATATCTCTTGGATTCCTTTATCAGAATCTTCGTGGTATAAGCTAGAATCCATTGGCGGCCATTCTTGAGAATTCGGAAGGTCTAAACCTTGTCTGTGGTATTCTGAGTAGGATTCAAGGATTGAATGACTGTGACGAGCTTCAAACTCGCGATTGTGGGGCGTTAGTGACAGACTCAAAAGAATCACTGGATTCTATTCCAACATGATCGAGAACCGACAGATGAATAGCCGTGCTGTGACAGAGCGCGTTGAACATTTTCACTGAGAGGATGGGACTGTAGCCATTGACAACGGTGATGCCCAACATACAGCTTGCCATGGAAAGGAGTAAGAAGGATTGGATGAAGACAGTAGGAAAGCAGAGAGACGGAAGGGACAAAGCATCTCCATACGCTTATCTGAAATTTTCACCAATGAATTACATAAGTATCTCTATCTTTATTTTATGTTTTATTCATCTTTTAATTATCAATCCTCCATAACCATTTGAATCCCCCTGACTGAGATTTACAAGATGACCATAACATGCTTCATACCAACAATCTCCGTGGGATCGACCCTTACTCGCGTAAGGTTTATTACTTGGATGACCCAGTGCACTTGCTGGTTAGTTGTGCGAAGTTGTGATAAAGAGTTGAGATTGCAATTGAGCGTACCATGTTGATGGCGCCATTGATGATCACAATTACGTGCACCAAGTTTTTGGCGCCGTTACCGGGGATTGTTTGAGTTTGGACAACTAACGGTTCATCTTGTTGCTTAGATTAGGTAATTTTATTTTATGTTTAAGCTTTTTACTTTTCGAAAATTTTTCAAAAATACAAAAAAATATTTCTATTTTGTTCTTCAGAGTTTTTAAGAATGGATTCTAGAGTTCATGATGATTTGTTGAAGTATGGCTGGCTG
This sequence comes from Arachis hypogaea, assembly GCF_003086295.3. Lineage (NCBI taxonomy): Eukaryota > Viridiplantae > Streptophyta > Magnoliopsida > Fabales > Fabaceae > Arachis > Arachis hypogaea. The sequence continues at coordinate 46,161,037 of NC_092038.1, forward strand.
TGAAGCCATGTCTAATCTTTTGGACCGAGGTTTCAACTTATCATCACAAGAGCTTGTTGATTTCTATCAATTTTGCTGTTGTGGGCAATGACCTGCTAAAGCTTGGCTGGCCATTGGCCATGTCTAGTGTTTTGGACCGGAGCTTTCACTGAAAGCTTGGATGGCTGTGAAGCCATGTCTAATTCCTGGACCGGAGTCTTAGACTAGCATTGCAATGATTCCTGGAATTCTCATTAAGAACCCTTGTTTTTCTTTTCCACTCAATTTTCAAAAAAGCACAAAATTTTTTTTTATAAAATCTTAAAATCAAAAATATTTTTATGTTTCTTGTTTGAGTCTAGTGTCTAATTTTAAGTTTGGTGTCAATTGCATGTCTTTATTCTTCTAATTTTCAAAAATTACATGCATTATGTTCTTCATTTGATCTTCAAGTTGCTCTTGATGATTTCCTTGCTTTGATCTTTAAATTCTCTTGTCTTGAGTGTTTTGTTGTTTCTCATATGCATTCTCAATTTGTTAGTGTCAATAGTATACAAACTTCTAAGTTTGGTGTCTCGCATGCATTGTTTATTTGATCTTAGTGGCATTTTGATTATTCCTCATCATTAAAAATTCAAGAAATTTTTTTAATTTGTGTCCTTTCAAGTCAATAAGACAGAGAATTGAAGATTTAGAACATGCAGCAGAGGAATTACACAGAAAAAGCTGGGCGTTCAAAACACCCAGTGAAGAAGGAAAACTGGCTGGGCGTTTAACGCCCAAAAGGGTAGCATTTGGGGCGTTAAATGCCAAAATGGATACCATTCTGGGCGTTTAACGCCAGGATGATACAAGAGGGAAGATTTTGTTTTTAATTCAAAATTTTTTTTCAAGTTTTCATAATTTTTCAAAATCAAATCTTTTTCAAACCATATCTTTTCAATCATATATTTTCAAAATCAATTTCTTTCCATCCTCAAAAATACTTGCCTACAATTAATGATTTGATTCAACATTTCAAGTATGTTGCCTTTTCTGTTAAGAAAGGTTTAATGTTTGAATCATATCCTTTAAATTTCTTGTTAGCCAAGTCATTAATTTTAAAAATCAAATCTTTTTAAATTATTTCTCAATCATATCTCTTCAATCATATCTTTTTAAAACCATAACTCTTCAATCATATCTTCTTAATCACATCTTTTTCCAAATAATTTTCAATCTTTTTTATTTCTAATTTCAAAATCTTTTTCAAAAATCACTTTATTTCTTTCCCAACTTTAATTTTCGAAAATCATTCTTCAATTTTTCAAAAATTTCTTCAAAATCTTTTAATTTATTTTCGAAAATTCTTCCCCTCTTCTCACATCCTTCTATTTAAGGACTAACACTCCTCCACTATCAATAATTCGAACTCTATCTCTCTTGATAAGTTCGAATTCTTCTTCTTCTACCTCCTCCTTCTATTCTTCTTTTTCTCTAACATCTCAAGAAATCTCTATACTGTGACATATAGGATTCCATATTTTCTTGATCTCTTCTCTTTCATATGAGCAGGAGCAAAGACAAAAGCATTCTTGTTGAGGCTGACCCTGAACCTGAAAGGACCTTGAAACGAAAGCTAAGAGAAGCTAAAGCACTACTCTCTGTAGAGGACCTAACAGAAATCTTCAAACAAGAAGAAGACATGGCAGCCGAAAACAACAACAATGCCAACAATGCAAGGAAGGTGCTGGGTGATTTTACTGCACCTACTCCCAACTTCTATGGGAGAAGCATCTCTATCCCTGCCATTAGAGCAAACAACTTTGAGCTTAAGCCTCAATTAGTTTCTCTAATGCAACAAAATTGCAAGTTCCATGGACTTCCATTGGAAGATCCTCATCAGTTTTTAGCTGAATTCTTGCAAATCTGTGACACTGTCAAGACCAATGGAGTTGACCCTGAGGTCTCCAGACTTATGCTATTCCCTTTTGCTATAAGAGATAGAGCTAGAATATGGTTGGACTCACAACCTAAAGAAAGCCTGAACTCTTGGGAAAAGCTAGTCAATGCCTTCTTGGCAAAGTTCTTTCCACCTCAAAAATTGAGTAAGCTTAGAGTGGAAGTCCAAACCTTCAGACAGAAGGAAGGTGAATCCCTCTATGAAGCTTGGGAAAGATACAAACAATTGATCAGAAAGTGTCCTTCTGACATGCTTTCTGAATGGAGCATCATAGGTATCTTCTATGATAGTTTGTCTGAACTGTCCAAGATGTCATTGGACAGCTCTGCTGGAGGATCTCTTCATCTGAAGAAGACACCTGCAGAAGCTCAAGAACTCATTGAAATGGTTGCAAATAACCAATTCATGTACACTTCTGAAAGGAATCCTGTGAACAATGGGACAAATCAGAAGAAAGGAGTTCTTGAGATTGATACTCTAAATGCCATATTAGCTCAGAACAAAATATTGACTCAGCAAGTCAATATGATTTCTCAAAGTCTGTCTGGAATGCAAGCTGCACCAGGCAGTACTAAGGACGCTTCATCTGAAGAAGAAGCTTATGATCCTGAGAACCCATCAATGGAAGAGGTGAATTACATGGGAGAACCCTATGGAAACACCTATAATCCTTCATGGAGAAATCATCCAAATCTCTCATGGAAGGATCAACAAAGACCTCAACAAGGTTTCAACAACAATAATGGTGGAAAAAACAGGTTTAGCAATGGCAAGCCTTTTCCATCATCTTCTCAGCAACAGACAGAGAATTCTAAGCAGAGCCACTCTGACTTAGCAACCATGGTCTCTGATCTAATCAAAACCACTCAAAGTTTCATGACTGAAACAAGGTCCTCCATTAGAAACTTGGAGGCACAAGTGGGTCAGCTGAGTAAGAAAGTTACTGAACTCCCTCCTAGTACTCTTCCAAGCAATACAGAAGAGAATCCAAAAGGAGAGTGTAAGGCCATCAACATAGCCGAAATTGGAGAGGAGGAAGAGGCCGTGATCGCCACTGAGGAAGACCTCAATGGACGTCCACTGGCCTCTAATGAGTTCCCTAATGAGGAACCATGGAAATCTGAGGCTCACACTGAGACCATAGAGATTCCATTGGATTTACTTCTGCCATTCATGAGCTCTAATGAGTATTCTTCCTCTGAAGAGGACGAAGATGTCACTGAAGAGCAAGTTGCTAAGTACCTTGGAGCAATCATGAAGCTAAATGACAAGTTATTTGGTAATGAGACATGGGATGACGAACCCCCTTTACTCACCAAAGAACTGGATGACTTGACTAGGCAGAGATTACCTCAAAAGAGATAGGACCCTGGGAAGTTCTCAATCCCTTGAACATTAGGCACCATGACCTTCGAGAAAGCTCTGTGTGACCTAGGGTCAAGCATAAACCTCATGCCTCTCTCTGTAATGGAGAAGCTAGGGATCTTTGAGGTACAAGCTGCAAGAATCTCACTAGAGATGGCAGACAATTCAAGAAAACAAGCTTATGGACTTGTAGAGGATGTTCTGGTAAAGATTGAAGACCATTACATCCCTGCTGATTTCATAGTCCTAGAGACTGGGAAGTGTATGGATGAATCCATCATCCTTGGCAGACCCTTCCTAGCCACAGCAAAGGCTGTGATTGATGTTGACAGAGGAGAATTGATCATTCAAGTGAATGAAGAATCCTTTGTGTTTAAGGCTCAAGAATATCCCTCTGTAACCATGGAGAGGAAGCATGAAGAGCTTTTCTCAAAACAGAGTCAAACAGAGCCCCCACAATCAAACTCTAAGTTTGGTGTTGGGAGGCCACAACCAAATTCTAAGTTTGGTGTTGAACCCCCACATTCAAACCCTAAGTTTGGTGTTGGGAGGTTCCAACATTACTCAGAAAATCTGTGAGGCTCCATGAGGGCCCACTGTCAAGCTACTGACATTAAAGAAGTGCTTGTTGGGAGGCAACCCAATGTTATATTTATCTATTTTCCATTGTTATTTTATGTTTTCTATAGGTTGATGATCATGTGAAGTCACAAAAACAATTGAAAAAGCAAAAACAGAATGAAAAACAGAAAGAAAAATAGCACACCCTGGAGGAAAAGCTTGCTGGCATTTAAACGCCAGTAAGGGCAGCAAATGGGCGTTTAATGCCCAGTCTGGTACCATTCTGGGCGTTTAACGCCAGAAAGGGGGCACCAGACTGGCGTTTAACGCCAGAAAAGGGCAGCAGCCCGGCGTTTAACGCCAGGATTGGCAGAAAAGGCGTTTTACACGCCACTTGGTGTAGGGATGAGCTATCCTTGACACCTCAGGATCTGTGGACCCCACAGGATCCCCACCTACCCCACCACTCTCTCTTCTTCACCCATTTACCAATCACCTCAATACCTCTTCCCCAAAAAAACCCCTCACCTATCAAATCCCACCATTATCTTCACCACTCACATCCATCCTTCATAAAACCTCACCTACCCCACCATCCAAATTCAAACCAATTTCCCTCCCAAACCCACCCATAATGGCCGAACCCTACCCCTCTCTCCACCCCTATATAAACCCTACTTCACTCCTTCATTTTCACACAACCTAAACACTACTTCTCCCCCTCAGCCGAACCACAAAAGCCCCCTCCATCTACTCTATTTCCTCTTTTTCTACTCTTTTCTTTCCCCTTTTGCTCGAGGAGGAGCAAACCTTCTAAGTTTGGTGTGGTAAAAGCGTTGCTTTTTGTTTTTCCATAACTATTTATGGCACCTAAGGCCAGAGAAACCTATAGAAAGAGGAAAGGGAAGGCAAAAGCTTCCACCTCCGAGTCATGGGAGATGGAGAGATTCATCTCAAGGGTGCATCAAGACCACTTCTATGAAGTTGTGGCCATGAAGAAGGTGATCCCCGAGGTCCCTTTCAAACTCAAAAAGAGTGAATATCCGGAGATCCGACATGAGATCCGAAGAAGAGGTTGGGAAGTTCTTACCAACCCCATTCAACAAGTCGAAAACTTAATGGTTCAAGAGTTCTATGCCAATGCATGGATCACCAAGAACCATGATCAAAGTGTGAACCCGGACCCAAAGAATTGGCTTACAATGGTTCGGGGAAAATGCTTAGATTTTAGTCCGGAAAATGTAAGGTTGGTATTCCACTTGCCCATGATGCAAGGAGATGAACACCCATACACTTGAAGGGTCAACTTTGATCAAAGGTTGGAGCAAGTCCTCTACCTTGGCAAGGTTAGCCTTCCCTCATCTCATTTGTCACCTCTGTAATTCAGTTGGAATTAACATAGAGGGAGACATCCTCATTGATGAGGACAAGCCCATCACTAAGAAGAGGATGGAGCAAACAAGAGATCCCACTCATGGACATGAGGAAATTCCTCATCATGAAATCCCTGAGATGCCTCAAGGGATGCACTTTCCTCCACAAAACTATTGGGAGCAAATCAACACCTCCCTATGAGAATTGAGTTCCAACATGGGACAACTAAGGGTGGAGCACCAAGAACATTCCATCCTCCTCCATGAAATTAGAAAAGATCAAAGAATCATGAGAGAGGAGCAACAAAGGCAAGGAAGAGATATTGAGGAGCTCAAGCACTCCATAAGATCTTCAAGAGGAAGAACAAGCCGCCATCACTAAGGTGGACCCGTTATTTAATCTCCTTGTTCTTTATTTTTCTGTTTTTCAAAAATTATGCTTTATGTTTTATTTATGTTTGTGTCTTATGATCATTAGTGTCTTAGTTTCTATGCCTTAAAGTTATGAATGTCCTATGAATCCATCACCTTTCTTAAATGAAAAATGTTCTTAATTGAAAAAGAGAAGAATTGCATGAATTTCGAATTTTATAACAGATTAATTATTTTGATGTGGTGGCAATACTTTTGATTTCTAAATGTATGCTTGAACAGTGCATATGTCTTTTGAATTTGTTGTTCATGAATGTTAAAATTGTTGGCTCTTGAAAGAATGATGAAAAAGGAGACATGTTACTAAGGATCTAAAAAAATCATAAAAATGATTCTTGAAGCAAGAAAAAGCAGTGAATTCAAAAAAAAAAGAGCAAGCAGAAAAAGCCAATAGCCCTTTAAACCAAAAGGCAAGGATAATGAAAAGGATCCAAGGCTTTGAGAATCAGTGGATAGGAGGGCCTACAGGAATAACATCCTGGCCTAAGCGGCTAAACCAAGTTGTCCCTAACCATGTGCTTGTGGTGTGAAGGTGTCAAGTGAAAACTTGAGACTGAGCGGTTAAAGTCATGATCCAAAGCAAAAAGAGTGTGCTTAAGAACCCTGGACACCTCTAATTGGGGACTCTAGCAAAGTAGAGTCACAATCTGAAAAGGTTCACCCAGTTATGTGTCTGCGGCATGGATGTATCCGGTGGTGATACTGAAAAATAGAGTGCTTTGGGCCACGGCCAAGACTCATAAAGTAGCTGTGTTCAAGAATCATCATACTTAACTAGGAGAATCAATAACACTATCCGGATTCTGAGTTCCTATAGAAGCCAATCATTCTGAACTTCAAAGGATAAAGTGAGATGCCAAAACTGTTCAGAGGCAAAAAGCTAAAAGCCCCGCTCATCTAATTAATACTAATCTTCATAGATGTTTTTGGAATTTATTGTATATTCTCTTCTTTTTATCCTATTTGATTTCCAGTTGCTTGGGGACAAGCAACAATTTAAGTTTGGTGTTGTGGTGAGCGAATAATTTATACGCTTTTTGGCATTATTTTTAGTATGCTTTTAGTATGTTTTAGTTAGTTTTTATTTAAAATTCACTTTTCTAGACTTTACTACGAGTTTGTGTATTTTTCTATGATTTCAGGTATTTTCTGGCTGAAATTGAGGGACCTGAGCAAAAATCTGATTCAGAGGCTAAAAAGGGCTGCAGATGCTGTTGGATTCTGACCTCTCTGCACTCGAAGTAGATTTTCTGGAGCTACAGAAGCCTAATTGGCGCGCTCTTAAATTCGTTGGAAAGTAGACATCCAGGGCTTTCCATCAATATATAATAGTCTATACTTTGCCCGAGATTTGATGGCCCAAACAGGCGTTCCAAGTCAGCTTTAGAATTCCCGGCGTTAAACGCCGGAACTGGCACAAAAGTGGGAGTTAAACGCCCAAACTGGCACAAAAGCTGGCATTTAACTCCAAGAAAAGTCTCTACACATGGAAGCTTCAATGCTCAGCCCAAGCACACACCAAGTGGGCCCGAAAGTGGATTTTTACGTCATTTACTCATTTCTATAAACCCTAGGCTACTAGTTCTCTATAAATAGGACCTTTTGCTATTGTATTTGGAGGATCTTTCAATCTTCGGATCATCTTTTGATCATGTTTTTATGATTCAACCCTCTTTGGGAGGCTGGCCATTCGGCCATGCCTAGACCTTGTTCTTATGTATTTTCAACGGTAGAGTTTCTACACACCATAGATTAAGGTGTGGAGCTCTGCTGTACCTCGAGTATCAATGCAATTACTATTGTTCTTCTATTCAATTCAGCTTATTCTTGTTCTAAGATATCACTTGTTCCTCAACTTGATGAATGTGATGACCCGTGACACTCATCATCATTCTCACCTATGAACGTGTGCCTCACAACCACCTCCGTTCTACCTTAGATTGAGTGGATATCTCTTGGATTCCTTTATCAGAATCTTTGTGGTATAAGCTAGAATCCAATGGCGGCCATTCTTGAGAATTCGGAAGGTCTAAACCTTGTCTGTGGTATTCTGAGTAGGATTCAAGGATTGAATGACTGTGACGAGCTTCAAACTCGCGATTGTGGGGCGTTAGTGACAAACGCAAAAGAATCACTAGATTCTATTCCGACATGATCGAGAACCGACAGATGAATAGCCGTGCTGTAACAGAGCGCGTTGAACATTTTCACTGAAAGGACGGGACTGTAGCCATTGACAACGGTGATGCCCAACATACAGCTTGCCATGGAAAGGAGTAAGAAGGATTGGATGAAGACAGTAGGAAAGCAGAGAGACGGAAGGGACAAAGCATCTCCATACGCTTATCTGAAATTCTCACCAATGAATTACATAAGTATCTCTATCTTAATTTTATGTTTTATTCATCTTTTAATTATCAATCCTCCATAACCATTTGAATCCCCCTGACTGAGATTTACAAGATGACCATAGCTTGCTTCATACTAACAATCTCCGTGGGATCGACCCTTACTCGCGTAAGGTTTATTACTTGGACGACCCAGTGCACTTGCTGGTTAGTTGTGCGAAGTTGTGATAAAGAGTTGAGATTGCAATTGAGCGTACCATGTTGATGGCGCCATTGATGATCACAATTTCGTGCACCAGTATCTAATGGGGCTAATCCACTAAAATCTTATAACAAATCAAGAGAAAAACTATATAAATCACATAGAAAATATACAAATGATTCTCACACATTAGTATAATTGTATTTTCTAGTTAATTTGTATAATTGTATCCTTATGGTGCATTGTTCTCTACATTGTTTATGCTGTTGTTATTTTTGTATGAGAAAGTTAATGATAAAAATAACTTCCATGCCTATCATTCTACCTGCATCTGATGTTGTTGGAGAGAATGTGATATTTTTTCATCTTTATATTAGGAATTTAAGATGGCTAAAATAGGTTGTTACACGAAAAATATCAAAATTAGAAATTGCATATCAACAACCTCAAATGCAAGTGCTTGCGGCTTCATCTTCCCACCACGATAACTCTCTAATTCCCCCGCACAGTGGTGATAGGGTCCCCACAACTTTACGCCCGTTCCATTAACCCCGTAGTAAACTAAGGCCTCCTCCATAGACCAGCACAAATAGTTCCCAGAACTCAGAGCCAGGCGATGGACTTGGACGCTAATACAAATGAGATAGATTTTTTTGATCAACACGTTGATGACCTCTTTGTTGCATCTGGAGCTTAAAGGCGTAAAGGACGTAATACTACAGAATTTTGGAATGTTAAGATCATCAGTAACATATCTTGAATTTTTCTTGTTCAACATTATTTAGACTTTATTTTTTTATTTTTCTCGCATCTTGTCTACAATGGTTACATATAGGTTATTTTATTCTTTATAGATTCCGATGGCACAATCATGCAAGCTCGTTTAAGTGTGAGGGAGGCTTTGGAGCGGCCTAATAGTAGAAGGATCATACTCAAGTTCAACAGCGAACTGCAACCAATTGGAGATGAAGCTAGTCTATTTCGTGGAGTTCTTGGTCTACTAGGTGCTGACTATGAAAAATTTTTTATCTATGAGAAAAGTTAGAAAAAGAATACTACTAAAGACAAGGTTTATAATGAATGTATAAAAGTAAAAGTTTATAGCGTTGTTGAATTAAATCTGCTTCGTTTAACAATTATTAACAAATTAAATTTATCTTTGCAGCAAATTTTTCACTTTAATGAAGATAGTGGAAGAACTATCAAGAAAACTATTTTAAAAAGTATAAGGAAGTCTTGGAAGGATACAAGATAGAGAGCATCAGAGATGGTTCCTTAGATATCGCGTTACACTTGAGACACAGGTAATCTAGTATATCATTTGTAACACAATAATACAATTTATCTTGCATTAAGTCTAACAAACTTAGTTTGTAATCACTCTTATCTCTGATGGCATAACAGGAGATGTGCAGGAAAAATGCTGCGAATCAATCCAAACAAGTATACACCCACACTGGCAGTTCAAAAAGCTTGGCAAGGCGGAAGGAAGAAGAGGTAATTTACATTTGAATTCACTCTTTGAACTATCTATTTGTCTACATTTTTCTTAATTGTGTGGAATATGATAATGGCATAATTTATATTGTTACAATCGGAACTACAAGGGAGAAAAGTCAGTAAAGAAGAGTTATCGACCGCAATACAGAAAAGGAAAGATGGATCCTATATCCATGAAGAGGCTAAGACAATTGGTGTAAGTACTACGTTGTCTTTCATTGTTGTATCCGGTTGGTTTCAATTATAAATTTGGGTTAAAAGTCTAATATCGTATGCTCTAGCTCGCGATGGCTTATGTATGTTGATTTATGTCTGTAGGAAAGAATTGTAGAGATTAAGCAATAGGATGAGTCTTCTAGAGTGTTGTCTCAAAATGATTCGCTTGCTCAAGCTCTTGGAAAAGAGAAACCGAGTACATGGCGTGGGTTTCGGACCGACTCCTAGTCAAATCGTTGGTCCAAATTCGCATCCGCCGGGCAATAGAGTTCAAATAGAGAAGATCCAAAGGAAGCTGCTTGAACTACAGGCAGAGTTGGAAGCCGAGAAGTTGAAAAGGAAGGCGATGGAGGATAAAGTAGCAGCAGTGAAGAAAGAGGCAGGCAATGAAGAGTGCTCTGAGATATCTATTTCAATGACAAGGTGAGGAACTGCCAACAAACATCGCTGTAGGGATGAATTCCATGGAAAGATAGAGCAAAAAATAGAATATTAGGATTGGAATTATTTTGGTTTGAAGCAAACATATTTTTTAATTTGACTATACAACTCTTAACAAGAGATTTACTTTATTGATACTTTTATAAATATATTAATTTGTTTCATAGTTTTTTTTCCATCAATTTAGATTTTTAAATGAAAAATAATAATATTTTTAATATTAAAAAAATCTAAAAATTATTAAAAAATATATCTATAATATTTTAAGAAAAATAGGTACAGTTTTTAAAACAAAATCCAATTTTTTGCAGCACTTTGTACTAAAATTAACCGCGGTTTTAAAAACCGCGAAAAACAAGTTTAAAAACGTTCAAAATTTGAAAAACTGTTATAAAATTGCGGCGCTTTGTGTCCACCGGTAAATATAGGTCAATCCTGACAAAAAGCATATTGCGGCGGTTTTGAACCACCACCAAATTATTTGCGATAAAATATTAAATTAGCGGCAGTTATACCAGTGGTTGCTGAAAACTACCTTCGAAATCAACTACCCACACCACAAACTAGAGCGGTTCACGAACTGTTGGCTTTGAATTTTGCAGTAATTTAAAACCACCACTAATAACGTAAAAAGCACTGCTAATTCTCGTGTTCCTCGTAGTGAATACTATTTATAAAGACATAATACACACTGTTGACATACACGGTTATTCATATTATACTGTACACGTATATAGTCACTATTAATCTCTACGGTTACTATTCACGAATACATTTTTTTGTCAAATTTATTTTTCTGTCGTTGAGGTTAATTCTCCATGAAAAACAAAGTTAGCATTTTCACTGTACACAATTTAGATCGTATTTTCCAGCACTATCATACTGGCTAACATGGCCATCCGATTTTTTTTTTCGAGAATAAAGCATAAATTAAAGAGAGAGGGCAAAGATGATCATTTTGAACATACTATTTCAACCAATAAGCCCATATCCCTTCAATTTAATGTCATTTCCGTCCCCATCTCCATCATACACCTCCTTAGTTTCTCTAATCAATCAAATTAACAAATTTAACAACCATGCAAATTAATCAATTTAATTGAGATGTTAAATAAGTAAACAGTGATAAGCAAGTAAATAGAGAGATCAAAAGGTCTTTTGCAGTAGGAATAAACGAGAGAGCAAAAAAAAATTTTTTTTTTGGTACTAATTTTTTATATATATAAAATCAACAATTGGTTTACAATTAGGGTTTAATAGGTTAGAAAAAGAGTACCATTGAAATATTTCTTGAAGTATTTTTAAATATGTAAAATTTAAAAACAATGGTGTTATATTGTAATTTTTTTTTTCCTTTCAACTCCAGTTAATGATGTTGTTCATGAAAGTTCTATGCATGAAATACCTTGACTCCTCTTTTCCTGAATTGTCTTCTTATATGGTCGACATGTGATGCTCAAACAAACAGCAAAACAACATGAAAACGACACTGAAATATAAACTCCAAATTTGACGTTCAAATTGGACATCTAGCAACTTGATTCTTTTTTTTTTTTCTAACTTTTTAGTTAAAATTGTCAACCTCTTTTTTTAAAAAACAAAAATAATGAAATAAAGAGGGAAACGATAACAAATACGGATGCATGTCTAACGAAGATTATAATGTTAACTTTTTTGTGCCGTTAAAATTTATGTTTTAGGCGTCTGTTTTGAGACAGAATTTTGTTTTTAATATCTAGACATGCAATAATAATAATAATAATAATAATTTCTTTTAGATAAATCAGTTGCCAATTTAAACTAGAAATGATGGAGTCTATAGTATGTATAGCAATGTTCTGAAAACCAGACCGAACTGGCCGATTCGACTGGATTAATCCGAAACCGGTCAATAAGTCGGTCCAGTTAACATCTAAAATTGGCCTGCAAAAAATCGGCAAAAAATCGACAAAATTTGTTGAAGATCCAATTCTCCTATTCAGCATAAAACGGCGTCGTTTTGGTTAAAAAAAAAGGAAAAATGCGTAGAAGACCAAGACCCCAATCCCCTCTCCCTTCTATCTTACTCTCAATATTCACCAAAATGGCGAAATCCCTAACCATATCAGAGCAAACAGCTGCCAATACTTTGTGCTCGCAGTGAAGCCCGCCTTTGTCAATGCCATCATCGGCCGCCTTTTTCTCGTCATCGAAACGCCTCTGTCTCTGAGCTATCTCTCTCTCTCTCTCTCTCTCTCTCTCTCTCTCTCTCTCTCTCTCTCTCTCTCTCTCTCTCTAGCACCACTCTCAACGCGTAGTGCGAACGTACCCGTGCCGCCGTGGACTCTTTGCCGTCGCCGTGAGTTCTTCAATCTTTGCCATCCCTCAACATCTTCTTTGTGATCTTCTTTATTTTAACTGATTTTCTTCCTTTTTCACTTTAGTTTTTTATTTGTTTCCTCTGTTGTTGGTGGAACAAGTTTTGATTTTTCATTTTTCTTGTTAATTTTATTTATTCTAATTTCCTTCCTTTCTCACTACATTGTTTATATTGAAGATGGCCGATCCGTCACTCACTAAAAAATCCAAGATCTCATCGCCGTCACTTCCTTTCTCCCTCGCTGCCGGTACATCAATTTATTTTTGCTTGTTTTCAATTATTTTTAATAATACTAATTCTGTGATTATGAGTTCCTGGCTTTGCTATTTTGAGTTACTGAGTTAGTATAATACTGATTTGTGATTTTGTGATTCTGGGTTAGTGGGATTAATATTCTGAATTGCTGCTGCTTGTTTAAGTTAATTTTGTTGATGGTTAATGTAACACCCTAATTATTCTAAGCCTTACCTCGCATCATAAAGTAAAGGATAATCAAAGGTTACGATAGTTCTAAAGCTTATACATATTATATAGAAAGAAGTAATATATTCTAGAAGCACGATGAAGGATACAGCTCAAAAACATGATTTGAAAAGCGCAAAATGTACACACGAAGCTACAAACTTAATACACAAGAAATAGATATAATATAACAAAATATAAGAGTATAATAGTATAAAGATCTAGCCACGGCTCACGGAGTTCAAGCCGGCTAGCTATACACAGACAATACAAAATTCTGAAAGTTAAAACAGCTTATACAAGTTTTTTTCTGAAAGTAAGCCACTAGGCCAAATAAATACAAAAGTGAGAGATTTTAAACAAAATAATCAAAAGGACTTCAAAACAGGATAAAGGTCCTCTGCTCTGTCACCACCAAAGTAACTCACTGAGGTGGGTTACAACCTGCATCTGAAATAACAACAACAGAATATGGTATAAGAACCGGAGGTTTTCAATATGGTAACAGTGCCTAGTGATATAAGATATAAGACTCTAATACACCAGAGGCAATCCTAGAACTTCATATCCATCACAAGATTCATCTTAAGTCATAACTAAAACATTAAAGCATAACTTAAAACCATAACTTAATAAACGGGTAATCTAACATAAAGGATTTTCTAAACTAACAATTCTCCGCAGTCCCACAGCCTGCACCAACCTATCCTCCATGCGATCCCATCGCCACCGCCTTCCAAACCTCCTCAATCCCAGTAGAATACACAATTAATACAATGCAAGTAAAACACAAGTATAGGCATGTATGTCAAGTAATTCAAATAGGCAATTAGGCATGTTATACAATTAGGCAAGCAATTTCAAGTCGGCAAAGCAAACAAACAGATAGAATTTACACATAATGAATGCCTGTCCTACTGACTGTGATATCACATTGTCGATTTAACTGCCAACCTGACACATCTCCATGGAGATGTCGCCCTTCGGAATCATAATGGGAACCCTCGAGATATTGTACTCAGAACACCGTCCTGGATTTTGTGCCTGCACACTCTAGTGATATGAGTGGGATACTTTTGCCACAGGCCTCACATCTCAATGTAAGTGGGATTAACCACCGTCCTTACTCTGCCGCCGCGACCTCAACAGGCAGGATCAACCACCATCCCTGCCAGGCGCATAGCGTCTCATAATTCTCAGTATAAAACAGTAATTCAGTGGTTTTCATAAAAATTATTTTTATTCAGTACTCAGTAATTCAGCACTTTCACAATTCATTCAGAACTCATTAGTTCACCACTTTCACATTTCATTCAAAACTCATTAGTTCATCACTTTCTCAATTCATTTTCAGTAACCACCAATATACTATTCTTTCTTCTCACTCAACCAAACCCCTCCTCAGTACACCAGAAACATAAGCCTTTGTTCTCCAACTTTTACCAAAAATACCGAAATAATTCCAGCCAAGACCTTCTCTATGTTTTAGCATCCAAAAACCAACCAAAAAGTCTTAGATAGGTGTCACAGAAGTTTACAAGCTTGTCGGGAAGGTGAAACAGTTAAAAACAAGATTTTTATTGAAAAACAGGGCAGTGTGCGTATGCAGAGGGGTGTGCGTGCGCACGCCCAGGAAGATTTTCAAGATGTGTGCATACGCATAAAGGTGTGCGTACACACAGGAGTAAAATTTTCCAATTCTGTTCGCTCGCACAAGGCGTGCGAACACCCTCAACAGAATGCACATTCCAACATGTACGTGCGCACAAGGTTGTGCATGCGCAAAATTTGCAAAGTTTCGTTGATTGTGTGTGCGCACAGAGCGTGCTAGCACTCCCAACAGTAGCCATATCCTCGTGTGTGTGTGTGTGTGTGTGTGTGTGTGTGCGCACAAGGCTGTGCGTGCGCACACAAACCAGAAATCACAAATTCTGCAGCGTTCATAGAATTCAGATTTTGACACCAAACTTTGAATGATCATAACTTCCTCTACAAAAATCAATTTCCTACAAACTTTATATAAATTTAAAGCTCTCAAAGCCATCTTTAATTTAAAACAATTTTCATGCATTCTTAATCTTTGAGGCTCAAGTTATGATCCGTCAAAGTTTTTCCTAAAACTCATTTTTACAAAAGTTTACAAATACTCCATTCCTAAGGATTCATAACCAAAACTAAATCAAGCCTCTTCCATCTCATCATACAACATTACCAAGCATTATACTTTACCTTTCTATCATATTTCAACCATTCTAATCCTACATCCATCAATTCCACCTCTATCACCCCACAATTTCATATTTTGCATATCAACATTCAATATTACACACTTACACCAATTCTCACCACTCACAAGCTTCATCTATCATGCATCGTCAAAATTCTCATTTCAACATATCAAACCATCACAAGCATTAACATCATCACACATTATCAAGTTAACATCATCATCATGCATCATCAAGTCCAACAATTAATTCAATCCAAACCTATCCTATAGGTCACTAGCCTAGGTGTCCAAAAATATTATATATTAGATAGAGGAAAACGAAACCATACCTTAGCCGATTCCCAATATACACAAAAACCTAAATTGAGTGCAAATTAAGCTTCCAACCACAACCTAGCTATCAATTCAACTCCAAGCTCCAAGCAAAAGCCAATAATCACAACTTCAAGCTATAAATACACATAATTCATGACCAAATCAAGCTAGGGTTCATCGTACTCAAACTTCACAAGGGTTCAAGACATTCTTACCTTGCCCAACAGTTTTAGAACTAAAGCCCAATTGTAATCAAGTGCTAGAGTGTACCTAAACACCCAAAATCACAAAATTTTACTTAATACAAAACCCTAAAATTTTGAATTTTTGAAAGGAATAACTGAGAGATATTTCATGACTTTCTTACCAGGTTTTTGGGTGGGTTTTGTAGAGATCTCCGCGGTGATCACGTGGTCGCAAACGGTGCGGCAATCGGAGCTCCGTAGCTCAAGTTATGAGCTTGGGAAGTTGAAGATGAATAGTAACAATGGAACCCTCACTCTCTTCTCTTCTCAGTTGGGTTGTGTTGTGTTTGAGTGTGGTGAACGAGCTGATGGATAATTAATGAAGGTTTTATATGTTGGGCTTGGATCCAACTTGGGCCCGGTCGAACCCGTTAGCGTTTTTAATCCGTTTGGCCCAACTTTGGGCCAAATCTTTAAAATTAATGCCCGGTTTCCAACTTTAATTATTTTTCTAAGGTTTTCTACTGTTTTTAATTATTCTCGCACACTACCAAACAGACTTAAACTAGTTCGGCCAGTTTATCTGTCGGTTCGTAATTTTACTCGGTTTTTTGCAGAAATTACATTTTCCGACTCAGAAAAATCTACTGAGTCCAAAAATCATATTTAAATCCTCCAATTCACATTCTAAATTTTTGGATCCTATTTTGGGCAATATTAATTATTTAATTAAACGGTTAATTAGTCGCGGTTCTTACATTCTCCCCACCAAATAAGAATTTTTGTCCTCAAAATTTAGTGGTTATCCGAGAATACCTCGGGATAATCCTTCCACATCTCGAACTCTAATTCCCAAGTATGTTCTACCACTCCTGCTCGCTTCCAAGCAACCTTAACCAATTGAACTTCTTTTTCGCGTAACTTCTTCACACTGGTGTCGTCAATACGCACCGGTGTTACTTGAAAAGTCAAGTTCTCCCTCAACTCAACCGACTCGGGCTCTAACACATGAGCCGCATCCGACGTGTATTTACGGAGTTGTGACACGTCGAATACATCATGCAAGTTAGACAAGTGAGGCAGCGAAGCTACTTGATATGCCACCGGCCCGAATCACCTCAGAATCTCAAACGGTCCAATGAACCTCGGATTCAACTTCTTTGTTTTGATTGCTCTTCCGATCCCAGTTGTCGGAGTAACCCTCAGAAATACATGTTCTCCTACTTCAAACTCTAATGGTTTCCTTCTCTGATCCGCATAACTTTTCTGTCGACTCTGTGCAGTTAGAATCCTCTCCTGAATCTTCTTAATCTTCTCAGTAGTCTCTACTACCAAATCAGGACCCAAAACACTTGCTTCACCGGCTTCATACCAACACAGTGGAGATTGGCACTTCCTTCTATACAAAGCCTCATACGGAGCCATCCTGATGCTCACATGAAAGCTATTCTTGTACGCAAACTCCACCAATGGCATGTAACGGTCCCAACTTTCAGATTGATCCAAAACACACGCCCTTAGCATTTCTTCCAACGTTTGAATGGTCCTTTCTGACTATCCATCAGTTTGCAGGTGATATGCCATGCTAAGTCATAATCTCGTACCGAAAGCTCTTTGGAAATCTCCCCAAAACCTTGATGTGAATTGGGGATCACGGTCTGACACTATGCTCGATGGCACACCGTACAACCTTACGATCTCCTTCATATACAACCTTGCCAATTCCTCTATAGAATAGTTCACTCGAATAGGTAGAAAATGAGCAGATTTGGTTAAGCGGTCCATTATCAATCAAACCGCATCAAATCCTAACCTAGTCCTCGATAAACCGGTCACAAAATCCATCAAGGAAATTTAAAAGAAGAAAATGATAAACTAAAATTAAAGGAATTAGCAAGGAAATTAAAATTGCTTAATCTAACTATCTATCAATTTAGTCATTTTCAAATTCAAACCAATCCCCGGCAACGGTGATGAGCAGATATTTTATACGCTTTTTGGGGGTAATTTCATGTAGTTTTTAGTATGTTTTAGTTAGTTTTTACTATATTTTTATTAGTTTTTAGGCAAAATTCATATTTCTGGACTTTACTATAAGTTTTTGTGTTTTTCTGTAATTTCAGGTATTTTCTGGCTGAAATTGAGGGATCTGAGCAAAAATTTGATTTAGGCTGAAAAAGGACTGCTGATGTGGTTGGATTCTGACCTCCCTACACTCGGAATAGATTTTTTGGAGCTACAAGAATCCAATTGGCACGCTCTCAATTGTGTTGGAAAGTAGACATCTAGGGCTTTCTAGCAATATATAATAGTCTATACTTTACTCGAAGATAAATGACGTAAACTGGCGTTTAACGCTAGTTCCATGTTCCATTCTGGCGTTAAATGCCAGAAACAGGTTACAAGTTGGAGTTAAACTCCCAAAATAGTTTACAACCTGGCGTTTAACTCCAAAAACAGCCCAAGCACGTGAAAAGCTCGAGTTTCTGTCCCAGCACACACTAAGTGGGCCCCAGAAGTGGATTTTTGCACTATCTATCTCAGTTTACTCATTTTCTGTAAACCTAGGTTACTAGTTTAGTATTTAAACAACTTTTAGAGATTTATTTTGTACCTCATGACATTTTAGATCTGAACTTTGTATTTCTGACGGCATGAGTCTCTAAACCCCATTGTTGGGGGTGAGGAGCTCTGTTGTGTCTCGATGAATTAATGCAATTACTTCTGTTTTTCATTCAAACACGCTTGTTTCTGTCTAAGATATTTATTCGTACTTAACCATGATGAATGTGATGATCCGTGACACTCATCACCATTCTCAACCTATGAACGCGTGCCTGACAACCACCTCTGTTCTACATTAGATTGAATGAGTATCTCTTGTATTCCTTAATTAGAGTCTTCGTGGTATAAGCTAGAATTCATTGGCAGCATTCTTGAGAATCCAAAAAGTCTAAACCTTGTCTGTGGTATTCCGAGTAGGATTCAAGGATTGAATGACTGTGACGAGCTTCAAACTCACAAGGGTTGGGCGTAGTGACAGACGCAAAAGGATCAATGGATCCTATTCCAGCATGAGTGAGAACCGACAGATGATTAGCCGTGTGGTGACAGCGCACCTGGACCATTTTCATTGAGAGGACGGATGGTAGCCATTGACAACGGTGATCCACCAACACACAGCTTGCCATAGGAGGAACCTTGCGTGCGTGAAGAAGAAGACAGGGGAAAGCAGAGATTCAGAAGACAAAGCATCTCCAAAACTTCAACATATTCTCCATTACTGCATAACAAGTATTATTTAATCCATGCTTTTTATTTACTACCAATCAAAACTGAGAATTATTATTATCCTGACTAAGAGTTACAAGATAACCATAGCTTGCTTTAAGCCAACAATCTCCATGGGATTCGACCCTTACTCACGTAAGGTATTACTTGGATGACCCAGTGCACTTGCTGGTTAGTGGTACGAGTTGTGAAAAGTGTGATTTACAATTTCGTGCACCAAGTTTTTGGCGCCGTTGCCGGGGATTGTTCGAGTTTGAACAACTGTCGGTGAATCTTGTTGCTTAGATTAGGAAAATTTTGTCTTTTGGGTCAGAGTCTTTTATTTTCTTTTCAAAAATTTTTTTTAAATATTATTTTTCTTTATTAGTTTTTAATTTTTCTTGGAGTCTTTTTGTTTGAGTCTAGTTTCATATCTTAAGTTTGGTGTCAATTGCATGTTTTTTATGTTCCTTTAAAAATACCTTTTTAAAACACGTTAAATTTATAGCTCAGTTGGCTAGAGCATTGTGCTTGTGTTCTTGGTAATTGGGTATCTTCTTTTTAAAACTTTTTCAAAAATAATTTTTCTTTGATTAAATCTTGTGCCAAATTTTAAATTTGGTATTTTCTTGTTAATTTTTCTTTGGTTTTCGAAAATTTTATTTTGGTTTTATAAAAATTTTAAGTTTGGTGTTCTTTCTTTTGTTCTTGTTGTTCTTAAGTCTTCTTTGTGTTTTGATCTCAAAATTTTTAAGTTTGGTATGCCTTAGTGTTTTCCCTCCAAAATTTTCGAAAACAAGGAGCATTGGACCTAAAAATTTTAACTCTTGTGTCTTTTGTGTGTTCTTTTTTTTCATAATAAAATTCAAAAATCAAAAAAATATTTTTTCCTTTAATTGCTCATAATTTTCGAATCCCTTGGGTTGACTTGGTCAAAAATTTTCAAATCATATCCTTTTATGATTCTTAAAATCATATCTTTTTCAAAAATATCCTAACCACTTTCTCTCTCCTCACTTTTTCAAAAATCTTCATAAATTATTTTCAAATCTTTTTTTAGTTTTTATTTTATTTTATTTTATTATTTCAAAAAATTTTTTTAATGTAATAAAATAAATAAAATAAATCCACGTCATCTCCCTTTCTCCATCATGGACCTAAGTGGAAATGAATAGTCCAGAAGGACTCTGGGGTCATATGCTAACCCCACTACTGCTTCATATGGAAGTAGTATCTGTATACCCTCCATCGGAGTCAGTAGTTTTGAGTTGAATCCTCAGCTCATTATCATGGTGCAGTAAAGTTGCCAGTATTTCGGTCTTCTACAGGAAGAACCTACAGAGTTTCTGGCACATTTTTTACAAATTACTAACACAGTACATGATAAGGAAGTAGATCAGGATGTCTACAGATTATTACTGCTTCCATTTCCCGTAAAAGACCAAGCTAAGAGGTGGTTAAATAACCAACCTAAGGCTAGCATAAGGACATGGAAACAGCTGTCAGAAAATTTCCTGAATATATATTTTCCTCCAAAACGGATGACATAGCTAAGGCTGGACATCCAAGGCTTTAAATAAGGAGATAATGAATCTCTTTATGATGCCTGGGAGAGATACAGAGAGATGCTAAGGAAATGCCTCTCTGAAATGTTTTCAGAGTGGGTGCAGTTAGACATTGGTGCACGAAATTGCAATCACACTTTTGCAATCCGCACAACTAACCAGCAAGTGCACTGGGTCGTCCAAGTAATACCTTACGTGAGTAAGGGTCGAATCCTACGGAGATTTTTGGCCTGAAGCAATATATAGTTATCTTGTTGATCTTAGTCAGGATGCCAATAGGGTTCTTCCGTTTTAATTGTAAAAAGTCAAAGGACATAAAATAAATACTTATTGTGCAATAATGGAGAATATGTTGGAGTTTTGGAGATGCTTTGTCCTCTTTATTTCAGCTTTTCTCTTGTACTCCTCTTCACACACGCAAGGCTCCTTCCATGGCAAGCTGTATGTAGGGTGTCACCGTTGTCAATGGCTACTTTCCATCCTCTCAATGAAAATGGTCCAAATGCTCTGTCACAGCACGGCTAATCATCTGTTGGTTCTCGATCATGTCGGAATAGAATCCATTGATTCTTTTGCGTTTGTCATCACGCCCAACAATCGCAAGTTTGAAGTTTGTCACAGTCATCCAATCCCAGAATCCTACTCGGAATACCATAGACAAGGTTTAGACTTTCCAGATTCTCATGAATGCCGCCATCAATTCTAGCTTATACCACGAAGATTCTGATTAAGGAATCTAAAAGATACTCATTCAATCTGATGTAGAACGGAGGTGGTTGTCAAGCACACGTTCATGGATTGAGGAAGGTGATGAGTGTCACGGATCATCACCTTCTTCATAGTGAAACGGGAATGAACATCTTAGATAGGAACAAGCGTGTTTGAATGGAAAACATAAATAATTGCATTAATTTATCGAGACACTGCAGAGCTTCTCACCCCCAACAATGGAGTTCAGAGACTCATGCTGTCAAAGAGTATAAAATTCAGATCTAAAAATGTCATGAGATACAAAATAAATCTCTAAAAGTTGTTTAAATACTAAACTAGTAACCTAGGTTTACAGAAAATGAGTAAACTAGGATGGATAGTGCAGAAATCTACTTCTGGGACCCACATGGTGTGTGGTGGAGCTGAGATTAAGCTTCTCATGTTCTTGGGCTGTTTCTGGAGTTGAACGCCAAGTTGTAACCTGTTTCTGGCGTTGAACTCCAACTTGCAACCTGTTTCTGGCACTGAACGCCAGACTGCAACATGAAACTGGCGTTCAACGCCAGTTTACGTTGTCTATTTACGTGCAAAGTATGAACTATTATATATTACTGAAAAGCCCTGGATGTCTACTTTCCAACCCAATTGAGAGCGCACCAATTGGACTCCTATAGCTCCAAAAAATCCATTCCGAGTGCAGGGAGCTCAGAATCCAATAGCAGCAGCAGTCCTTTTTCAGCCTAAATCAGATTTTTGCTCAACTCCCTCAATTTCAGCCAGAAAAATATCTGAAATCACAGAAAAATACACAAACTCATAGTAAAGTCCAGAAATATGATTTTTGCCTAAAAACTAATAAAAATATACTAAAAAGTAACTAGAACCTACTGAAAACTACCTAAAAACAATGCCAAAAAGCGTATAAATTATCTGCTCATCACAACACCAAACTTAAATTGTTGCTTGTCCCCAAGAAACTGAGAATCAAATAGGATAAAAAGAACAGAATATACTATAAATTCCAAAATATCAATAAATATTAGTTCTAATTAGATGAGTGGGACTTGTAGGTTTTTGCTTCTAAACAGTTTTGGCATCTCACTTTATCCCTTGAAGTTTAGAATGATTGGCATCCATAGGAACTCAGAGTTCAGATAGTGTTATTGATTCTCCTAGTTAAGTATGTTAATTCTTGAACACAGCTACTTTTATGAGTCTTGGCCGTGGCCCTAAGCACTTTGTTTTCCAGTATTACCACCGGATACATAAATGCCACAGACACTTGACTGAGTGAACCTTTTCAGATTGTGACTCAGCTTTGCTAAAGTCCCCAATTAGAGGTGTCCAGAGTTCTTAAGCACACTCTTTTTGCTTTGGATCACGACTTTAACCACTCAGTCTCAAGCTTTTCACTTGGACCTGCATGCCACAAGCACATGGTTAGGGACAGCTTGATTTAGCCGCTTAGGCCTGGATTTTATTTCCTTGGGCCCTCCTATCCATTGATGCTCAAAGCCTTGGATCCTTTTTACCCTAGCCTTTTGGTTTTATGGGCTATTGGCTTTTTCTACTTGCTTTTTCTTTTTCTTTCTCTATTTTCTGTTTTCTTTTTTTTTGCCATATTTTTTTTCGCAAGCTTTGTTCTTCACTGCTTTTTTGCTTCAAGAATCAATTTTTTTTATTTTTAAGATCATCAATAACATTTCTCTTTTTCATCATTCTTTCACGAGCCAACAATTTTAACATTCATAAACAACAAGATCAAAATTTTGCACTGTTCAAGCATTCATTCAGAAAACAAAAAGTATTGTCGCCACATCAATATAATTAAACTAATTTCAAAGATGAATTTGAAACTCATGTATTTCTTGTTCTTTTTTATTAAAACATTTTTCATTTAAGAAAGGTGAAGGATTCCTGGAATTATTCATATCCTTAAGACATAGTTACTAAACACTAATGATCATGTAATAAAGACACAAACATAGACAAACATGAAGCTCAAAAACTGAAAAACAGAAAAATAAGAGCAAGGAGATTAAGGAAGAGTCCACCTTAGTGAGGGTGGCATCTTCCTCTTGAAGAACCAATGGTGCTCTTTGAGCTCCTCTATGTCTCTTCCTTGTCTCTGTTGCTTGATCCCTAGTGATTTTGGTGCTCCTATCCTTAGTTGCTTCCAATAGTTGTGTGGAGGAAAATATATCCCTTGAGGTATCTCAGGGATTTCTTGATGAGAGAATTCCTCATGCTCATGCCAAAAACTTGGTGCAGTCAAATGCTCTATTACTGAGCTATGGACCCTTGAGATGAATCTCTCCATCTCCCATGACTCGGAGGTGGAAGCTTCTGTCTTCCCTTTCCTCTTTCTAGAGGTTTCTCCGGCCTTAGGTGCCATAAATGGTTATGAAAAAAACAAAAAAGCTATGCTTTTGCCACACCAAACTTAAAATATTGCTCGCCCTCGAGCAAAAGAAGAAGAATAAATGAGGAAGAAGATACGGAGGAGAGGGAGAGGGATGTGTATTCGGCTATTTAGGGTGGGTTTGGGTGGGAAAGAGATCTTGAATTTGAAGGTAGGTGGGGATCCTATGGGGCCCACAGATCCTGAGATGATCCTGTGAGGTCCACAGATCCTGAGGTGTCAAGGATTTACATCCCTGCACCAATGAGGTGTGTAAAACGCCCTCTGCATGCAATCCTGGCGTTTAACGCCAGATTAATGCTTGTTTCTGGCGTTAAACGCCAGCTCTACGCTTGTTTTGGATGTTCAATGCCAGTTTGTAGCATGTTTCTGGCGTTGAACGCCAGCTTTCCTCAGTGTGCAATCCTGGCATTTAAATGCCACATTGCTGCATGTTTCCGGCGTTCAACGCCAGATCCATGCTCTCTTCTAGTGTTGAACGCCAGCCAGATACTCCTTACTGGCGTTTAAACGCCAGTAAGCTCTTCCTCCAGGGTGTGCTGTTTCTTCTGCTATTTTTTATTCTATTTTTAATTTTTGTATTTCTTTTGTGACTCCACATGATCATGAACCTGATAAAATATAAAAGAACAATAGAAATAAAAATAGAATTAGATAAATAAGAATTGGGTTGCCTCCCAATAAGCGCTTCTTTATTGTCTTTAGCTGGACTATTACTGAGCTTTAATTAAGTCTCAGTTTTGAGCATTCTTGCTCAAAATTTCCTTCAAGATAATGCTTGACTCTTTGCCTATTAACAATGAACTTTTTGTCAGAGTCACTATCATGAAGCTCTGCAAACCATGGTGCTTCCTGAATGGCAAAAAGTTGCTCATCCAGAAATGTTTCAGAGATCTCAGTAAGAGGGAGGGACGTCCCTTCTACTGGTTCTATTCGGGATAGGTGATCTGCTAATTGGTTCTTTGTCCCTTTTCTATCTCTTATTTTTATATCAATTCTTGCAGAAGCAACACCCATCTTATGAGCCTAGGTTTTGAATCCCGCTTTATGAGTAGATATTTAAGAGCAATATGGTCTGTGTACACAATCACTTTTAATCCTACTAAATAGGATCTAAACTTGTCAATGGCGTAAACCACTACAAGCAATTCCTTTTCTATGGTTGTGTAGTTCTTCTACAGATCATTTAGAACACGGCTGGCATAATAAATGACGTGCAGAAGCTTGTCATGCCTCTGTCCCAACACTGCACCAATGGCATGATCACTGGCATCACACATTAATTCAAATGGTAATGTCCAGTCTGGTGCAGAGATGATTGGTGTTGTGACCAGCTTAGCTTTCAGAGTCTCAAACGCCTGCAGACACTCCTTATCAATGATAAATGGCGTGTCAACAGCTAACAGATTACTCAGAGGTTTTGCAATTTTTGAAAAATCTTTTATAAACCTCCTATAAAATCCTGCATGCCCCCAGAAAGCTTCTGATTGCCTTAACATTGGCAGGTGGTGGTAATTTTTCAGTTACCTCTACCTTGGCTTGATCCACCTCTATACTCCAGATGGACATGTGAATGCTGTTTTCTCTTGATCCTGGGGATCTACTGCAATTTGGTTATAACCTGAATAGCCGTCCAAAAAGCAGTAGTAATCATGACCTGCTAATCTCTCTAGCATCTGGTCTATAAATGGTAAAGGAAAATGATCCTTTCTGGTGGCTGTATTGAGCCTTCTGTAATTAATACACATACGCCACCCTGTAACTGTTCTTATAGGAACTAGTTCATTCTTTTCATTATGAACCACTGTCATGCCTCCCTTTTTGGGGACGACTTGGACAGGGCTTACCTAGGGGCTATCAGAAATAGGATAAATAATCCCAGCCTCTAGTAATTTAGTGACCTCCTTCTGCACCACCTCTTTCAAGGCTGGATTCAGCCGCCTCTGTGGTTGAACCACTGGCTTAGCATCACCCTCCAATAGGATCTTATGCATGCATCTGGCTGGGCTAATGCCCTTAAGATCACTGATGGACTACCCAAGAGCTGTCTTGTGTATCCCTAGAACTTGAATTAGTGCTTCCTCTTCCTGTGACTCTAAGGTAGAGCTTATGATTACAGGGAAGGTATCACCTTCTCCCATAAATGCATATTTCAAGGATGGTGGTAATGGTTTGAGCTCGGGTTTGGGAGGTTTTTCCTCTTCCTGAGGGATTTTTAGATGTTCTATTATTCTCTCTGGTTCCTCCAGATTAGGTTGGGCATCTTTAAAGATATCCTCTAGCTCTAATTCGAGGCTCTCAGTCATATTGACCTCTTTTACCAGAGAGTCAATAATATCAATGCTCATGCAGTCGTCTGGGGTGTCTGGATGCTGCATATCTTTGACAACATTCAACTTAAATTCATCCTCATTGACTCTCATGGTTAATTCCCCTTTTTGGACGACAATGAGGGTTCGTCCGGTTGCTAGGAAAGGTCTTCCTATAACGAGAGTTGCACTTTTGTGCTCCTCCATTTCCAGCACCACAAAGTCAGTGGGAAAGGCAAATGGCCCAACCTTGACAATCATGTCTTTAATCACGCCTAATGGGTATTTAATGGAGCCATCAGCAAGTTGGAGACACATCCGGGTTGGTTTGACTTCTTCAGTCAAACCAAGCTTTCTGATAGTAGATGCAGTTATTAGGTAGATACTTGCCCCAAGGTCACATAGAGCTTGCTTGGTACAAGTACCCTTTAATGTGCATGGTATCATAAAGCTTCCGGGATCTTTAAGCTTTTCTAGGAAGCTTTTTAGAATGATTGCACTGCATTCTTCAGTGAGGAAAACCTTTTCAGTTTCTCTCCAGTCTTTCTTATGACTTAAGATTTCTTTCATGAACTTAGCATAAGAGGGTATTTGCTCAAGTGCCTCTGCAAACGGAATCTTTATTTCAAGAGTCCTGAGATAGTCTGCAAAGCGGGCAAATTGCTTATCCTGTTCTGCTTGGCAGAGTTTCTGAGAATAAGGCATTTTGGCTTTGTATTCTTCAACTTTAGTTACTGCAGGTTTATTACCTATAGATGTGGGTTGAGAAGCCTTTTTAGAGGGGTTGCTATCAGCACTTGTATGTGTCTGATCTCCCACTGGCGTTTGAATGCCAGGGGTGGAAGCTGGAGTGGTGTTAGACGCCAACTCCTTACCTGTTTCTGGCGTCTGAATGCCAGAACTGTGCTTCCTTTGGGCGTTTAACGCCAATTCCTTGCTTGTTTCTGGCGTTGAACACCAGGACTGAGCATAGGTTGGGCATTCAACGCCAGCTTCCCACCCATTTTCTGGTGTTTAAGCACCAGAATTATTCCTCTCTGAGCTCTGACTGTCCTCAGAGGGATTTTGGGTAGTTTGCTCATTTCTTGGCTTCCTGCTACCTTGAAGTGAGGTATTTAATATTTTCCCACTTCTTAATTGAACTGCTTGGCACTCTTCTGTTATTTGTTTTGATAACTGCTGTTCTGTTTGCTTTAACTGTACTTCCATATTCAAATTAGCCATTCTTGTTTCTTGTAGTATCTCCTTGAATTTGGCTAGCTGTTTTGATAGAAAATCCAGTTACTGATTGAATTCAGTAACTTGTTCTGCAAGACTGAGTTTGTAAAACCCGGTTAATTAATGGCTAATTAACCCATAAATGAGAATTTATTCTAGAAAGCCCAAAATGTGATTTTTGTTGCTAAATGTGATAGAGGAGATTGAGACGAGAATTTTGGTACCAATTTTATAGAATTTGGACCAAGATTGGACCGAACGGGCCAAACTGGGCCAACCGGACCCAAAGTGGGCCCTTGGCCCAACATAACTAAATCAAAACCCTAGTTTTCAGAATCCTCTCTCCTCACAACACTCAATTCACGCTGAAAAAGAGAGGCCATGGGGGAAGAACACTCTCTCAACCTTCTATCTCTCACTTGATCTTCAAACCACCATAACTTTAGATCTAAAGCTCCGATTGCCGCTCCGTTTGCGGCCACGCGTTCACCGCGGAGAGCTCTACAAAACCCATACAATCAATCTTGAGGTAAGCCACGTTTCTGTTCGAAATCCAAGCCCTTATTTTCGAGTTTCATGGGTAAAATGTTGAGATTTTGGGTTCTTTGATGTTATAGGACCCAACTCTCTTGAAGGAGAAGGTTAATCTTGTCTCCTTGAACCTTGGGTGTGGTAATATTCTCAACCATAGTGTATTTTGTTGTTTTATGATGTTTGGGTTTTGAGATGTTGTGTATGGGTATGATGATTGTGGCTTAGGTTGTGTATATGTGAATATTGGAGCTTGATTGGTGATTTTGAAAAGCTTGGAGAGGGTTTGGTGGTGAAAAATCTGTTCTTGGAGGTGTTGAGGCCTTGAGAGCTTGTGGATAAGTGATTTGGAAGTGCTCCGGTAGAGCTTGGGAAAATCGGCTAAGGTATGGTTTCGGTTTCCCGTATCTAATATGTAATGTGGTAGGAAATACTTAGGCTAGAGGCCCTAAGATAGGAATTGAATGGTTGATGTTGTTGAATGATTGAGATATATGATGTGGTCATAAATGTGATGATGATTAATGATGCCTTGATGGTATGATGTATGAGAAATATGCATGGTGTGATATATGCTTGATGATTGGTTATGGTTGAATTGTGGGTTGAACCATGTTGATGGTGAGTATGATATTGATTGTGTACAATGATGATTTATTGGAATTGGTGTTGTTGAAAATTAGCATGAGTAAGAGTATATGATATGTCAATATATTTGAGTTTGAGCCTCTAGGGTGAAGTGGGTTAGAATGATGAGATAGTGATTTTGTATATTGTGGTAAAATCTCAATGTGTGAGTTGAGGAGGCTTGATGTTGAAATTGATATATTTTGATTGATT
Organism: Arachis hypogaea; assembly: GCF_003086295.3. Classification (NCBI taxonomy): domain Eukaryota; kingdom Viridiplantae; phylum Streptophyta; class Magnoliopsida; order Fabales; family Fabaceae; genus Arachis; species Arachis hypogaea. The sequence goes on from NC_092038.1 coordinate 46,189,813, forward strand.
TCAAAGAAAAGGGATGAAAATGGCATGCTTTGATTGATTTTGAAAAGAGTTGGAAATGGCTTGTTTGCAAATGGCACTTTGTGGTTTTTATGAAAAACATGGTTTTTGGGCATAATTTGGTGGGACATAACTTGGACTACGGATCTCTGTTTTGTGCCAAATCTATTTTAGAAATGAAATTGGATCCGGGATGTCCATGCCGTTCGAAGAACGGGTGAAAAATGATTTAAAATGAGAAAGTTATGTCCGTTGGAAGATTGGGGTTCAAATTGGTAAATTCTGCAGCTTTTAACTTAGAAAATTTTTAGCAGAATGACCCCTTGCGCGTGGGCGCACCTGGTGCGTGCGCGCCGTTTTTCCGGAAAATGCCAACCACGCGTGCGCGTGATGTGCGCGGGCGCCCCGATGGTGCTGCACCCAATGCCCAGCCATTTTCCAGAGAGTTATGCCAGAACTGTGCTAGTGTTGTGCCTGGGGCACGAGAACACCCACGCGTACGCGTGGTTGACGCGTACGCATCGATTGGCAAATTTTTAATCCACGCGTTAGCGTGCATGACGCTTGCGCGTCGATGAGTTTTTGAGGCCATCCACGCGTGCGCGTACGCGTGGACCTGTTTTCATCCCAAAGTTGATTTTTGAGTTTTAAAAGCCAAATTTCATACTTCTAAGCCTCCGATCTCACCACTTATATCTTAAATCATTATGATATGCCTAGCTATGAGAGAAGGAGCTAGTGAATGTGGTAACTTGTGAGTTAAGCAAGGGAAAATGAATAATCAATGAGGATCATTGATGATTATGTGAGATGTGGAGGATGGTGGTGGAAGTGCTTGTTATGCCATGGGCCGAAAGGCTGTAATTGTTTATGAATTGGCTGGTTATGGATTTAACCATGAGCCGGAATGGCTGTGTATGATATGAATATTGGCTGGTTCTGGACTGAACCGTGAGCCGGATGGCTGATATGGATGTTGATCCATGGATGAGAATTCATGCATGTTTATGCTGAATTATTGATAATTGTGATTTGCACTTCCACTATCTGAGATACGAGTTTCCCTGGGTTGTAGCAGTGGCTAGCCACCACGTGCTCCAGGTTGAGACTTGATACTCTGTTGACCATATGTCATAAGTGTGGCCGGGCACAGTGAAAGACCCGGATGAGCTCGCCCCCGTAAATATTCACCAGTGAAGGTGATGGATATAGATCATGATTATGATCAAGTTTATGACGAGTACAACTCGAGTTGGGGATGCGTGACAGAGGGACAGTCCAATGGTTAGCTACCAGGACTTGTCGGGTTGGCTCTATAACCGACAGATGATATCATCAGCCACTAGGGACAGACATTCATCATATGCATACTATATGAATTGTTTGAGATTGCCTAATTGACTGCATATTACTTGCTAATTGTCTAAATGCCTTACTTGTTCCTAATTGTATATTTCTTATCTGATATAACTGTGTTTGCTATATTATACTCCTGATGGTGGTTGGGAGGTTTGAAGGAATTGGAAAGGGAAGTATTAGTTAGACTGAAGTATCTTTAGCCAGATGCCCTTTTATGGTTTAGCTTGTTTATAAGCTTTGATATTATCTGGAGGAAGTTTTAGGATTTGCCTTCGGCTTTCCTCTATTATTATGTATTATATATGTGGAAGCTGTTACCATGCTAGGGACCTCTGGTTCTCACCGATGCGGATTTTGTGGTTTTCAGATACAGGACGTGAGGTTTCCCGCTGAGGCATGTTGGAGACTTCTATAATTGCGAAGATCCTTTGTTCTCGAGGCTATGTTTTGGTTTATATGTTTTGCTTGGATATTTTTATCTCCATTAAATAATACAAACTGTGATGACTCCTCTTATGGGAGATTTTGGAGAATAGGTTTTATGTATTTGTGTCCCTTTGGGTTTCCTTTGGGGTTTTCCTTATTTTTATTATATGTATATATTGCTATGCTCGGACCCGTTATCTTCGCAGCCGGATTTTGAGTCTTGATATTCCTGTTCTTGACACTCCTTTGTATATATATAATCACGCGTTGGTTATCCTTGTTCGTTACGTTATCGATTGGAGTGTTGCGCATTTGAGTTGCGTTTTTTGTTTACCCCTTTTTCTACACAGGCTCCTAGTTATAATCAATCATTCATACTACTATACGTACTAAATTTTTATTTTAGAGGTCGTAATACCTTGCCATCTCCGAATTATGACTTAAGCATAAGACTCTGTATGGTAGGGTGTTACATTATGGTATCAGAGCAGTTCGTTCCTGTAGAGCCTGAGGGATGGACTGATTATGCTTCTGTGCATTCTCTGTGTGTGTGTTATGTGCTATTAGTATATCTGCTTGATATAATTGGCATAAACGTTCATGAGCATGCATTTGGGACTTTGAAGCACTAGACTTCCGATATTGAGACTGATCAACTTAATATCGATTGTTTGGTGTGTATAGGAACCAGATGGTGCCTCGTGGACGCGGTAGAGGTAGTGTGAGAGGTCGTACAAATGCTCGTGCGTCGGAGAATAACCCTAACGACCCGGTGAACTTTATGACTGCGTTGGAGAACATGGCTGCTGCTATGCAAGCCACTACTGAGGCTCTTGGTCAACAGATGAACAACCAAGGTAATGATGGAGGTGGAGTTCAGGGCCCGATGACACTGGCAAACTTTTTGAAGGTTAATCCGCCTAAGTTCAAGGGAACTACTAGTCCGACTGAGGCTGATACATGGTTTCAGGCTATTGAGCGAGCGCTGCAAGCGCAAGTGGTGTCTGAAGGACAGCGTGTCGAGTTTGCTACCTATATGCTTGTCGGTGAGGCGTCCCATTGGTGGCAAGGTATCCGACGTCTTCTACAGCAGGGTGATGACTATATCACCTGGAATGTTTTTCAAGAAGAGTTCTATAAGAAGTACTTTCCGACTTCTGCTAGGACAGCTAAGGAACTTGAGTTACTGCAGCTGAAGCAGTGTACTATGTCCATATCAGAGTATACTGACAAGTTTGAGGAGCTATTCAGGTTCTCTCGTATGTGCCAAGGGACTCCGGTGGAATATGAAGAATGGAAGTGTGTTAAATATGAAGGAGGACTCCGGAGCGATATTTTCAGTTCAGTGGGACCAATAGAGATTAGGACTTTCTCCGAATTAGTGAACAAGTGTAGGGTTGCTGAAGAGTGTGTGAAAAGGGCAACTGCTGAGAAAGGGAGTCACAAAGGATCATTCCTATAGAACCGAGGGAAGAGCTTTGCACCTAGAGGTTCGTCTTTCAAGAGGGAAAGCTCTTTCAAGAGGCCCAACAACAACAACCCCCAAGGAAAAAGGTATGGGAAGCAGCCTCAGAATGATCAAGCTTGTACTAGGTGTGGAAGTCACCATCCGGGAGCACCATGCAAGGCCGGATGGGGTTTGTGCTACACTTGTGGAAAGGCGGGCATAAAGCCGCAAATTGTCCGAAGAAGCAGAAACAAGGTGCTGGAAAGGCACAACAGACTGGTCGGGTGTTCACCACTTCAGCTGTAGGAGCTGAGGGATCTGAGACACTTATTCGAGGTAACTGTGAAATAGCTGGTCAAACTTTAAATGCTTTATTTGATTCGGGAGCATCACATTCATTCATTGCATTTGAGAAAGCCCATGAGTTAGGATTGAAGATTGTAACTTTAGGTTATGACCTAAAGGTGTATAATGCTACCCATGAAGCCACGGTAACTAGGCTAGGATGCCCGAAAGTTTCCTTTAGATTCAAACAGCATGATTTTATTCATAATTTAGTCTGCTTGCCGATGATCGGTCTTGATCTTATCTTGGGATTGGACTGGTTATCTAAGAACCATGTTCTGCTAGATTGTTCTACAAAGTCGGTGTACTTTATGCTGGAAGATACTGAAGGGTCGGTCGTGGTGAATAGTTATTACTTGAATTCGATGATGGTGAACTGTTCTGGAGTTGAATGTCAGGGTATCATGTTGTTAACCGCGGGTGTTTCGGGCGATGATCAAAGGTTGGAACAGATTCCGGTTGTGTGTGAGTTTTCGGAAGTGTTTCCCGATGATATTGATGAGTTTCCACCTAACCGAGAGGTTGAGTTTGCTATTGAATTGGTGCCCGGGGTGGGACCAATCTCAAGTGCTCCTTATAGGATGTCACCGCTAGAGATGAACGAGCTAAAGTCTCAGTTAGAGGATTTGTTGGGAAAGAATTTTATACGACCAAGTGTCTCTCTGTGGGGTGCTCCAGTGTTACTGGTGAAGAAGAAGGATGGGAGTATGCGGCTCTGTGTGGATTACAGGCAGCTGAACAATGTTACAATAAAGAATAAGTACCCATTGCCGAGAATTGATGATCTCATGGATCAGTTACAAGGAGCTGGAGTTTTCTCCAAGATCGATTTGCGATCCGGTTATCACCAGATAAGGGTGAGGGGTGAGGATATCCCTAAGACCACTTTCAGGACTCGTTATGGTCATTACGAGTACACTGTAATGTCTTTCGGGTTGACAAACGCTCCAGCAGTGTTCATGGATTACATGAATAGAGTCTTCCGTCCGTTTCTGGATAAATTTGTTGTTGTCTTCATTGATGACATACTGATTTATTCCAAGACTGAAGAAGAGCATGCGGAACACTTGAGGACCGTGTTGCAGATTCTAAAGGAGAAGAAACTCTATGCAAAACTGTCTAAGTGTGAGTTTTGGAAGAGCGAGGTGAAGTTTTTGGGTCACGTGGTGAGTAAGAAAGGAATAGCTGTAGATCCAACTAAGGTGGAGGCTGTGATGGATTGGAAGCAACCAACCACCGTAACAGAGATAAGGAGTTTTCTGGGTTTAGCTGGCTATTACCGAAGGTTCATCAAGGGCTTTTCACAGATAGCTTTGCCAATGACAAAGTTAACCCGCAAAGACACTCCATTTGTTTGGACTCCTGAGTGCGAGGAGAGCTTTCAGACATTGAAGAAAAAGTTGACCACCGCACCTGTGTTAGTGTTACCTGAGCCGAACGAGCCATTTGAGGTGTATTGTGATGCCTCATTGAAGGGTTTAGGGTGCGTGCTGATGCAGCATCATAATGTGGTGGCGTATGCCTCACGACAGTTGAGACCTCATGAAGTTAGTTACCCTACGCACGATTTGGAACTCGCTGCAGTTGTGTTTGCCTTGAAGGTGTGGAGGCATTACCTCTATGGGGTTAAAGTCCAAGTCTTCTCCGATCACAAGAGTTTGAAGTATCTCTTTGATCAGAAAGTGCTTAATATGAGACAGAGAAGGTGGATGGAATTGTTGAAGGACTACGACTTTGAGTTGCATTACCATCCGGGAAGGGCGAATGTAGTGGCGGATGCGTTAAGTCGGAAGTCATTAAATGCGGCTTAGATGATGCTTCAAGAGGAGAAGTTGCTCAAGGGATTCGAGAGTCTGAAAATTGGTGCTCGAGAAGCATCCGGAACTTTGTGTTTGAGCCGATTAGAAATCTCAAGTGACTTTAAGTCCGAACTCCTAAAGGCTCATCAAAATGATGAAGCGTTATGGAAGGTGTTACCGGCTATTGAGCAAGGAAAACAGTGGAGAGTGTCGGAAGAAAAAGATGGGTTATGGAGATTCAAGGGTAGGATCATTGTGCCGGATGTTGGCACTTTGAGGCAAGATATTTTAAAGGAGGCACACAAAAGTGGATTCTCCATTCACCCGGGAAGTACTAAGATGTACCATGATTTAAAGGCGATGTTTTGGTGGCCGGGTATGAAGAATGATGTGGCGGAATATGTATCAAAGTGCTTAACTTGTCAAAAGGTAAAGATTGAACATCAAAGACCTTCCGGGATGTTGCAACCTTTAGAGATTCCACAATGGAAGTGGAAAAGTATTGCAATGGACTTTGTGTCGGGATTGCCAAGGACTAGGGCTGGTTTTGATGCTATTTGGGTGATTGTGGACCGACTGACGAAGTCAGCTCACTTTTTGCCCATTCGGATGACTTACACCCTTGAGGAGCTAGCACGGTTATACATAAAGGAGATTGTGAGACTTCATGGTGTACCTGCTACTATAATCTCTGATAGAGATCTTCGTTTCACTTCAAGGTCTTGGGGTGTATTTCAGAAAGCTTTTGGAACCCGATTAAGCTTGAGCACGGCTTACCATCCTCAAACAGATGGTCAATCTGAGAGGACGATCCAAACACTGGAGGATATGTTGAGAGCTTGTGTTTTGGGCCAACCGGTGAGTTGGGATCGGTATATGCCATTAGTGGAGTTTGCATACAATAATAGTTATCATGCGAGCATCGGAATGGCTCCGTATGAGGCCTTGTATGGGAGGAAATGTCAATCTCCGCTATGTTGGTATGAAGCTGGAGAGAAAAGCTTATTAGGGCCAGAAATGATAGCTGAGACTACTGAACAAGTCAAGAAAATCCGTGATAGGATGCTTACGGTGCAGAGTCGTCAAAAGAGTTACGCCGATTAGAGGCGAAAGCCCTTAGAATTTGAGGAAGGAGATCATGTTTTCCTTAAGGTTACTCCGACCACGGGAGTAGGTAGGGCGATTAAAGCAAAGAAGTTGAATCCTCGATACATTGGTCCATTTCAAATCCTGGAGAGGGTTGGACCGGTGGCGTATCGGATGGCTCTACCACCTCATCTTTCGAATTTGCACGATGTGTTTCACGTGTCGCAGCTTCGGAAGTACACTCCTGATGCTAGCCATGTGTTAGAACCTGAGTCGGTTCAGTTAAGGGAAGATTTGATGCTTCCAGTGGCTCCAGTCAGAATTGATGATACTAGTGTCAAACGGTTGCGTGGAAAAGAGGTTTCATTAGTCAAAGTAGCATGGAGTCAAGGCGGTGTTGAGGAACACACTTGGGAACTTGAGTCGGAGATGCGAACGGATTATCCACACTTATTCTCAGGTAATTGCATTCAAATTTTGTGGGCAAAATTCCCAATTAGGTGGGTAGAATGTAAAACCCGGTTAATTAACGGCTAATTAACCCATAAATTAGAATTTATTCTAGAAAGCCCAAAATGTGATTTTTGTGGCTAAATGTGATAGAGGAGATTGAGACGAGAATTTTGGTACCAATTTTATAGAATTCGGACCAAGATTGGACCGAACGGGCCAAACCGGGCCAACCGGACCCAAAGTGGGCCCTTGGCCCAACATAACTAAACCAAAACCCTAGTTTTCAGCATCCTCTCTCCTCACAACACTCAATTCACGCTGAAAAAGAGAGGCCACGGGGGAAGAACACTCTCTCAACCTTCTATCTCTCACTTGATCTTCAAACCACTATAACTTTTGATCTAAAGCTCCGATTGCCGCTCCGTTTGCGGCCACGCGTTCACCGCGAAGAGCTCTACAAAACCCATACAATCAATCTTGAGGTAAGCCACGTGTTTCTGTTCGAAATCCAAGCCCTTATTTTCGAGTTTCATGGGTGAAATGTTGAGATTTTGGGTTCTTTGATGTTATAGGACCCAACTCTCTTGAAGGAGAAAGTTAATCTTGTCTCCTTGGACCTTGGGTGTGGTAAGATTCTCAACCCTAGTGTATTTTGTTGTTTTATGATGTTTGGGTTTTGAGATGTTGTGTATGGGTATGATGATTGTGGCTTAGGTTGTGTATATGTGAATATTGGAGCTTGATTGGTGATTTTGAAAAGCTTGGAGAGGGTTTGGTGGTGAAAAATCTGTTCTTGGAGGTGTTGAGGCCTTGAGAGCTTGTGGATAAGTGATTTGGAAGTGCTCCGGTAGAGCTTGGGAAAATCGGCTAAGGTATGGTTTCGGTTTCCCGTATCTAATATGTAATGTGGTAGGAAATACTTAGGCTAGAGGCCCTAAGATAGGCATTGAATGGTTGATGTTGTTGAATGATTGAGATATATGATGTGGTCATATATGTGATGATGATTAATGATGCCTTGATGGTATGATGTATGAGAAATATGCATGTTGTGATATATGCTTGATGATTGGTTATGGTTGAATTGTGGGTTGAACCATGTTGATGGTGAGTATGATATTGATTGTGTACAATGATGATTTATTGGAATTGGTGTTGTTGAAAATTAGCATGAGTAAGAGTATATGATATGTCAATATATTTGAGTTTGAGCCTCTAGGGTGAAGTGGGTTAGAATGATGAGATAGTGATTTTGTATATTGTGGTAAAATCTCAATGTGTGAGTTGAGGAGGCTTGATGTTGAAATTGATATATTTTGATTGATTTCAAAGAAAAGGGATGAAAATGGCATGCTTTGATTGATTTTGAAAAGAGTTGGAAATGGCTTGTTTGCAAATGGCACTTTGTGGTTTTTATGAAAAACATGGTTTTTGGGCATACTTTAGTGGGACATAACTTGGACTACGGATCTCTGTTTTGTGCCAAATCTATTTAGAAATGAAATTGGATCCGGGATGTCCATGCCGTTCGAAGAACGGGTGAAAAACGATTTAAAATGAGAAAGTTATGTCCGTTGGAAGATTGGGGTTCAAATTGGTAAATTCTGCAGCTTTTAACTTAGAAAATTTTTAGCAGAATGACCCCTTGCGCATGGGCGCACTTGGTGCGTGCGCGCCGTTCTTCCCGAAAATGCCATCCACGCGTGCGCGTGATGTGCACGGGCACGCCGATGGTGCTGCACCCAATGCCCAGCCATTTTCCAGAGAGTTATGCCAGAACTGTGCTAGTGTTGTGCCTGGGGCACGAGAACACCCACGCGTACGCGTGGTTGACGCGTACGCGTGGTTGACGCGTACGCGTCGATTGGCAAATTTTTAATCCACGCGTTAGCGTGCATGACGCTTGCACATCGATGAGTTTTTGAGGCCATCCATGCGTGCGCGTGGAGTGCACGTACGCGTGGACCTGTTTTCATCCCAAAGTTGATTTTTGAGTTTTAAAAGCCAAATTTCATACTTCTAAGCCTCCGATCTCACCACTTATATCTTAAATCATTATGATATGCCTAGCTATGAGAGAAGGAGCTAGTGAATGTGGTAACTTGCGAGTTAAGCAAGGGAAAATGAATAATCAATGAGGATCGTTGATGATTATGTGAGATGTGGAGGATGGTGGTGGAAGTGCTTGTTATGCCATGGGCCGAAAGGCTGTAATTGTTTATGAATTGGCTGGTTATGGATTTAACCATGAGCCGGAATGGCTGTGTATGATATGAATATTGGCTGGTTCTGGACTGAACCTTGAGCCGGATGGCTGATATGGATGTTGATCCATGGATGAGAATTCATGCATGTTTATGCTGAATTATTGATAATTGTGATTTGCACTTCCACTATCTGAGATACGAGTTTCCCTGGGTTGTAGCAGTGGCTAGCCACCACGTGCTCCAGGTTGAGACTTGATACTCTGTTGACCCTATGTCATAAGTGTGGCCGGGCACTGTGAAAGACCCGGATGAGCTCGCCCCCATAAATATTCACCAGTGAAGGTGATGGATATAGATCATGATTATGATCAAGTTTATGACGAGTACAACTCGAGTTGGGGATGCGTGACAGAGGGACAGTCCAATGGTTAGCTACCAGGACTTGTCGGGTTGGCTCTATAACCGACAGATGATATCATCAGCCACTAGGGACAGACATTCATCATATGCATACTATATGAATTGTTTGAGATTGCCTAATTGACTGCATATTACTTGCTAATTGTCTAAATGCCTTACTTGTTCCTAATTGTATATTTCTTGTCTGATATAACTGTGTTTGCTATATTATACTCCTGATGGTGGTTGGGAGGTTTGAAGGAATTGGAAAGGGAAGTATTAGTTAGACTGAAGTATCTTTAGCCAGATGCCCTTTTATGGTTTAGCTTGTTTATAAGCTTTGATATTATCTGGAGGAAGTTTTAGGATTTGCCTTCGGCTTTCCTCTATTATTATGTATTATATATGTGGAAGCTGTTACCATGCTGGGGACCTCTGGTTCTCACCCATGCGGATTTTGTGGTTTTCAGATACAGGACGTGAGGTTTCCCGCTGAGGCATGTTGGAGACTTCTATAATTGCGAAGATCCTTTGTTCTCGAGGCTATGTTTTGGTTTATATGTTTTGCTTGGATATTTTTATCTCCATTAAATAATACAAACTGTGATGACTCCTCTTATGGGAGATTTTGGAGAATAGGTTTTATGTATTTGTGTCCCTTTGGGTTTCCTTTGGGGTTTTCCTTATTTTTATTATATGTATATATTGCTATGCTCGGACCGGTTATCTTCGCAGCCGGATTTTGAGTCTTGATATTCCTGTTCTTGACACTCCTTTGTATATATATAATCACGCGTTGGTTATCCTTGTTCGTTACGTTATCGATTGGAGTGTTGCGCATTTGAGTTGCGTTTTTGTTTACCCCTTTTTCTACACAGGCTCCTAGTTATAATCAATCATTCATACTACTATACGTACTAAATTTTTATTTTAGAGGTCGTAATACCTTGCCATCTCCGAATTATGACTTAAGCATAAGACTCTGTATGGTAGGGTGTTACATTATGGTATCAGAGCAGTTCGTTCCTGTAGAGCCTGAGGGATGGACTGATTATGCTTCTGTGCATTCTCTGTGTGTGTGTTATGTGCTATTAGTATATCTGCTTGATATAATTGGCATAAACGTTCATGAGCATGCATTTGGGACTTTGAAGCACTAGACTTCCGATATTGAGACTGATCAACTTAATATCGATTGTTTGGTGTGTATAGGAACCAGATGGTGCCTCGTGGACGCGGTAGAGGTAGTGTGAGAGGTCGTACAAATGCTCGTGCGTCGGAGAATAACCCTAACGACCCGGTGAACTTTATGACTGCATTGGAGAACATGGCTGTTGCTATGCAAGCCACTACTGAGGCTCTTGGTCAACAGATGAACAACCAAGGTAATGATGGAGGTGGAGTTCAGGGCCCGATGACACTGGCAAACTTTTTGAAGGTTAATCCGCCTAAGTTCAAGGGAACTACTAGTCCGACTGAGGCTGATACATGGTTTCAGGCTATTGAGCGAGCGCTGCAAGCGCAAGTGGTGTCTGAAGGACAGCGTGTCGAGTTTGCTACCTATATGCTTGTCGGTGAGGCGTCCCATTGGTGGCAAGGTATCCGACGTCTTCTACAGCAGGGTGATGACTATATCACCTGGAATGTTTTTCAAGAAGAGTTCTATAAGAAGTACTTTCCGACTTCTGCTAGGACAGCTAAGGAACTTGAGTTACTGCAGCTGAAGCAGTGTACTATGTCCATATCAGAGTATACTGACAAGTTTGAGGAGCTATTCAGGTTCTCTCGTATGTGCCAAGGGACTCCGGTGGAATATGAAGAATGGAAGTGTGTTAAATATGAAGGAGGACTCCGGAGCGATATTTTCAGTTCAGTGGGACCAATAGAGATTAGGACTTTCTCCGAATTAGTGAACAAGTGTAGGGTTGCTGAAGAGTGTGTGAAAAGGGCAACTGCTGAGAAAGGGAGTCACAAAGGATCATTCCTATAGAACCGAGGGAAGAGCTTTGCACCTAGAGGTTCGTCTTTCAAGAGGGAAAGCTCTTTCAAGAGGCCCAACAACAACAACCCCCAAGGAAAAAGGTATGGGAAGCAGCCTCAGAATGATCAAGCTTGTACTAGGTGTGGAAGTCACCATCCGGGAGCACCATGCAAGCCGGATGGGGTTTGTGCTACACTTGTGGAAAGGCGGGCATAAAGCCGCAAATTGTCCGAAGAAGCAGAAACAAGGTGCTGGAAAGGCACAACAGACTGGTCGGGTGTTCACCACTTCAGCTGTAGGAGCTGAGGGATCTGAGACACTTATTCGAGGTAACTGTGAAATAGCTGGTCAAACTTTAAATGCTTTATTTGATTCGGGAGCATCACATTCATTCATTGCATTTGAGAAAGCCCATGAGTTAGGATTGAAGATTGTAACTTTAGGTTATGACCTAAAGGTGTATAATGCTACCCATGAAGCCACGGTAACTAGGCTAGGATGCCCGAAAGTTTCCTTTAGATTCAAACAGCATGATTTTATTCATAATTTAGTCTGCTTGCCGATGATCGGTCTTGATCTTATCTTGGGATTGGACTGGTTATCTAAGAACCATGTTCTGCTAGATTGTTCTACAAAGTCGGTGTACTTTATGCTGGAAGATACTGAAGGGCCGGTCGTGGTGAATAGTTATTACTTGAATTCGATGATGGTGAACTGTTCTGGAGTTGAATGTCAGGGTATCATGTTGTTAACCGCGGGTGTTTCGGGCGATGATCAAAGGTTGGAACAGATTCCGGTTGTGTGTGAGTTTTCGGAAGTGTTTCCCGATGATATTGATGAGTTTCCACCTAACTGAGAGGTTGAGTTTGCTATTGAATTGGTGCCCGGGGTGGGACCAATCTCAAGTGCTCCTTATAGGATGTCACCGCTAGAGATGAACGAGCTAAAGTCTCAGTTAGAGGATTTGTTGGGAAAGAATTTTATACGACCAAGTGTCTCTCTGTGGGGTGCTCCAGTGTTACTGGTGAAGAAGAAGGATGGGAGTATGCGGCTCTGTGTGGATTACAGGCAGCTGAACAATGTTACAATAAAGAATAAGTACCCATTGCCGAGAATTGATGATCTCATGGATCAGTTACAAGGAGCTGGAGTTTCTCCAAGATCGATTTGCGATCCGGTTATCACCAGATAAGGGTGAGGGGTGAGGATATCCCTAAGACCACTTTCAGGACTCGTTATGGTCATTACGAGTACACTGTAATGTCTTTCGGGTTGACAAACGCTCCAGCAGTGTTCATGGATTACATGAATAGAGTCTTCCGTCCGTTTCTGGATAAATTTGTTGTTGTCTTCATTGATGACATACTGATTTATTCCAAGACTGAAGAAGAGCATGCGGAACACTTGAGGACCGTGTTGCAGATTCTAAAGGAGAAGAAACTCTATGCAAAACTGTCTAAGTGTGAGTTTTGGAAGAGCGAGGTGAAGTTTTTGGGTCACGTGGTGAGTAAGAAAGGAATAGCTGTAGATCCAACTAAGGTGGAGGCTGTGATGGATTGGAAGCAACCAACCACCGTAACAGAGATAAGGAGTTTTCTGGGTTTAGCTGGCTATTACCGAAGGTTCATCAAGGGCTTTTCACAGATAGCTTTGCCAATGACAAAGTTAACCCGCAAAGACACTCCATTTGTTTGGACTCCTGAGTGCGAGGAGAGCTTTCAGACATTGAAGAAAAAGTTGACCACCGCACCTGTGTTAGTGTTACCTGAGCCGAACGAGCCATTTGAGGTGTATTGTGATGCCTCATTGAAGGGTTTAGGGTGCGTGCTGATGCAGCATCATAATGTGGTGGCGTATGCCTCACGACAGTTGAGACCTCATGAAGTTAGTTACCCTACGCACGATTTGGAACTCGCTGCAGTTGTGTTTGCCTTGAAGGTGTGGAGGCATTACCTCTATGGGGTTAAAGTCCAAGTCTTCTCCGATCACAAGAGTTTGAAGTATCTCTTTGATCAGAAAGTGCTTAATATGAGACAGAGAAGGTGGATGGAATTGTTGAAGGACTACGACTTTAAGTTGCATTACCATCCGGGAAAGGCGAATGTAGTGGCGGATGCGTTAAGTCGGAAGTCATTAAATGCGGCTTGGATGATGCTTCAAGAGGAGAAGTTGCTCAAGGGATTCGAGAGTCTGAAAATTGGTGCTCGAGAAGCATCCGGAACTTTGTGTTTGAGCCGATTAGAAATCTCAAGTGACTTTAAGTCCGAACTCCTAAAGGCTCATCAAATGATGAAGCGTTATGGAAGGTGTTACCGGCTATTGAGCAAGGAAAACAGTGGAGAGTGTCGGAAGAAAAAGATGGGTTATGGAGATTCAAGGGTAGGATCATTGTGCCGGATGTTGGCACTTTGAGGCAAGATATTTTAAAGGAGGCACACAAAAGTGGATTCTCCATTCACCCGGGAAGTACTAAGATGTACCATGATTTAAAGGCGATGTTTTGGTGGCCGGGTATGAAGAATGATGTGGCGGAATATGTATCAAAGTGCTTAACTTGTCAAAAGGTAAAGATTGAACATCAAAGACCTTCCGGGATGTTGCAACCTTTAGAGATTCCACAATGGAAGTGGAAAAGTATTGCAATGGACTTTGTGTCGGGATTGCCAAGGACTAGGGCTGGTTTTGATGCTATTTGGGTGATTGTGGACCGACTGACGAAGTCAGCTCACTTTTTGCCCATTCGGATGACTTACACCCTTGAGGAGCTAGCACGGTTATACATAAAGGAGATTGTGAGACTTCATGGTGTACCTGCTACTATAATCTCTGATAGAGATCTTCGTTTCACTTCAAGGTCTTGGGGTGTATTTCAGAAAGCTTTTGGAACTCGATTAAGCTTGAGCACGGCTTACCATCCTCAAACAGATGGTCAATCTGAGAGGACGATCCAAACACTGGAGGATATGTTGAGAGCTTGTGTTTTGGGCCAACCGGTGAGTTGGGATCGGTATATGCCATTAGTGGAGTTTGCATACAATAATAGTTATCATGCGAGCATCGGAATGGCTCCGTATGAGGCCTTGTATGGGAGGAAATGTCAATCTCCGCTATGTTGGTATGAAGCTGGAGAGAAAAGCTTATTAGGGCCAGAAATGATAGCTGAGACTACTGAACAAGTCAAGAAAATCCGTGATAGGATGCTTACGGTGCAGAGTCGTCAAAAGAGTTACGCCGATTAGAGGCGAAAGCCTTAGAATTTGAGGAAGGAGATCATGTTTTCCTTAAGGTTACTCCGACCACGGGAGTAGGTAGGGCGATTAAAGCAAAGAAGTTGAATCCTCGATACATTGGTCCATTTCAAATCCTGGAGAGGGTTGGACCGGTGGCGTATCGGATGGCTCTACCACCTCATCTTTCGAATTTGCACGATGTGTTTCACGTGTCGCAGCTTCGGAAGTACACTCCTGATGCTAGCCATGTGTTAGAACCTGAGTCGGTTCAGTTAAGGGAAGATTTGATGCTTCCAGTGGCTCCAGTCAGAATTGATGATACTAGTGTCAAACGGTTGCGTGGAAAAGAGGTTTCATTAGTCAAAGTAGCATGGAGTCGAGGCGGTGTTGAGGAACACACTTGGGAACTTGAGTCGGAGATGCGAACGATTATCCACACTTATTCTCAGGTAATTGCATTCGAATTTTGTGGGCAAAATTCCCAATTAGGTGGGTAGAATGTAAAACCCGGTTAATTAACGGCTAATTAACCCATAAATGAGAATTTATTCTAGAAAGCCCAAAATGTGATTTTTGTGGCTAAATGTGATAGAGGAGATTGAGACGAGAATTTTGTACCAATTTTATAGAATTCGGACCAAGATTGGACCGAACGGGCCAAACCGGGCCAACCGGACCCAAAGTGGGCCCTTGGCCCAACATAACTAAACCAAAACCCTAGTTTTCAGCATCCTCTCTCCTCACAACACTCAATTCACGCTGAAAAAGAGAGGCCACGGGGGAAGAACACTCTCTCAACCTTCTATCTCTCACTTGATCTTCAAACCACCATAACTTTTGATCTAAAGCTCCGATTGCCGCTCCGTTTGCGGCCACGCGTTCACCGCGAAGAGCTCTACAAAACCCATACAATCAATCTTGAGGTAAGCCACGTGTTTCTGTTCGAAATCCAAGCCCTTATTTTCGAGTTTCATGGGTGAAATGTTGAGATTTTGGGTTCTTTGATGTTATAGGACCCAACTCTCTTGAAGGAGAAGGTTAATCTTGTCTCCTTGGACCTTGGGTGTGGTAAGATTCTCAACCCTAGTGTATTTTGTTGTTTATGATGTTTGGGTTTTGAGATGTTGTGTATGGGTATGATGATTGTGGCTTAGGTTGTGTATATGTGAATATTGGAGCTTGATTGGTGATTTTGAAAAGCTTGGAGAGGGTTTGGTGGTGAAAAATCTGTTCTTGGAGGTGTTGAGGCCTTGAGAGCTTGTGGATAAGTGATTTGGAAGTGCTCCGGTAGAGCTTGGGAAAATCGGCTAAGGTATGGTTTCGGTTTCCCGTATCTAATATGTAATGTGGTAGGAAATACTTAGGCTAGAGGCCCTAAGATAGGCATTGAATGGTTGATGTTGTTGAATGATTGAGATATATGATGTGGTCATATATGTGATGATGATTAATGATGCCTTGATGGTATGATGTATGAGAAATATGCATGTTGTGATATATGCTTGATGATTGGTTATGGTGAATTGTGGTTGAACCATGTGATGGTGAGTATGATATTGATTGTGTACATGATGATTATTGGAATTGGTGTTGTTGAAATTAGCATGAGTAAGAGTATATGATATGTCAATATATTTGAGTTTGAGCCACTGGGATGAAGTGGGTTAGAATGATGAGATAGTGATTTTGTATATTGTGGTAAAATCTCAATGTGTGAGTTGAGGAGGCTTGATGTTGAAATTGATATATTTTGATTGATTTCAAAGAAAAGGGATGAAAATGGCATGCTTTGATTGATTTTGAAAAGAGTTGGAAATGGCTTGTTTGCAAATGGCACTTTGTGGTTTTTATGAAAAACATGGTTTTTGGGCATACTTTGGTGGGACATAACTTGGACTACGGATCTCTGTTTGTGCCAAATCTATTTAGAAATGAAATTGGATCCGGGATGTCCATGCCGTTCGAAGAACGGGTGAAAAACGATTTAAAATGAGAAAGTTATGTCCGTTGGAAGATTGGGGTTCAAATTGGTAAATTCTGCAGCTTTTAACTTAGAAAATTTTAGCAGAATGACCCCTTGCGCATGGGCGCACTTGGTGCGTGCGCGCCGTTCTTCCCGAAAATGCCATCCACGTGTGCGCGTGATGTGCGCGGGCGCGCCGATGGTGCTGCACCCAATGCCAGCCATTTTCCAGAGAGTTATGCCAGAACTGTGCTAGTGTTGTGCCTGGGGCACGAGAACACCCACGCGTACGCGTGGTTGACGCGTACGCATCGATTGGCAAATTTTTAATCCACGCGTTAGCGTGCATGACGCTTGCGCGTCGATGAGTTTTTGAGGCCATCCACGCGTGCGCGTACGCGTGGACCTGTTTTCATCCAAAGTTGATTTTTGAGTTTTAAAAGCCAAATTTCATACTTCTAAGCCTCCGATCTCACCACTTATATCTTAAATCATTATGATATGCCTAGCTATGAGAGAAGGAGCTAGTGAATGTGGTAACTTGCGAGTTAAGCAAGGGAAAATGAATAATCAATGAGGATCATTGATGATTATGTGAGATGTGGAGGATGGTGGTGGAAGTGCTTGTTATGCCATGGGCCGAAAGGCTGTAATTGTTTATGAATTGGCTGGTTATGGATTTAACCATGAGCCGGAATGGCTGTGTATGATATGAATATTGGCTGGTTCTGGACTGAACCGTGAGCCGGATGGCTGATATGGATGTTGATCCATGGATGAGAATTCATGCATGTTTATGCTGAATTATTGATAATTGTGATTTGCACTTCCACTATCTGAGATACGAGTTTCCCTGGGTTGTAGCAGTGGCTAGCCACCACGTGCTCCAGGTTGAGACTTGATACTCTGTTGACCATATGTCATAAGTGTGGCCGGGCACAGTGAAAGACCCGGATGAGCTCGCCCCCGTAAATATTCACCAGTGAAGGTGATGGATATAGATCATGATTATGATCAAGTTTATGACGAGTACAACTCGAGTTGGGGATGCGTGACAGAGGGACAGTCCAATGGTTAGCTACCAGGACTTGTCGGGTTGGCTCTATAATCGACAGATGATATCATCAGCCACTAGGGACAGACATTCATCATATGCATACTATATGAATTGTTTGAGATTGCCTAATTGACTGCATATTACTTGCTAATTGTCTAAATGCCTTACTTGTTCCTAATTGTATATTTCTTGTCTGATATAACTGTGTTTGCTATATTATACTCCTGATGGTGGTTGGGAGGTTTGAAGGAATTGGAAAGGGAAGTATTAGTTAGACTGAAGTATCTTTAGCCAGATGCCCTTTTATGGTTTAGCTTGTTTATAAGCTTTGATATTATCTGGAGGAAGTTTAGGATTTGCCTTCGGCTTTCCTCTATTATTATGTATTATATATGTGGAAGCTGTTACCATGCTGGGGACCTCTGGTTCTCACCCATGCGGATTTTGTGGTTTTCAGATACAGGACGTGAGGTTTCCCGCTGAGGCATGTTGGAGACTTCTATAATTGCGAAGATCCTTTGTTCTCGAGGCTATGTTTTGGTTTATATGTTTTGCTTGGATATTTTTATCTCCATTAAATAATACAAACTGTGATGACTCCTCTTATGGGAGATTTTGGAGAATAGGTTTTATGTATTTGTCCCTTTGGGTTTCCTTTGGGGTTTTCCTTATTTTTATTATATGTATATATTGCTATGCTCGACCGGTTATCTTCGCAGCCGGATTTTGAGTCTTGATATTCCTGTTCTTGACACTCCTTTGTATATATATAATCACGCGTTGGTTATCCTTGTTCGTTACGTTATCGATCGGAGTGTTGCGCATTTGAGTTGCGTTTTTTGTTTACCCCTTTTTCTACACAGGCTCCTAGTTATAATCAATCATTCATACTACTATACGTACTAAATTTTTATTTTAGAGGTCGTAATACCTTGCCATCTCCGAATTATGACTTAGCATAAGACTTTGTATGGTAGGGTGTTACAGAGTTCAGCAGTTACTGTTTTAGCCTCTTCATTAATGAAAGGTTCACTGCTTAGGTACAGATGCTGATTTTTGGCAACTGTATCAATAAGCTCTTGAGCTTCTTCTATTGTCTTTCTCATGTGTATAGATCCACCAGCTGTGTGGTCTAGAGAAATCTGAGCTCTCTCTGTATGCCCATAATAGAAGATGTCTAACTGCACCCACTCTGAAAACATTTCAGAGGGGCATTTTCTTAGCATCTCTCTGTATCTCTCCCAGGCAATATAAAGGGATTCATTATCTCCTTGTTTAAAGCCTTGGATGCTCAGCCTTAACTGTGTCATCCGTTTTGGAGGAAAATAGTGATTCAGGAATTTTTCTGACAGTTGTTTCCATGTCTTTATGCTATCCTTAGGTTGGTTATTTAACCACCTCTTAGCTTGGTCTTTCACAGCAATGGAAACAGTAACAATCTGTAGACATCCAGATCTACTTCCATATCATGTACTATGTCAGCAATTTGTAAAAACTGTGCCAGAAATTCTGTAGGTTATTCCTGTGGAAGACCGGAATACTGGCAACTTTCTGCACCATGAAATAATGATGATCAACTCAAAAACTGCTCGATGGAGGTTACAGTTACTCCATTAGCAGTTTAGCATATGACCCCAGAGTCCTTCTGGACTGTTCATTTCCACCTAAGTCCATGATGGAAAAAGGGAGATGATGTGGATTTATTTTAATATATTTTATTATAATATGAAAAATTTTGAAATAATAATAATAAAATAGAATTAAATAAAGACGACAATAAAATTAAAAATAAATAAAAATAAAATAAAATAAATAAAGAATTTAAAAATATTTTATGAAGATTTTCGAAAAAGTGAGGAAAGAGAAAGTGGTTAGGATATTTTCGAAAAAATAAAAAAAATTTAAATCTTAAAAGGATAAGATTTGAAAAATTTTGAAATTAAA